>NC_054556.1:23332355-23707355 GCF_017654505.1 Polyodon spathula | reverse complement strand
ATTAAAGATATTTATATATTACAAAACTTTTCCTTTTTTTTTTTTTTTTTTTTTTTTCTTTTTAAAGAATCATGTTCTGTCAATGGTGTAGCCTAATCTCAATTGACCAGGATTGTATACATTTAGCAAATATGTCAAAGTGTATTTCAGTAGGTTATGGGCAAGTGTTGCCTCATTTTTCCACCTCCAGTGGGATAAACTATACCAAACACTTAAGACTGCAGATGCTTGTTGACAGTCATTTCCAATATAACCCTGCCAGCCACCCCTAGGGCTCATAACCCATTTTGGCATGGGTATAGGAAGGTGGGCAATTGGAACCCCCTATGCCAGCACATACTCTAATGTTGTATGATTAAATACTATGATCTAGTCGCCTGCTACCAGTATTTCAAGACAGGATTTGGGGTATTAAAACTTCCTGATCTACACATTTGTGAATATCCCTGAATTCTCGGTTGTGCTAACCTGCATCTGACCTGCTCTTGAACACTGGGCAGTTGGTGATCTTGAAGATTTCCTTTTATTCTGCTCTGCTTATTTGACGTCTTCAGCATCCACATATTTATTATTAAATATGTAAAAACACAGTTGTATGTATGTACACAATTGTGCTGACTTTAGAAACTCTGAAAGAAACTGAATTCAATGCAGTGACAAACATTAAATCTTGAAGTCTTTTTCCTTTGCCTGAAGACTTCTAGTCAATGTTTGTAATTGAATCTGTGTGTATTTTACACTTTCTAAATACTCTTTAAATAATAAATGCATCTGATTGTTAATCATGCAATGCTGCAGAAGTATAGTGTGTGGGCGGTTCAGTCGGTAATATAGATACATACTCTACATTTGGTTAGACATTTCTAAATGAGAGAAGACAGCACCACCCTCTGGACATTTACAGAAACTGTGGAAAACTAAATAGTTGTTTGTATGAGGTACAATCTCACGTCAATTTCTATTGCGCGTTTTGATATTTTTCTGTTGCAATGATATGCACCAACTGTATAGACAAAGCTGAACGCCTTGGTGGTCCTCTTATTCCTTTCAACTTAAACATCTCCTACCTAATTAAGGAAGCGCAAACGAGCCCCAGTCAAGGGTCCGTGCCAGAACAAGGGTCTCATTTCACTCAGAGAGACAGGCTTTGTCATGCTCAGATATTGTAATGGGCAGCGGGGTACCAGTGTACACATCACAGCTGAGAAAGGACTTGAATACAATGTGTTACATTTTGAGGAACAGAGACATAATGTCAGCCTGAAACTTGATGGATATAAAGGAATCACAAACAGCAAAACAAAACACACAGCTGGTCTTTCTTACAAGACAATACTGCAGTATTACCACACTGGGTCTAGATTGATGTATACTTAATTATTACTGTAGTACATGCATGTTGATTGCTATGTATTCAAAACTGTAGTATAGTTCAATATGTTTTTGTTTTGCTAAAATGTACTCTTCCCTTATGTAAAATTAGAAGAGAAAAAGAGAGTTAATCTAGGTATGAAATGTGATAATGGATTGGAAGGGTTGATACTGTTTATTTCAATAATTATTTAATGCAAAAAACAATGGCTTTCAAGACCTCAAAGGTCACTTCTTCAGATGTGCTTTTTGTATACAATCATACAGTTAAATACATCTTGCAGTAATCCTGATAGCACCCTTATAAACGTTCAAGTGTAACCTTGCACAGTAGTTTGGCACTTTGCCATGCTTTTCTTATGCTTAAACAAGGATGGCAACAAGACTCCCATTTCATAGCACTTTGATCTATTCCTGGTTTTACACCTGAGCTTGTTACCTATACACTGTGGCTAACAAAGATTGTAGCAAAACCTGGAATGGATCAAACTGCTATGCAATAGAAGTCTTATTTCCATCCCTGTTATAGTGTGCATGGGTGATGCTTTACCATGTTAAAGCATGTTTTTGGCTAAAATGTGCGCTTTGCCATGCTTACAGAGACTTTCACTAGACTTTGCCGCTCTCTGCTTTTCTGGTATCATGGTCATTGACAGGGTCTAGGACCACAATATTTACTGGTTCAAATATACAGTTTGAGATGTGGGGCTTAAAATATTGAATGGAGCCACTGATCTATTTAATTAAACAACTAAAAGCAACTTTACATGTATTCACAACTGTGCATGTACTAGAACTGACAACTTACTGTCGTCTTCTTTATAACTGAATGTTTCTTATTTATTTCACCTGGTTTGTGTGTGCGTGTTCAGTTTGGGAAAGTTCTAGGCTTTAAGATGCTGATTCTACATTCATAGACCCATTATCTGGCTGGAAAAAAAATCTAAATTTATACTGTCATTGTGGTAGAGAAGTTAATTTAAAAAAAAAAAAAAAACAACACACAAACCATCACAAAACCATTTTGTTCCAGACGCAGTTAGTAAGTTATTCTGATTTTCAGAAAAAAAAAAACAGTGCTGTGCTGTTGGCTCTGATTTGCACATAAACTAAACAGCAAACTTGAAAAAAGACTAAATATTTAAACAGAAGTTTTTTTTTTTTTTTTTTTGTTAATTCTTTACAGGAACAAGAAGTGATTTGAGGCTGTTTGAAAATATTGTCCACTGGTGCCTTGTGTGGTAAATTAAAAAAGGAACTCGGACAAATCAGAGAACTTCAATGCATGCAGAATGAGGATCGCTATGTACTATTACAGGGTCAGCCAAGCTGGGGGTGTGATTGACAGGCAGCCTGCTGGTGCCTGCTTGGGAAAGTGGTTTTTAAACATGGCTGCTGTGGGGGAACAAACAAGACAGCACAACTGTTGCAGAAGCTGCTTTTCTTCATGAATACATTTTTAATACTAAAGCATATTTTATAGGAACATGGTGAAATATTTCTGCATAAGATCATGTGTATCTCAGTTTACTGTTTCTCATAGTTACCCATGCCAATCCATTCCCATGCAAAACCAAACCTAAAAAAAAAAAAAAAAAAAAAGATCCAAGCTTTTTTAAGTTTCTATTAATGTTGTACTTTTTATCAAGTAAATGTGCTTTTCCTCCAGAAATGCATGTATTATGCATGTATGGAAGTTATTTTGTTTGAGAATATGTTTGTATTATAAGATTGCATGTATGTTATTTAAAAATTGTAATACAAATGTTTATTTAAAAAAAAAAAAAAAAAAAAAAAAAAAAAAACATACAACGAAATTGCTCTAATGTCTTTACAATTCATGATTATTTCATATATATTATACACATGATTCTAACAGTGTGATGCCACAGCACATTTTTTTAATGTTTTCCCATGTTAGTAAAAGTGATACTTTTCAAACTTTTGTCAAATTGACATGGCTTTGTGTACACATACTGCACAATTCACACTCATGACGACAAGCACAGTGTTCCCAGTTAAAAATATACGGGTATATGTTTTTTTCCCTTGTGTTATTAGCATGCAAATTGTACTCACGCATGCACGGTTCAAGTCACCGCATTAAATTAAGCCACGGTGCTACAGAAACAGTTGTGCCCAGACGTCGGTTTTTTTCAAGACCACGTGTCTGTAAGTTGAAACACAGATGACAAGGTAAAGACATTGTCTAGCACCGGTGCTAAGTCTGTAACGTTCTTTGTTGCCACACGGCTAGGGCTCCCATGCTTGCAACGCTATGTGTAAAAATCCTGCCATTTAAACAAGGGGAGGAGCTAATGGACCAGTACGCAAAATTTCTTCCCCCCATTTAAACGAACCGGAGCATGCGCAGTCTACGGAAAACGGGACTTAGTCTATTACACAACTGCTGTTTTCTCCATTCTGCCTTATTGCACCTCACCGGCTACTGCTCTCAGCACATTTCACATTTTATTTTAAAATAAAGAACCAGGAAATGAGTGGGGATCAACTACACAATGACTCGCAGGTAAAATTAAAAAAAATAAGTGTTACAATCGTGCTGAAAACGAATATCTAGTGTGATTAAGGGTGGCTACACATTGCTTGTGATCTTGAATAATAGTAAAAATCATTTTGGGAACACGGACAGTAATGCTAAGGGTCACGGTTGAAGTATATTTTTATATATTTGCATGTTGCCGTTTTTATGACAACTTTACACAAAGTTTAAGGGTATTTGTGTGCTAGAACAATCTACCAAAAGCCATTTTCGCATACCGGTAACCTTAGTTGAAACTTACGTAGATTTAAAAAAAAATAAAAAAATAAAAATAAAAAAAGCGTGTACCTGTATTTAAAAAAATATATATGTCATATTTTTACAGATCGACTCTGGATCACGGACCAATGGTAAGTATTTTGTGTTCCGCAAATGTGTGTTACTCTCATTTCATCTGAGGCTATGCGATTCTGTAGTTAGTTTTTTAGAGACAGACATGGCGTCCCAGAGACTAAGTCCCTTCTCCTCTGCTCACAAGCGCCTATTGTTCAAATGGAGGGCTTAAAAA
The DNA here is from genome assembly GCF_017654505.1 of Polyodon spathula. Classification (NCBI taxonomy): domain Eukaryota; kingdom Metazoa; phylum Chordata; class Actinopteri; order Acipenseriformes; family Polyodontidae; genus Polyodon; species Polyodon spathula. The sequence continues at coordinate 23,702,913 of NC_054556.1, read as the reverse complement.
CAGCACTTAAAATGGTCAGTTTTTTGATCGAAACGCGGATTCCTGTAGAGGAGATACTGTTTTTCACAACCCAGCCTCTGATTGGGCTTAGCGAGGGGGTTTAGGACAGTATTTTGGAGCCGAAAGTTGGGGTTTGGAGGTTGAGGACTTAGTCTCTACGCCATTTTCTTTTTCTCTGCCTATCCACCTCTGTGCAGGCGAACACAAAGTGCAGATCCGCTGTGATATGGAGGCACAGGCAGAGGGTGACTCGGTAGGACTTCCCAGGCACGGTTGTATGCACAGTGCTGCAGGGTTTTCGCTGAATCATAATCATAGAACAAAAGCTTTTTAAAAATGTTTTATTATATATATATATATATATATATATATATATATATATATATATATATATATATATATGAAGTATTTTATTAATTATATATACAAAATAACTAAACGTCACATTTACAGAAACAATTTCTGAATTGGTATTTTGGTGACTTGTTGTAAGATCCATACACTTTTTATAAATGTTACCTTTTTCATACTGTAAACAGAAATAAATTAAGTTTTTTTTAACTCATCAATTTATTCTTGCAATATAATTATAATTGTCACCTTCCAATGTTATGAATTTCAGAAACAGACAAAAAAAAAAAAAAAAAAAAAAAACTGCAAATAACGGCTTAGATTTAAATATGTATATAATATATTTGTAAAGGCTTAGTTTTAAACTAATACAACTGAGAGAAACTTAGTCTTGGTGGCTCTCGTTGGCATATTGCATTTTTAACTTTTAACTATTTACATGTGACATTTAGATCAGGGCTGTGAGGTATAACTTCAGGTTCAGGTTGGCACATTCACTGGTTAGGATTTTTCATGTTGGCACATGCAGAAGTAAACTACATTTCAGATTGAATACTGGATCTCAATCACACCAGAGCTCGACGTCTGCTTTTCTTAAGATCGTTTATTTATTTATTTTTTAATCTTTTTGTCTCAAGTAAGATTCAACCTTTGGATAGCTGGCAACCATAAAGGCTCAAAAGATAAATGATCAAATAATCCAGATAAAATATAATTAACTGTAGGGCAACCAATTATAAAATTATAAAGCAGCTTATATAACGGAAGGCTTCATTTAAGGGGTCCGTGGGCGTATTTGCGTAAAAGTAAATTCTGATTGGCTGTGAAATAACTTTGTCTTGGCTCTTTCTGCATTAGTGTAGTCTCTTCAAATTATTTTTTTCTCCAGTAGCACTAGGTAATTCACAAGTCTATCGGTGTCAGAAGTTAGGATCTACAGGCAAGCTAAGCCGGGTAAAGACATATACTGAGAAACCAATGATAATTACTTTGTGCTGGAGCAACAGAAGCCACAACAACTCCACAAAAGTCATAAAATACTTCTGTACTTGGTGTGCTTTGCGTTATAATACGCTTCAATGTTGTACACTGATTAAAGAGGAAGAAACTTTTTAGTGCTTTTTAATCCTTGATCAGTATAAAATGAACGAAGGGTAATGCATTAACTCTTGGTGATTCAGGTACTGTAGAACGTAAATCCCCTTTCACACTGTCACTCCTACCTGGGTCCGGTCACAGTCTCGTGTAATGTGAAACCACCTACCTGGGTCAACATGCTTTGACCCAGGTTGAATGAGACAAAATGCATGACGGCCATTCTTAAGCCAACAAAATAAGAAACGGTCACGTCTGTGTGAAGGTTTCACTTCCGCAAGGAACTGTTTTTGTTTATTCTGTTCAGCTGTATTTTTGTTGCTTGAGACACACCATGAGCCAGATTGCAGCAGGGATGAAGGAACTTTTGCTGTAATCAACGTTTGGGGTGACAGTTCAATCCAGAGAAGATTGGATGGAAGCGTCGGTGACAAGCTGCTTCTGGGGCATTGATACCCACATTGATTACTTGCGTCTGTCACCCAGGTCAACCCTGCTTTATCAAACGCAGTGTGATAGTGCATGCCAGTGTGAAAGGAGCTTAAGAGTACTATTGGAGTGGCCTTTAATGAAGTGTTGAGTAACTTAATAAAATAAATGCAGTGTCTACTGACTCATCCAAGTCAACGTCAGAACTGATTTTTAAACCACAGTACATTGTGTAATTGCAAGTGCGGAAATGATGGTGGTACCAAACTTGAAACGTGGAATTCAATATTTTTTCCACTATCTAAATTTAAAAAAAAAAAAAAACTCCTTTTAAAATGGGTCAATTTTCAGAATGTAGCATTCACCAAACAATGCATCAGGCATTTCATTGCGTACAATGAGGTTGTCTACCTTGATTCCAAGTGTATAACGTTTCCCTTTCCCACACCTCTAATTAATCTGGGTGGGGCTGTCATTTTATACAATTCGTTTGTAATCCACTGCATTTACTTCCTAATTGAACTGTGTTTTCATTGGAATTGCTCTGGGCATTTGCAGTTCACAAGCCAGCAGAGATAGAGAAGTGACGCCTCTCTGATCAAGATCATGCCTGTCTCTGATCAAGCCGTCTTGTTTAATACTTGCTGTGTTTCTTGTGATCAGTTCAGGCACTGACTCAAATTCTGCTTTGCGCTGCCATTTACCACAAAGCACTTTACATTAACTCTGTGTATTAAGTGAATGTTGCCCTCCAGTGCATCCCAGTTTACCCTGCTTGTGGCTGGAGAGGCAGTACTCAGCAGTGTAGTGGGAAGAAAACATGCTGCACCTCTGGGACCCGGGTTCAATTCCTACATACCTGGTAATGATCCGTGGGCCAGTCATATTTTGATCCGAATCCGACCCGAACCCGCTAAGCCTTGACCTGCTGAGTCTGTGTCATGTTCATGAAAGTACACTATTTCAACCGTCAATTTATCTGACATCAAAATCCTTTATTCGTCATCCATAAACAGTCCATAGTCAAAAGTCCATTAACACAGTATCATTAGGCATTTAAATATCACATTTAGTTGCCTTTGCAGCGCTGTGGAGGAACAGAATAGTTTCAGAAGCCATTATTTTAATAAGGAATCTGCTAGAGATAGATATATATATTTTTTTACTTAACATTAAACTGCTGACTACACCACATGGAAATCGTTACTGCACATGCCCAGCAGATATCGGAGAGCTACAGACAGCAATAGCTACACTATTTAGAAATATATAGGGTAATACATTATTTCAAAATTTAATTGTCAACACTTTTTATAGATGACGTTAGAAATAGTTGCAGATTAATGTAGACCCGCACCCAACCTGACCTGAAGTATATTTAAATGTATCTAACCCAAACCCGTCCGACCTGCGGGACGACCCGCGCATCACTAATACCTGGAACACATGAGTTCTGGGGGGGTGCGTTTTCCACCTCGTTCTCTTAAGAAAACCACAAACAATAATTCTGTACGAAAAAACAAACTGAAGAGTTCTGTAGTGTGCAGGATGGCTTCTCGTACTGCCCTGAAGGTGGTTGCTGAGTGACTTGGGTGTTTGTATCAGATCATAAATGCACTACAGTAAGTGCAGAAGGTTATCTTTTAAAGCATAGGAACATAACCTTGCAGCCTATCCACATGAAATCAAACCAAACAGCATTTTTCCAAACAGCACAAGGTATAAAGTAGAATGCAGTTTGTCACTGCCTTCAGCTGAAGCTTTAGTTAGACAAGCAGTTTATAGACTGAGGTAAAACCGCTGTATATAAAGGCAGACCTGTCACTTATCAGGGAAATGCATGTATTAACATTGACAAACGCACACACAGTAGAAAATCAACATTTTATTACCCGTCTCTTGCTTTGAATTCAGGGAGCCAAAACAATTGGTAGTCTTGTAATCATCGTTCATAGTTCCTATTCCAGCCTGCTGGCAGGCCTCTGATTTATCTAAACATTTTCGTTTTTTCTTGCTTTCTACTGGGATCCCAGGTCAGTTGCAGAAGCAGTGTCTTGCGCTGTTGTTTTAATAGTAAAGCAAGCTACGACCTTGTGATAATTGTGTGGAAACCACATGGATTTAAACGCATACGGCACATGCTGTCACATATTGAGCACAGTTGCTTAGTTATTGCTCCCTTTTCTTGCTAATGTAAAAAGCTTGTAATCCCATTTTTGTTGTCATAATTGAAAATGTTTTATTTGAAATGCTAATTTTCTCCTAATCCTGTGTGCACAGTTTGGTAAATGTTGCCTATTGGACACTTTTCAACCTGCTGTTCAGTGCCTGGAGGTGTTCCTGGTCTCCCTGTACTTGTGAATCTCTGACATGGCTTCTGCCTTGTTTAACCGTGCGTCTGTCCTTCCACGTAAGCCTCTCGGCGTGCTCCCGTTTCTCCTCTGAATGTGCTCTCTGCCTGTGCTTCCTTCCTGAGAGATCTGTGGGTTGGGTGGCCTTTTCCCTGCGTATGTGTGAGTGGGGTCTTGTGCTTCAAGACAAGAACATAAGATATAATTAGGATGCTGTGGTACTAAACTAAGTCATAAAACATAACAAATGCCCTTCGAGTTGCTCTCGTTGACAGTGCTGCTGCTGATTAGATTTACTGTTTTCTCGAATGAGGTTTTGCTCAGACTTTGCGTTTTTAGATGCATCTCAAATGTTCCCCCCCCCCCCCCCCCCCCCCCCCCCCCCCCCCCCCCTCCCCCTTCTTGTCTCCTATTTTTGTGTCCTGGATTTTCCAATGTTTTCACCCTTCCTTCAGCTTGTGCCTTTTCACGATACATTTGACTCTGGGTCCGAAGGTTCGTTCGCTAGCCAGGGATTCGACGGTTGTTAACAGAAACTGTTTGACAATGTGTGAATACTATAAATCACACATTAACTGTCACTTGCATGCAAAATTCAGTTTTTTCGTTTGTATAATGCGTGTTAAGTAAACAAGTTTTTATTAAAATCTGCTACCAAATTGTACCTGTAGCAACTCTACATTGTGCAGCTATCGTGTATGGAGCAGGGCATACTATCCAAAGCAGTGGGCTCGTACCTCTAGTGGCCATAGTGCTTGAGTAAAATATGTACTGAATACCTGGTGTACAAGACAGTGTAAGATAAGTGGTATGATAGAATGTGTTTGAAACATACAATATATACGCCAACAGTAATTTTAATTTCAAGAACCGAGCACTGCCCGCCCCTCCTTGCTCCAGCTTGTGTTATCCAGAGGCAAACGTTTCATTTCTTAATTCTTCATCTTGACAGCAAAGTGTTCTAAGCTGTTTTGAAAGAAATGTCTCGAGCCCCTCTGTTTTGGGGGATTTTTTTTGTTGACGACCAAAATAAAATTGAATGCAAACTGTGCAAGCGGCTCCTGTCATGAAGGTATAACCAATCTCTGGAGTCACTTGACAAGTGTAAGTCCATATTATTAGTAGTATTATTCATGTTTTTGGTAGTAGTAAAATGTGGCTGATAAGCTGCTTGGAACAGTGACTGTTAAATAAAGCTTTGTCCACAGCAGTTGGTGCCGCTGCAATGCAAGCTTACTGTATCTATTGCAAGCAAGCTCAATTACGTGTATATAAACAATGTGAATTTTTAGAAACATGATTACTGTTCTATATAAAGTATTTTTAAACTACATATGAATGTTTTATTCCATTTATATGGCTTACCTATAAAATAGTAGGATTTTCAATCAAATATAAACAAGTAGCTATGGTTACATCGCCAATAAATTATGCAAATGAGTACCATCGAAGGTTCAAACCTTCGTTTGGCAATGTGTTCCGAACCTTCGAAGGTCAAAATGTACGCTTTGTTGCAGCCCTACATTTGACTGTCTTCTTAAATAGCACCAGTTTTGCCGAAATGTGTAGTGGGTGCATGCTTTTTCCTGTAGCTCATAATTTTTAAAGCATTGCACAAAATGTGTTTTAAAATAAACCCCTCCAAATCAGAAGTGGCAACATGGCTTTTGCAAGGATACGATATCTGATCTACCACTGGGTCAGGTTTTGGGCGGGGTGGTTTGTTTATTTTCAGCTACCCTGAGCTGCTTTTCACCAGGGTGCCCTTGATTATTAGCATGAAGCTGTTTTCTGTGCTGTTTTATTGTAAGAACGTTCTTGGGAACACCTTATTGAGAACATGAGTCGTGGAGATATCTAGAGAACCACCTACCTAATTGTGATAGAACTTGGTTTAGCTGTTCGTTACCACATGATATTGGAGAGTATCTCTTATTTAAGACGACACCATTCGTATGTCACGCTTGTTAGAAAATGTAAAGCAACTATATGGTTAATGGTCTACTTTTTCATGATGGGTCTTGATTTTTGTATTTACAGTGGGGATTTTGTTTCAAACATGTTTTTTTATTTTAATATGACAAATGTATGTAGTTTGGCCACAGCAATACAGAGTTTGAGTTTCTACACCATCGCAGACTTTACAACCAGTCAGGTTGCTCCGCTGCTGTAGTATGTGCCACAGCTTTGGATTTCTGGAACCAGCTTAAGCTGAATAAAACATCACTATGGCAACCACGCAAAGTAAAAAGTGAAAATGTCTACAATAAAGACTTGGCAGGCCTTTTTATTAGAACTGTGAACGTTTACTTCCTTGTACGCTACACCTACAGACAAGTTATTGCTTATGTACTCTACTGGTGTGACGTGCCTGATTCGGAGAGACTCCCTTTTTGTTGCTGTTTGGTGCTGAAGCTGTATCTTTTTCCCTTCCCCTGCTTGTCACACAAGAACTTGCTAGGTTGTGTGGGAGTCGGGATCCTCTGATGTAAGGGGTTGGCTCGCTTCTGATGGCAGCAGCCTGTAATAAAACTAGGGCTGGTTATTCAGGAAAATCATGGTCTGGCTTCAAGTCATATTGTGGGGTGGGAGGGCAGCTTTTGATATCTTAACTTTTTGTTGCTTTGTGTCAAACACTTAAAACAATAACATCCTTTTCATCTGCACTACATCTAGATCATGTGTGTAGTGTGAAGTGCAGAAACAAGTTCCTATATTCCTGTGAATTATCTAAAATATAAGATTACCCAGACGCAGCATTTGCTTTCCGGTAAAATCATGAGAGTTTCCTACACAGACACATCAGTTTGTATGGGCTTGTTTGCCTAGATCCCAATCGATTACAATTAATACCTGTTTAGTATTTGTCTGAGAAGAGTGTGCATCTTTAGATGAACTCTGCCAGCTGTAAAGTTTTAGGAAGAACAGCATTTACCACATAAAGATTTTGTAATTGTGCAGTACTTTGATTTTATCCATGTGTATTGGACAGGTTTGATCAGGTAACTCCTGTGTGTAAAAGAGGTTCAGTAAAGACCGTGATCGTCAAAACAAGTAGCAGGCCGGCGTAATTTAACAGACACCCTGGGCAGGCATTGTCAACATTTAATCTGCCTTTGAAACTCCAGCCATCACTGTGATGTCCAGAGCAGTTTGAAAATGGAGTTTAGAAACACTAAAAGCCATAGAGCTTTCAAGAATAAGCTGTCAAAGATATCTCGTGGAGAGAAAGGGCTTCTTCAAGGATTATTGGTATGATTTAATTACTGAGCTATGTTGCAGCCATCTGTTGTTGCTTTAGGCTAGTGCTGTGGAAATATAGTATTGCAGAGTTGCAAGATATGGCTGGTTTTAATTATTGTAGTTTTTTAATGACTGGGCCCCCCCCCCCCCTCATCCCTGTGTATATTACCAAGATTAAAAAAAAAAAAAAAAAAAAAAAATCCTTTTTGGCCATGCCATTTAGATTCAGTTGTAAGGCACTGTACTGTTGGGTTGGGTGATGTGTTTTCACCCTTTTAAACATTTCTACTTTTTTCACTTGCAGATTCTCACAAACACAAAGACAAGCATAAGGACCGAGAACACAAACACAAAGATCACAAGAAGGACAAGGAACGAGAGAAATCAAAGCACAGCAACAGGTAACGCCAGTGAATTTCCCTGTGATTGCATATTCCAACAGCCGTAACAAGCGCTGGACAGGGGCTGAATCCAGTCGGCACCCTATGTATTGAAATAAAGATCGCAGCATTACACTCCAGTCTACTAGGGTTTCTAGCTCTTGTGTTTAATTGGCTATGGTAGATGAGATGATCTGCTAGAAGAAGATGCGATAATAGGGTGAAGGGCTTCCCCAGTAAGGCTGTAAATCTCCTTGCAAGTAGCCGAGGGTAATTCTTTCCAGGCTGTTGCAGAGTTCATGGCTGGGGTATCGAACCTGAAGATTCAATGTCCAGCACAACAGATGCTCCGTGTAGAATTGATTCGTAGTGAAACCTCACAGCTGCTCAGGTTGGAGGCGGAATCTAGGTGTTAGTCTGCACTGCTTTCACGTACCCGTGACACCCAAGCCTCAGTCAGATTGTAACAAAGGTGTGTCGGCTCTCAGGATTTAAAAGTAAATGTTTAGAAATAAGAACCTGGATGATTGGTGGTCCCAGAGGATCAGGGATTGTGAAGAGCTGTCCTGTGGCCTGAGCTGTAGTCGAGTGGGGTTGCCTGTGTTGCTAAGTGGCGTTGTCTGGAGTCCCGGGGTGAGTTCAGGTTATTCTTTGTTCTTCCTGGGAGGTTCTGACCCGCCCCCTCATATTCCTCTGTCAAAAACCATTCCGCTGCCAGCTACGAAATTCCTTCACATTCTGACCTGCAGCCCTCTGGCAAAAAAAAAGTTTAGAAGCTGAATGTCTTTGGAACGCCTGCTAAAATGGAGTCTAGTTAAAGTGAGACCAACTCAGCAGCCCACCCCCACCCCCAAGAGCCTGACAGTCAAAAGAGAGCGATTCCAGTCATTAGATATATTTGAAAGAGTCCGTCTCTGACTCCTGTATCTCTTTCTGACTTTCTCACAGCGAGCACAAGGACTCCTCGGAAAAGAAAAACAAAGACAAGGATAAAGTGAAGCACAAAGACGGCAGCTCAGAAAAACACAAGGATAAACACAAAGACAAGAGAAAAGACGAGAGGGTGAGGCAGCGGCTGCCTGCACTGGGGCAGAGGCTTGCATGCAGGGTTGAGTTGAGTCACAAGCACACCTGGGGTCAATTCGAATGACAGTAAAATACTAAAAAGTAACACACAAACAAGTACACACGTAACATATTCTGACTAACCAAGCAGTAACCCCATGTACAAATGCAGAAACACACTAGAACCTATTTCATTTTTTCAAACAAATGGGGCCACCAAAAGTAGTTGAAAGTACAAGAATAATGTGAGTGATCAACTACGGTCGCACAGTAACTACAATCACACAGGTGTGCCAAGGTTCAACTAGGGTTAGTTACATTGTAACTGCAGTTAGTGACGAATGTTCTGCTGGTCTGCAATGATATCTTCTGTTTTCTTCTATCTAGAGCAAGTCTTCCAGTGGGGAAATCAAGGTCAAAAAGGAAAAAGAAAACGGGTTTGCAAGGCAAGTGACTTTAACTGGAGGGCGTTTTGAGAGAGAACTTCTTAAATACGTGTGTGTGTGTGTATTGATGTTTGAAGGTCTTCCCATATCTAAGTTATTTAATGGGTTTCATCCTTGTCTCCTTTTAAAGCCCTCTTCACATCAAAGCAGAGCCAGAGAGTAACCATTGCCTGTCCCCTAAACACAACAAATCATTAAAGAGGGAGCGAGATGATGATGAGTAAGTAGAGAACTGGGGTGCTGTTATAGGAGAGAAATGTTACAAGCAAATGCGCAAAGCTTTGCTGAGGGAGTTGGGATTTGGTTATTTCCTCAGTTTTCTAATTTGTCAAAAGTAGAATGTGCTATTTTGGTAGAAGTATTGACCGATCACTTGCTAAATGTCAGTTAAGTGTCTTACCTGAGTAATTGATTATATACAAAACTTAATAGAACATGTTCAAATCTAAAGCCAATTTTGTAAAATCACATATTGACCCTTCCGCTACAGCGGCGCTAGAAATCGTTCATGTATGAACGATGATGTAATGGTGACATTAGACGCCCATTTTAAGCCGTTTTAAACAACCATTGGTTGCTTACCAAATAGCCAACAGCCAATCAGGGATGGCTTTATATACACAGAAAGTAAAGTTTAGATAGGCAGAAAGCAGATTTGCCGGTCACAAGTACAGGATTACCAGAAATTGTCCAAAATGTTTGTAAATCCAAAAAAAAAAAAATTGTGCAGTGTTCATAGGATAAACATCTTGCATCTCTCCAATCAAAATACATTTCACAAAAGGTCCAGACCATTAGAGATAACCTTCTTTTTTTTTTTTTTGAGGTGCAGCATTCCAATATCTTTTAGGTTTCGGTTTTGATTATCGTATATACCGTGATTTTAAAACGCAGCCTTACCGGAGAGCATGCTAAACATAACCAAGAATGCTTACTGACCCGGAAGACACTTGTCTTTTTTACAGAGTATGTTGATGATGGCGAATTTCTTCACACCCGTCAAACAATTTGTTGTAAAATCAAAACGAGGCACAGTGTTAGTAAAATTCTTTCTGATCCTACTTCCAGAGGGTTGTGGCTACTTTTACAGTTTTTGGGTAGGAGATCACTAAATTACACTTAATGGAGACATCTCAAGAAATGAATTTGAGAACATTTTTAAATGTTGTGGTTTTTTTTTTTTTTTTTTACATTTAAGTAATCGTAGGGTATATTTCATCAGAGTAAAATTCTCTTAATAATCTTCAGACTCTCAGCTGTTTAGAAAGGTATAATCTGATTTACTTTTGGTGGATGTTTGTCCTGATTCGCAAGCCGAAAGCCAAGTTGTGTGTCGGACGTCAACTGGTCGAATGCTTACTGGAGCGGAAGGGTAAATAGTTTCAGTTGCAGTAATTACTTTCCTGTTAGACTGTTAAATGTGCAGATGCACACTTCATTTTCTGACTGCTGTTTTTCTTTCAGCACTGACTTTAAGCCCAAAAAAATCAAGATTGAAAACGAAAAGAAGGCAAAAAAGAGAAAACAAGACGAGGAGGTATGCTTGCGGTTTTAACCGTCTTTGCTTTGAAACTCAGCTGCTTTGAAATGACTGACCGCACTTTTTTGGGGGAGTGGAGCACTAACTAGATCCGACGTTCCAGAGTTAATTAAACTTGATAACCCATTAAGTAGCAAAACTTTCTTTGAAAAAATCAGAGCTGTGTTTATGTTCTAAATCATTATGCTACCATTCTAAGAGTTCTTAGGAGTGTAAAATGGCAAGCATATTTACAACATATATTCCTAGCGTTTTAACTATTCAGATTAGACATGCATGTAATCTGACTTTTTTTTTTTTTTTTTTAGGATTCGGTTTCTTTTATAAAAAGGCCCTTCATGAGTTAATACATTTTCCTCTTTCTCCAGGATATCAAACCCAAAAAGAAGACCAAGGACAAAAAAGGAGCTGCTGCTGATGGCAAGAAGAAAGTCAAGAAAGAGCCAGAAGAGAAATGGAAATGGTGGGTTCAATAAACACATGGTGGAGTCTAGGGCCCTTCTGTTTCTTTTGTGTTGGAAACAGCAGCCTTAAGCCAGTCTACCTCCTGTAAATACTTGGCACTTCAAGACTCTAGTACTGCAGGTGCTGTGCTACTTAAAGAAGTTTTGAAAGCCCATGCAAATTGAAATGGAACATGGCAGTTTGCATATATGCAATGTAAATGACATCCTTGCCTTTGTAAAGGACATGCCTGTGTGTGCTGCGCATAGCTAGTGAATGAGTAGATTACAGAAAGCAGTTGGTCCTCGCATTCCTGCTGATTCGGATAGGTGTACTCAGCAAGGGTGGGGGGGGGTGGTGATGAGGGGGTGGTAAAGCTTCTGATTTGATTCTCCGTCTCTTCTGGGATGTCCTGCCAGGTGGGAGGAGGAGCGATACACTGATGGAGTGAAATGGAAATTTCTGGAACACAAAGGACCTGTCTTTGCACCCGACTATGAGCCACTGCCTAGTAAAGTCAAGTTTTATTATGACGGTAAGCTTTTAAAAATCTGATCAGTGTTTCAAGAGGGTGGAAAGCGTGAATCGGCAAGATCTGTCCTAGTGGTGAAGCACAGCTGGGTTTGAAATGAAAACCAGCTATCATGCCCTCTTGGTCTATCAGCTACCATGTGAAAAGCTGGGGTTGTGAGCGTATTTCTCTGCTTTCTTAGTTTGAAAACAACACATTTCAGCTTGCAAGAGTCAACAATAAGAGTGTAGTTACTAAATTGAAATAATTATTCAAGTACAGGGTGATTAAGTAACTTTACCACATCATTGATCATCTTGTATTTAATTTGTAACTAGCTGTATGTGCTGGCTACAACCCGAATGTCTATTTATTGTTTTACACAAAATTCACCCCCTACTCAGCAATGACCTGGCCTGCGTTTTGCTTTGCACAGGTAAACCTATGAAGCTGAGTCCACAGGCAGAGGAGGTTGCCACATTCTTTGCTAAAATGCTGGACCACGAATACACTACCAAGGATATCTTCCGGAAAAACTTCTTCAAGGACTGGCGGAAGGTAAGAGCATCCCATTGCGGAGCAAACGTCTTCACATCGAACGATAAAAGCACTGGGGGGCGGGTCGGGCGTGAAACGGCTGTGAAGAAAACACAGGCTGATTTTTTTTATTTATTTTTTTCTTCCACCAGGAAATGACTGCTGAAGAAAAGTCCACCCTCACTGACCTGAAGAAGTGTGATTTTACAGAGATGTCAGAGTACTTTAAGGCACAGTCAGAAGCCAGAAAACAGATGACTAAAGAAGAAAAACTGGTATGTCAATAACATTATTTGGGGGTACTGAACTCTCCTATCTAGTGACAGAATCATCAGACGCATCAGCTGACAGAATAAGATGTTCTCTCTTCCCATGACTGTAGAAAATCAAAGAGGAGAACGAGCGACTCCTGCAGGAATACGGGTTCTGTGTCATGGACAACCACAAAGAACGCATCGCCAACTTCCGCATCGAACCCCCCGGGCTGTTCAGGGGCAGAGGGGACCACCCCAAGATGGGCATGCTCAAGAGACGCATCCAGCCTGAGGAGATCATCATCAACTGTAGCAAGTGAGTTGGCTGGGTTTGGGTTAGTCCAGGACGTGGTTTGTAGCTTCCAGACTGGTATTTGGTTGTGTGCAGGCCCGTCCAAGGAGTGTGATGTGAATATATTTTCTTGCATCATTTAAATGTATTCATTGCCACAAGTTTGGAGAATGTTGCACTTGCAAACCTACATCAGTAATTACATTTTACATCGGAACTGTTTCGTCTGCATTGGCTTGAGCGGATCATTGTATATTGCTGTATGTTCTCGTGCTTGTTAAACTGGTGGTCCAAGTTGTTTTAGTGAACTAATGAATGTGTCCTTGCTGCTTTCAGAGACTCTAAGATTCCACTGGCTCCGGCTGGACACAAGTGGAAGGAGGTGAGGCACGACAACAAGGTGACGTGGCTGGTGTCGTGGAACGAGAACATCCAGGGCTCCATAAAATACATCATGCTGAACCCTAGCTCCAGGATCAAGGTAAAGTGCAGGCTGTCTGTGTTTCTTTCAGTTCGTGATTACCAAACGTCACCAGGCTCGCTTGTTTAAGGTCTGAAGCAGCTTTTGCATTTGATCAGTCGGCTATTCTCGGGTTCATTCTGAGAAATGCCTCGACTTTAACTCTGTTGGAGTGTGAGTGTGGCCCTCAACCCCGCTGTGTGTTTTGCCCCTTTCAGGGAGAGAAGGACTGGCAGAAGTACGAGACGGCCCGGAAGCTGAAGAAGTGCGTCGACAGACTCCGGAACCAATACCGGGAAGACTGGAAATCCAAGGAAATGAAAATCCGCCAGAGAGCCGTGGCTCTGTACTTCATTGACAAGGTGAGTCCAGCGGGCCCTGTGATTCTGAGCATCACCTGACCTGCCACTGTGTGTCTGGGCTAATTCAGATGGAACAACTGGTCTTCTATGTACGTGCACAGACAGTGACCTAAAAAAACTCCAGGAAAGCTTGCTTGAAGCAGCGGAGCTAATGTTGCAGCATACGATCATGGGTTGCAAGAAAACTAGACTTGTGACCTATATATTCTCTGTAACCTGCGACTCCTAATCCAAGGTCATTCCTAAACACACATTGAGACCAGCAACCTCTGCTGCAGCGTATGTACTGATCTCTGTGAAGGCAGCCAGAAAATACCTGGCATCACTGTTATAAACCCAAGGTACTTCCACTATGGTTTGTAGGGCTTACCGAGTTTGTGTACCAACCTGTTCAGTTCCGAGCATACATGAGAACAGGGCACCTTTTAGGAGTCTTGTGAGGTTCCAGCGTGATTAACGAAGGCGTATGTTCAGATGCCCTTGCTTGAGCAGTGTTTTTCAGTGCGTGGTTGTCTCTCCTTTCCGCAGCTGGCTCTCAGAGCAGGTAATGAGAAGGAGGAAGGAGAGTCTGCTGACACAGTGGGCTGCTGCTCGTTGCGAGTGGAACACATCAAGCTGTACCCCGAGATGGACGGCCAGGAGTTTGTGGTAGAGTTTGACTTCCTGGGAAAGGACTCCATCCGCTACTACAACAAGGTTCCTGTGGAGAAGAGGGTCAGTGCTCCTAGTCTGTTTGAAAGTTTAGGTGGAATGGTGCATACCGCTCAACTAAAGATTAGCCTGAATCAGTTTTCTAGAGGGAATTAATTCAACAGGTTGGACGAGGAGGACCCAGTAAGCAAACTGCAACAGAGCACATGAGAATGTACTGTGTGGTGTAAATACAGTAGACCTGTGTTCACATACTGAATCCCTGTTCCTCTTTGCTGTAGAGGATCAGTTTATCTGATGATATTGGCCTAGCTGTTTACAGTAGCCTTTAAGTTTGCTTTATACCCACCTTCAGTAAACAAAGCAGGTATCATGCCGGTAGCTTTATTTCCTCTTATCTGATTTCTTTTCCTTCACGTCATTGTGTTTCCATGACTTGGCAGCGCTCCTCCTAATGATGTAATAAAGGTATTGCTCAATGCCTGTTAGGACCTCCCAGAGGTGTCTGGGAAGTGTTTTGGTCTCCCCCTTGTGGGGTTTATTGAGAACCACATCTAGCTTACGCCATTGTGTGTGTTTTACAATATTCTTTCAGGTCTTCAAGAATCTTCAGTTATTTATGGAAAACAAGCAGCCTGAAGATGACCTCTTCGACAGACTCAATGTAAGCAAGAGTCTTGAGTTTCCAATCACTCTTTCCAAGAGTTTCCAGTCTTTTCTGTCGTCACGTTAATTGAAATCTGAGCACTTCAAATCCCACCAAGAACCAAAAGTAAAAACGAACAGAAAAAGATGGTGTGTTTTAGTTCTGACCACCAAATTACAATACAGCCCCTTAATAAAAATGAACCTGTCTGTGTTCACCCTAGACCTCCATCCTGAACAAACATCTTCAAGAGCTGATGGATGGACTGACGGCCAAAGTGTTCCGTACCTACAATGCCTCCATCACTCTGCAGCAGCAGCTGAAGGAGCTGACCAATCGTAAGTGCCCTCGACCTTTTGCTCTCTCGAACACGGTGAAATCCCACTGTAGGGGACCGGGGGACATGGTCATGGAAGGCTGGGCCTCGTTATCTTAGTCAAATAGACGGCTGGTGTGTAGGGGGTGCACTTTGTATGCTAATCAGGCATCTGTTGCCAAATCAGATCTAGTTCACCCATTATCTGTAAGCCTTACAGCCTTTAATAGGTTAACAACGGCTTACTTGGAGAACCACTGTTCAGCTCAAATGACTGGAATCGCAGGATTGAAGGTCCATTGAGTCAGAGGTTGGTATAACGAAGTTCCCTTCAAAACTCGTCAGTTGTTTCTTCTCTGTGTTTTAGCGGATGAGAACCTCCCTGCAAAGATCCTGTCTTACAACCGAGCAAACAGAGCCGTCGCTGTCCTTTGTAACCATCAGAGGGCGCCACCAAAAACCTTTGAGAAATCCATGCAGAACCTGCAGACCAAGGTGTGTAACAGTGCAGCGAGGCAGTGCCCTTCAGCTGTGCGTGCCTGGAGAATAGACTTTCATTTTAAACCCGTACGTGGTTCTGCTCCTGCCCCTCTTCTCCCTTTCACAGTCTGTTCCTCCCCTAGATTGATTCCAAGAAGGACCAGATTTCGGCTGCACGGAGAGAACTGAAGAGCGCCAAGGCTGACGCCAAAGTCCGGAGAGACGAGAAGTCAAAAAAGTGAGTGTCTGCAAAATGTATAGGTTTGACATGGCCTGTGTGTGTTTTCAGTACTTTGCATTAGATGCGGCTATAAGGGTTTTGTAACATTGTTAGTTGGTTTGATGCTACACACTCACACACACACACACACACACACACAGTAATTGGTGTTGGAGGATTATGAAAGATATGGCTTCGTAAACTGACGCCCCGTTGTTCTTTTTTCTTTTTAAGATGTGTTGAGAGCAAGAAGAAAGCCGTTCAAAGATTAGAGGAGCAGTTAATGAAGCTTGAAGTCCAGGCGACAGACAGAGAGGAGAACAAGCAGATCGCTCTGGGAACATCCAAACTGAACTACCTGGACCCCCGCATCAGTGTGGCATGGTAAGAAGGGCTTCAAATGTTCAATGAGCTGCCTGCCCCGCAGCCCCCAAAGCGGTGCCGGGTGTCCTTACCTTGTTCAAACTGAAACCGTCTCTTTTGGTTTCCAGGTGTAAGAAGTGGGGTGTACCCATTGAGAAGATCTATAACAAAACCCAGAGGGAGAAGTTTGCCTGGGCCATTGACATGGCGGAGGAAGATTATGAATTTTAATCTCGTTTGCGATTTTCCATAATTTTTTTACATTTTTTTTGTAGCCTAACCGATTTTATTATTATTTTTTTTTCTTTTGCCAAGTAGGCTGACCTGGCAAGAGAAAGAGGGGACTGGATCTTGACAGGTCTGAGACCTTTGCTTGTCAAGGGCTGGTCAGATAAGGGGGGGGGGGGGTGGTGGTCCTAAACTGTTCTCAATTTCAAGGAGAGGGCAGTTGTAGCAGACTAATCCCCCTGCCCCCATGATCAAATCATTACAGTGTGACTTCAGTTTGGGGGCCATGGCTTAGCAGTTTTGTTTTCCCCACTCCCAAGGTCGCAACTTTAAACTCTGTGGTCCGTATTGCTACTGTGTACAACCAGCTGTGTGTATGCGTATATTTTAATATTTTATGTGGTCTCATTTTTAGCCCTTAAATGTTTTGATAACTTCTGTATTTTAAAAGAAAAACGAAGAATTCTGCAACTTCCACCCCCCCCCCTCCCCCACACGAGAGAGTTAGCCTTCCCTTGGGTTAGCTAATGCTTGTAATAACTGACCACACCCCAGTGCGTATGTAGTTTGTGCGAATGTGTATTTTATTAATTTTAAACTGAACTTGGAACTCTGTGGCTAGTAGCCCCAAAAATGTGAAGGTCAGGAAGGAAATCGGTATATTAAGTATATTTTTTACCATTTTAGATTTCAGAACGTGAACCCCCTTCCCCTATATTCAAATGTGAACAGTAGTTTTCTTTTTAATAAGTAGAACTTTCCTGTCCTCCTTCTCTTGGGACGTTCCACAGTGTTCCGAGCCTCCAGGCAGTTTTAACTTAACGTATTGTTTTGAGGACAGTTTTAAACTACAGACCCATGTCTGTTACTTGAAAATGTTATTGTATAATTTTGGGTGGGGAGAGGAATGCTTTTTTTTTTTTTTTTCATGGGTCAGATACGTAAGTGAGGGATCTGAATTTTTGCCAAAAAAATAAAAAAAATATATATATATATATCTCTGATACAACAAGTTAGGGTTTTTATTTTTTTGTAATTGTGTAAAGATTAAAGAAAAAAAGAACTTTTAAAGAGTTTTAATGTGAAATAATTGTTCCTCTGGATCAGTTTGTTTTAGGAGCATTGTTTTAGTGTTACTTGGCCGCTGTCATCAGTTTATCCCTTACTGTCTGCTTCTGAATCATGACTTTGTTTTTTTTTTTTTTGGGGGGGGGGGGGGGGGGGGGGTCCTTGTAGGCTATTTAAAAATAAAAATCCTACAACTCTGAACTGTCTTGTCTGTAATTTAAATGGAACTCTGTTAAGAAACCAGATACTATCTTGGTGCTTTTTTTTTCAGTGAAAACTTGTGAGTTTTAATGGTTAGGGAAACGGGTGGCTGTGTTTTAATAAACTCCACATTTTAGATGCGTGTATGCTTCTTGATTTCCTAAGTGAACTATTAAATCAAATGCCCTGCTTCACTATGCTGCTCTGCTTGCAGGTTGTGAATAAACGAAGTTATATTCCTGCAAAAAAAAAAAAAAGGGTATCTTTTATAATGAGTTTAATCAAAACTAACTAAATTCTCTGTCCTATCTGTCCTGAAGGATATGATTCCAGGTTCATTGTATTGGTGATACCCTACCTTTTGGAAATTGTGTATCATTTACAGCTGTGCCCTTTTACCCTGTTTCCTCAAGCACACAATGTGCAGTCCAATCTTGGCGGAGACTGAGCCAGGATTGGAAATCCGTTTTGCACCCCTTCGATCTCATAACTAAGGGGTGTGGGAGATTCTGCTGACCCGAAAGGGCTTGTGTTAAAGCAGTAGTGAGCCCCCAGCAGGAATCTGGTAATTTAAATAGCTGGTCTGGTGAACAGCTTTCCAGAACCCCACTGTGGCTCTGCACGCTGCCTGAGTGTTATTGATCGGCAGGAAACAGATACTCCTGAGTCATCTGTGTGCGTCTTGGGGGAGGCTGCTGAGGTGGACGCATCGTTATGTGACAAACAATATTTTCCATTAACCTCCCCCTGCAAGAACTGCTGATACAAAACAACTTCATTCATCTGCAAATGTTAAAACTAACAACAATGCTGGGGCTGGAAGTCTTAGTGTTTTATTCCCATGCTCAACTGGATCCTAGTCACAAAACTTGCTTTATTTAAAGAATGCATTAGATCTACAAGTGACACATTGTTTGCAGAAGTAATTTTTTAAATCTATATGTTCTTGAATACCATGAGATGTTCACTACCTAAGAAGAGAAACTACAAATCTCAATATTGGAGAAGTAGGACCAGCTATGCCAAAATTCAGTACTGTGTTAAATGTGCAATGGCTGAGAAAGCCTTCATAATAATATGCAAATTTTCTTTTTACATGAGTTAATGCTTTGTGAATAAGAACCATGGATTCTAAGGATTGTCATACCATAAAACAGGGATTTCTGTATCCAAGTGATAAAACAACAACGTGTGTTATGGCCTTTAATTTTTAATAGACTTGACACGTGTTAATTTGGGATCTCTATTTAAACAACTGCACACTGCAGAGAAAAAAAATAATAATCTGGAACGTACTACTTGGATCTGACAGCAAACTAAAAAACAAGAGATGGTTAGGAAGGAAAACGACTATCCTCAGCATGGTGCATTCGTACTTGCTAGAGTTCTGGCGCTGCCACATGTCCTTTCCATGGAAACTGGAGAACGGGAAAGGGATGGGATACCTGATCCACAGTAAAAAAAAATAATGCATTTCCATGTATCACCACTAGAGGGCCCTGTAGACATTTTTGGTTGAACAGTAAGTACTGCACTGAACAACACTGAGTATAATAATTGGAGACATTGATATAGTTTTCTTGTGTTTTATTTATTTATTTTCTTTTTTAGTAGACCAAAAACAAAAAAAAAAATGTTTTACTGGAGTTAGGTGAATTAAATATAAGTGCTTGTTTAAAAACATTGATTTCACCTAACTAGAAATTACATAACCGCAGAAAAAAATGTAAAGAAGAAATATTTTGGAAACTATAAAAAAAAATCTAAAGGAATTTCAACAGGAAACTTTATATTTTTGTTACTTTTAGGTATGGAGTTCATTTTTTATAAGGAGTTACCAAAGACAATATATAAGCAATTAAAACGTCAAGAGTTCTGACATTACGGAATAACAGGTGTTATTAACACTACTACTGACTGGATAAGACACTTTTAACTTTATTTTCCAATCATTACAAAAAGACTTTCAAACTTCCGTTGTGTAACCAAAACTTAATAAGTAAGATTGAAGCAGATTCCACAGATTAAGTATAGATTATATTTTTATAAAATGCTTTGCACCTCCTGACGTCGTTCAATCTCATTATCGTCACATTTGACATGGTTAGGAGTTTGAGAACACCGGGACGGACAGTCATAGGCGCCACTGCACAGCGGAACATCTTAAATTATATAATAAAAAAATAAATAAACGAGTCTGGGCGAAAGAACGCTGTTCCCTGTGTCTTTAAGAGGCAAATCTGCCATTTGCTCCATTGAAAGGGGGGGGTGGGCTGTGGTTCACAAAAAAGGCTTTCAATGGAGTCTCTGAAACAGGATGCGAAGGGAAATCCACGAATCTTTCCCCGGGAGCGAAAACCATCAACAAGAATAGACGGGATATAAAAAAGGAACCCAGAAGGGGCTGATAATACTAATATGAGGTTGCGAGGCAGTGATTAGTGTGCCGCGGTGCTCCGTTTGTCAAGATCGCTTGTGTTATTTTCAGGCTGAAAAGTTAAATAAAGAAGGTGCAAAACGGGTGGAAATACTGTACTAGACAACCTGGATTGACTACAGTGTAACCCAATCAATACCCCCGTATTGCTTAAAAGAAAGTACAGCCAGACTGGCCGCCGCATAAACAAAGTAATAGTAATATATATATATATATATATATATATATATATATATATATATATATATATATATATATATATATATATATATATAGCCGCACTGTAGGTTGCATTGGAACAGGGGTCACTGGTAAGCAGTTGTTTAATAATTTTTAGTTTTATATCAAAAATAAAAAGCACTTTCTTGTTGACCTGCCAAGTTAGTGCAGGCTCGCTGCACTGAAGATTTGACCCTCGTTCATACAGCAGGGTCCCTGGACCTCGGATTGCTGCTTTTCTTTGGCACCGGGTGGCCAGCATTAGGAATACAGTACTGTGTTTCATTGTTGTTGTTCTGAGGAGTGACCGAAGAGTTTTAAAACAAAATGGACCAGTGAACTTCAGCATCGGCCCATCGTTTTGAGGGGGAAGATCGTTTGGGATTTGTTATTGTAGATTTCCCAAGTTTGCAGATTTCTTTCTAAGAAAGGAAAAACAAAAAAAACAAACGGGGGTAACTGGTCATGGCTTCGACCAATAACATATTTTCCAATGGATCCGTTCCCTGGATGGGGAGTGAAACTGAGGCCAACAGCCTGTGCAGAGACCTGGAGCTCGGGACGGTCCTAACACTGTTCTACTCCAAAAAATCTCAGCGGCCCGAGAGGAGAACGTTTCATGTCAAGCTTGAGACGAGACAAATCATCTGGAGCAGAGGGACAGACAAAATAGAAGGAGAAAGTAAGTAGTGATTCCCTTCTGCAGACAAAGGGACCTACATAGAGGTGGCTGGAATTTGAAAACATATATTACCCTACTTTATAACTGTATTATGACTCTACTAGAAAACAGAACTCCCATGTTGTATTTATAACACATGTGTAAGACTTCACAACCGCATTCAAATTGCATAACCTCATCTATTGCAAACTCTCATAAGGTGTGGTTTTAAGTGTGTACTAGCACATCCAATTCTAAAAAGTGTGTGCCAATTTAAGTGTAAGAAGGTTATAATACGACTTATTTTGATAGCGAAAAAGGAGACTGAACTGCTGCACACTGGCATTTTCATATGAAGTGTTACCAAACAGACAATGCAGCAGCATCAGAAATCACGTCCCAGTAACCTATTCAGCTGGACTCCTACCCAGTGAGTAGGTTATAAGCAGCGCTTTAATCTGTTACTTGAAGTTTGTGCATAGGGGGCTGTGTCTTGGTTTTAGGCAAGGTGGTTTGCCATCAGTACAGGTAGAAATGTTTCAATCTCCTGGCAGTTTTAGGGTGATGACACGTTCTTGCTAAAAGTGTGTCCCGGTACATTGTGTTTTCTGTGTGCTGGAATGGAGTCCAGGGCTCCTCTCTAACTTGCCTCCAGTGGACACTAGGCCCCGTCAGAAAAGCAGCTCTGAATTTAGCACAATGTGGTACTACAGCAGAGAGTCAATTATCCAAACTAATTTCAATAAATCTATTTGTACGGATAATCGATCAGGTATTAATAACAATTGCTGTGCCTTTCATAATGTATAGAATAAAGTTTACACACACAAGTACCTGCTGATGATATTTAGCTAGTAACCTGTTCTATCACATTAAGCATACAAAATTTCAAGGCTTTACAAATCATGAAATTAACACTTTAACACTACAGTTAAGGTAATGAAATACAGCAATTAAACGCACCATAAACCACACTTTGAAAATCATCAAATACAATTCAGTGCAACTTTGACACATTACAGAACTTTAGGGATCATTCAACTTCAGAAATTCAGTAAAATGCTTCTATACTTTGATACTTGCTGTTAAAGCATTGTAATAACGTGCAATTGAAATGAATTAAATAAAAGTTCTCCGATTTCCAGGATCTCCAGCCCTTGCTGATGAAATAGAAGAAAAATCAAAAATCACAAAAAAATCACATTTTGACAATTAGTTTTTTAACAGCACCTGATGGCTTCTCATACGTGATGTATAAAATGGATGCGTTCAAAGTCTCCCCACCAACTTTGACCTGATGTCTTTGCATTCAGATATTTATTATTATTATTATTATTGAACTGACCTCATTCCTGACAAAGCTCCTGTTCCACAGTTTGACCAGAACTGAATGTAAGGCCCTGAGGGCTTTGATAAGTGTGTCTCTGGTAACTGTGTGCAGATCCTGGACATTTTGAAAGCACAGTGAAGGGGAGAGTGGTGCAACATCGCCTTCATTCGTATAGAAATCAGCTGGATATTGTGTGGGGCTTCAGCCCTTTAGTATGTTATGCATAGTACCTGTATGTTACTATAGAAACACCCAAGGCTAGATTCTCCACTCTGTTTACTCCAAATTGTCATATTTTTTTATGTACTGAAAACACACCCAGTACAATTCCAAAACAAATTACACAAGCAAACATACAGCTGAAGACTGCTTTAAATTCACCTTCAGTGAATTGGCTGAGTTTATTTTATTTCTGCTGTTTTTTTAAAGTGGAGGTTTCTTCCTTTCTGAAAAAGAGTCAATAATGATTTGAAGAAAGTAGCTGTGGCAGGCTGGCGAGTGGATAGAGGCCCAGAGACAGACTGCAGTTCAAAAAAAATAACTATTTTATTATAAATAAACAAAAATAAAGTGCACAAGGGCAAAATAACAGATACTCAAACACAAATAAAGCAAAAACAAAACTCACAAAAATAAAGTTTCCAGGCTGGGCAATGCCATCACTGGATTTAGAAAATTCAAAAACCACAAAACAAACACCAACCTGCTTCCTCAGCTCCCTCTCAAATGAGAAGCAGAGGCCTCCTTTTATATCAGGTGGCTGGGTGCTGATTGATCGTTAATCAACCTAATCAACTAATCAACCCCAGCCACCTGAACATAATAAACCCAGGCAGGCAGGGGAAGTTAACCCCATCCCTGCCAATTTAAAGGGCAGAGCTTTGCTCTGCCACAGTAGCACTTTCAGTTACGTGTGGTGTGGTGTGGTTTTCAAAACCTTCAAAACGGCTTTTAATAGGTTAAGGATAGGTGTGGGGCATTTCCAGTTTGCTTCTTCCATTTAACGGCTCTTGGAGTTCTTAATTAGACGCACGCTTTTGCGTTTGTTTGTAATTCCCCTTGCTTTAAAATTCACATTTAGTTTGTTGGACAGTGTGCAATTAACAAGCCTCTTTTGCATTTTACTTGACACGAGTCGGCACAAAACCCACAAAGTACAGGGTAGCTCAATCGCTGTGTACTGTAATTAAGACTTTGCAAAATCCTTAAGAAACATCTTGGTGACTATCGGTCATTATAACAAAATATCTGAGCGTGGCATTCTGTCTAGCGCTTGGCATGCTGGTAAGGAGGTCTGTCTCCAAGTCTATAAAAAGCAGCTTCACCATACATCAGTTACTGAGGACCACATTGATCACCACTTTTAGGTTCATGAAACCGTGATATTTAATACCTGTGAGCACGCTAGTTTTGTGTTTTTTTGATGCTACTGATAACTCGGGAACATGGCTAACACCCACCTGTATTTTGTGTTCTGTTGGTGGTTTAGGTAACATGGCTCTTTGACAATCAACTAAAAAAAATAAAATTCCTCTGAAATGCCTGGCGCTGTGTGTAAATTCACTGCTTAATCTGTCTTGATCACAGAAAATGTCTACCTAAAACCTACTGCTGCAGATTTTCACGATTGTATCGGGTCTTAAATCTTAATGCTTAAAAACCTATACAGACTTTTGACTGTGTAAGCCCTCTGATCCCAGTTTCATACCAAATTAGAACAGAGCAAATTACAGGTCCTGTAGACTAAGTCTGTTTTCATTATACCAAAGCTTGCAGAGTCGTTTACACAAAACAAAAGTATAGGCAAGGAGTACTGCTGCTTCTCGTTCTCTCGCTTTTCCTGTTTCTCCCTTTTGTCCCGCCTGTTTTTTTTTCTAACTTTATTGTTCCTCGGTCTCTCTTCGGCGAACAAAATAAAAAGTTAAAGGCGCAGTCCTCCAAGTCCGAACTGATAAATAAACGTAACTATTTCAGTCTTGCATCAACATAGCACCCAAGCAAAGTATTGCAAGTGATGTGTTTTCTCATACTGATTGTATTTTGTACTTAGTATTTTGGAGCGTGTATGTTTTTTCTCAGTTTTCTGGTTTTCTCTCTTCTGTTTTCTGGGGTACACCGCTCGCAATACTTTAGTTGGTAATTTGTTTATTTATTTTTAAGTAAAGGGTTCTTATTTTATCTTTTTGGTAAGGAACGGTATCTGCTCAATAACTGTAGATAAAGCATTCACGGTTATTATTATTATTATTGGATAATTAAAATTATCACTGACAAAGGATGTTATGTTGTTTTCTTTCGAAGTTCCTGAGAATAGTCGACGCAGTTATTATTATTATTATTATTATTATTATTATTATTATTATTATTATTATTATTATTATTATTTTATTATTGTTGTTTGAGGTGTACTTGCTGCTATTGCAAAGCTTGTTTTAATATTGTCTTTATTACACCAGCCAGAGACCGTCATTTACAACTGCATTGTCACATTTCCTACATTTTCCTCAAATTCTCAAATTAATAAGCGATACCCGGGGAGTACAGAGGTCGTGTCGAGTAATTTAAAACCTGACGGGTACCCGGGTTTTTGAAAGTGGGAGGGGGGTGTCGAAGCTTTTGAACAAAGGGATAGAAGTGGTGCATGCTGGCACATTTTTTGCATGGTTTTAGCATGTGCTAGACTAGTAGTCTGCTTGTAGTCTGACAAAGTGCTCCATTAGTGCAATGAAGGAGCTTTATTTCGGCACTGCTCACATCAAGGAAAGATCAGCAAGAAGAAAACTTGACTTTAGGATCATCAAGACTTCTGCAATACAAGACTGGCTGGGAAAAAGAACTTGGCTAAGAAAATCGATGGATACTACTACTACTAATCACTTTCATTCAACTTAAATATACCCCTGCTGCTTTAAATCACACATACAGACTAGTGTGCAAAAACTTAGGACCACCCCACTAAAAATTACTTTTGGAAGCTATAAACCAACTGGACTGTAAGCAAAGTCTGCATTCTAAAGAAGTTGCGTGCACAGATAGCTGAACTGTGGAAAAATGCAGTAAACATCCATATATAATCAACAGTAGTTTAAATATTGTCTTTCAGAGATTATCCTTGTGATAGTGAAGGTGTTCCTAAATGAGTACTCAGTTTAGTTGCATGGTATTACTCTTGTTGTGTACTGTAAAGGGTGACTTGACTATTATTATTATTATTATTAGTATTATTATTAGTATTATTTAGCTGCTGCCTTTATCCAAGGGGACCTGTTTGTTTATTAATTATTGATTATTATGTATTTGCTTCGGTCTCAAATAACTCAAGATATTTAAATCTACAGACGATAATATTTGTAATATTGGATTTATACAATGCACAGGCAATTAAGGCATATTTGAATATGAACAGAATGAAAAAACAAAACCTTCATACTGTATAGAGAACAAGCAGCTGAAGCTGCTTCTGAACAGAATAAATCTGTACTGTACTGTCAATGGTAAAAGCAAAAACCACTGGTTTAATAATGCAATAAAATACTGGATAACAGTATTTAATGAAAAGTACAGACATTTTTAAAACAAACTGCGGTGTAGATGTGTGTGTGTGAAAAATATATATAGTCACAGGAACTACATAGGAAGTAAGATAAATTGTCAAGATAAGACATGTGATCATTAGTTGAAATGTCTGGAACCAAGCTGTGCTTACAAAATAGTAAAACTATTTATATTTATTCTCTTTTTCAAAATATCTGGGGCAAAGTTTTTCAAATCCGCATCTTGTTTATGCATGAAACATGACTTCCTTTTACTACAAGTTTGATTAGCCGCAATGTCTAGGTACTGTAACAAGCCCAGCTGTGTCTTGTTAAACCCCTAGTAAAACCAGGAACTTGCCAAACAACTGCTATGCAGTGGGAGTCCTGTTTTTCATCCCTATTTAAAATATGCATGGTCAGTGGGATTTGTTAGTATTCTGTCTTGGAGCTGTGCCTGGAGCTCAGTTCTATAACGTGCAATCTGATACATGATGCAACGCTAGCTATCACATCCATCAACCTGCCGACCCAGCTTCTCCTGGGGATGCTGTGATTTGCTTGTAGTCGATTTGGTTTCGTGATTCCCGGTAAAGGAGCAATTTGCAGGCTTTTCTGCACTGTATGTAGAGAACGGACAGAAACATTTCTTCTTTTTTAAATTGTTTTTAGTGTAATTGCATCTTTTTTTTTTTTCCCTAAACATGTTTTAAAGTGTTCAGTAGTCTCTAAAGTAGGTGTTTTATAGGTCTGATTCTCTGAAGCAGGTGTCTTTTTTCCTGTTTGGTCTGTCATTTTACAGTAGGTGCAGTATGTGGCCTGCCCCTCTTCACACAGACCTGCAGTGGAACAGGGGTGGAAGAGGAGGAGGCTCTGTGCTATTTAGGTCTTTGGCAGAGAAGAGGAAAGCCTAGTTTCAGTCGAATTTGGGTGGTGTAGTGTGTGTGTGTGTGTGTGTGTGTGTGTATGTGGGGTGGGGTGGGGGGGACTTTTATCTGTACATCTTAATACAGGAAACAAGCCTGTTGTGGAAAAATAAGCTTGCATTTGGAAAAAAAAAAAAACAGCTTTTTTAAAGATGTACTAACCAGGCCTATGAAACTTGCACATTTGTACATTCATCTGTGAACTAGTCCAGAAAACATTGCCGATTGTAGTTTCCTTTATTCACTCTTCTACCTGTAGAAAGCAGACCCTTGTCATAGAATTATACAGGGTGATTAGAAAGTAAGTTTACCACATCAGCGCACCAGATCTCATGCGGTAAACTAATCTCCCTGTACATAACAAACATACCTGTTCAGGATTTTCTTTGGTGACAGCAGTCCTGTGTTTTTAAGTGTGTTGACTTAAGAGAGTTTCAGAAATGCACGAATTGATTGATCAAAGATACAGCTGCCATCTGCTTAGTTTATTGCTTAGATTAGACAGTTTGCATTTTTAACAATATAAGCAATATAGCCTCTCATTGCTTTAGGTACCTTCTATTGTACTAGAAGCCTAAAAAAATAAGCAAAAAAACGTACGGAACTACAAGACTTTAACCCCTTGGATCCCAGAAAGCAACGTGGATTAGTTCTCATAGGAAATCTATTTTGGTGCATTGTAATTGAACTGTGTTTTCACCTGCGTATTTGGGATATCCAGATAGCCCCAGCTTGTTTTTACACTCTGGTAGCTACTGAACTGCTATTGCTGTTTCAGGATCTCGTACTGAAAAATAAAAATGTTGTCTATATGTTAGTGTATTGGATGGCCTGCTGCTTTTGTTGGAGTTCAGGGGTTTCTCTATCTTGTACTCCTGGCCTGCCTGAGTATGGGTGTGTCTCGTTTAAATAGTTCAGGTCCAATCTTGTGTTTTTTCTCCCTCTCTCTCTCTCTCAGTTGATATCCGCGAGATCAAGGAGATTCGAGTGGGCAGGAACTCACGGGATTTTGAGCGCTACATCGAGGATACCTCTGTGCGACTGGAACACTCTCTCTGCTTTGTCATTCTCTATGGCACAGAGTTCCGCCTCAGAGCCCTCAGTCTCGCAGGTAAACTCAGCACTATGTTGCTTATCAAGCTGTTTTAAACTGTGCAGTTTTGAAAGAAACACATGCTCTAGCACACATGCATTTTAAGTTTAAAATATGATTTCTGTGACTTGTTCTTGGACCTGCTGTTTGTAGTTGTACTCCCTGGGTGATTTCTCCTTGGCAGAGTCTTCTAGGTCATGTTATTGGCTGAAAGAATGTCAGTCAAGAGGGGAAGCAGCTGATATGTTGTTTATTGATAGGAAAGAAGCCAGTGAAGGGGTGGGGACAGTTTGACTCTCCAGGTGAAATGATCCAGGAAGGACGAGACAGTCTAAAAGCATTGTAGTACCAGGTATCGTGTTTTGAAGTGAAAATATTGTAGCAGGTGTTTCTTTCAAAACTGTACATTTATGACCTATATAATGAATAGATGCACAAGGGAGAGATGTTTTGTGGAACGGTTTTGTTAGCTACAATTACTTTGTCAACAGTCTTAAAATGGCCTCTCTTAAACTTGATGGGTAAATCGTTTTCATACTTTCGGGAGGGTGGTGGGGAATTTTGAAAAGTCCTGGGTTAAAGCTTTGGTCCTGGTGTGTTCTATATTTGCACACGCATGCATTCGGAGACGTATTGCTCATGACATCATGTGACTGCTGTTGTTTTTCTTGTTCCTCCTCACAGCCACTTCAGATGAAGAGATGACCATGTGGGTTAAAGGCCTGAGCTGGCTTGTTGCGGACACGCTCAGTTCCTCCACACCCCTGCAGATTGAAAGGTCGGTGCGGTTTGAAGAGTGCGGTTTGAGTCGAGCAGTTGGGTCGCCTATTGAGAAATATTAAAAGAAGCTAAACTCCAATGGCAAACATTTCAACTGGGAGTCTTTTTCAATGAGGCCTATTGGTTACAGCTAGGGGACTCGGAGGCAGGGTGGCCTAGCAGTTAGAGCTGAGGACTGGGGGCAGCATGTATTTTGTTCAAATTCTGCGAAACGATAATGTCCGCTTCCTGTTTCTCCACAGGTGGTTAAGGAAGCAGTTCTATGCAGCGGATCGCAGCAGAGAAGACAAGTAAGTCTACACAAACCTTCCAGGAAAAAAAGATGAAGATACTGTTCAGAAAAACAATGAAAGTGACACGTTCCGGTTTTTATTATTTTAAATGAGGTTTAAACCGTGCCACTATTAAGCATGGGTTGCCATTTGTCAGTGAATAGATGAATCTCTCTCTCTTTCCCCCCCTCCTCCCAGTGAGTGGTTTTATGAATGAACTTGCTGAGATGGTTGCTTTCCTAGCATGGAGCCCAGGGGGGAGAGGGGGGTGGCCTGTGCTGTAAGTCTTGCTGTTCTGCTCTATTACCTTTTTTAAGGTCTACATTTACACTGCAAACCTACTGGCAACCTAGCTGTGCTGTAAAGGACCTGTGCTGCACAGTCTTCAAAGATAACAGCGTTCTTTCTTGCAGACAGGTAACAGGTGTTGCATCCTAAACCAGCGGCCAGCACTCTGGACTGCTTTGACGGAGATAATCCTTCAATTGCAGATGGAGACACTTCCATGAAAGACGACCAGGTGCCGGGTGAACCCCAGAGCTCTGAGAACAAAGGCCGTGCTAGGTTTCAGTGGCTGCTTCCTGTTGCTCTGTTTACTGAGCAATGATTGAGAGGTCCTGTCAGTCAGACCCCTAGATAAGGATTTACAAACCACTTCTTGCTGCCACTTCTTGTTTGTGTTTTAGATGGTGGGCAGATAAAATAAAACGGCACTTGGTACAAATAAATGCGTCCCAAGCTTGGTTTGCCTTGTGCTCAGGACACGTATACTGCAGTGTATTGCTGGTGATCACGTGACCAGTGACCCATAAAGAAGGTGCACTGTTGCTGGCTGCTGAGTATCCTGGCATATGCAACTCATTGAATTTCGTTGTTGATGGGAGTCAGTACTACATATCAATGCCACAATGGCCCTATTCGTCGGGGGGTGGGATTACGGTTTGCAAAGCATGGGGGATGGGGGGTCTTCACACCCCTTATTTATGCTGAGCATGTAGAGTATTTTTAACAATAGATTTGTATTACATGAGCGCAGCTGTTCTTTACTTCAAGCTAACATTGTAGCTGGCGTTTGCCCAGATAAAATGAGAATTGTGGTGGGAATCAACCAAGATGTAGCTTCGATATAATATATGAGCCTGCTGTGCTTTTCCTCCAGGTAATGTGGATTTTCTGTTGGCCCGATGTTGCTGGCTGAAGTGTAATGCTGGCTCCAGGGATCAGCCTGTTTGTTGCCTCCCTGGTGCATCAGCACACAGCGGTGTTACTGGCTCCAGGGACCAGCCATGAATTTGACAGATCTGTTTCTATGCAGTCTGAGCGATTTGTTTGGTTCTTGGAGAACTATTTTGGGGTATATCCTGCTGAGACACAATGAATGTTTTGTCAACAGTAGTTCCCCTTTTTCGTTTTTTTTTTTTTTTGGATAGTACTGCAGATATTTCTGGACTTGTGTTTATGTATCTGTTTGTTTATTTCAGGATTTCCTCAAAGGATTTGAAAAGCATGCTGAGTCAGGTCAACTATAGAGTCCCCAACATGAGGTTTTTACGGGAGAAATTTCCGGTACGGATTACAAGAATTAAGATGTTAGTGTTCCACGGAATAGTTTGACCATTATCCCTATAACCGCAAATGTCACATTTTTCAGTTTTCCATTAAGTATCTGGAAAACTACAAAGCAGTATGTAATTCAATATGTTAACACCAAGGTTTCAGTCGACTTTATGAAGCAAAATTAGTTAATTCCATAAAGCGATGCAAAACTTTCGGATATTAATAGCAATGTGGCTTTCCAGGTTTTTTTTTTTCCTCCAAACCTGGCCCTGATCATACAAAAATGTCTAGAATATCCTTGAAGTGCAGTAGGTTGTATGTGCACAAGAAAGCAGTGCAGATTTCAAAGGAATGATTGAGCCTGTGTTGGTTGGTATCTTAGCAGTCCAGCCCATCCCTAGCAGGATGTTTGGACGGATATGGGGTCACTTACAGCACCTCCTCACGAGTGCCCTCGCAATAAAAATGCCTTGCTTGCCGTTTGTCTCTCAGGATGTGGAATTGAAGAATGGGGATGTCTCCTACAGCCAGTTTGCCCAGCTCTATCGTAACCTGATGTATGATGCCCAGAAATCTGTGAGTAACTTCATGCTTCTGGCTGTGTGCGAGTACATGTGCAGTTGAGAATAATATTAGCACAGTGCAAATTTAAAATGAACCCTCTTGCTACC
This sequence comes from Polyodon spathula, assembly GCF_017654505.1. NCBI lineage: Eukaryota > Metazoa > Chordata > Actinopteri > Acipenseriformes > Polyodontidae > Polyodon > Polyodon spathula. The sequence goes on along the minus strand of NC_054556.1, from coordinate 23,671,501 downwards.
GGATTCTCTCTACTCCTAGATAGAAAAATCTTTCAACACTGCGATTAAATAAATGTACGTTTAGGGTTGGTAAATAATATTACTGATAAAACCAGTGTTAAATATCTAGCATTGAATAACTTTAGTGCATGTATTTTTAATTGTTTGAGCAGTATGCGTTCACCACAGAAATAAATTAATTGCACACTGCTGTGACACCTTTACGCTTCGTCTATCGGGAGAAAGACACTTTGTTTTGTGTGTAACATGATACATGATCGTAGCTAGGCCATGGGAAACTCAGACACACGAGGGACTGACTCAAAGCTAGTAATGGCTTTGCTCACAAAAAGAATACGTTGACAGCTGTGCACCATTGTGATTTCCTTCCGTCGCACAGCACCACTCCAAAAATCAATACTTGCTTCTTAAAACTGAGGTCATGTTGTGGTTCTAAAGTGGTTCAGCTGTCTAAATAAGGCAGAGTGCAAGAATAGTGTTCCTCTGGCCCGTTAGGTGCAGCTGAAGTGCTGTTATAGCTGTGCAATAAACCCATTCCTTCCTGCTTCCTCCTCCTGTGGTCTTTGTCTTTGCATCTCTTTTTAATAAGCACATGTGTGGATGGATGTTGCATGAAAGCTGTGTGGCTTTCATTACGAAGTTGAGAGCTATTTTAGATGTCAGCATGCTGCGGTATTGATCCAGCTATCATGAGGTTTATGCTCATCCCACTAAACATCCTGGATTTTATTGAATAAATGATTTCATCAATGCGTTACGAAATTTGCTACAGAGCCAAACGTTACTATTTAAAAAAAAATAAAATAATAATAATCTCTAAAACGAAAGGAAGTCGTCTTAAAGCAATACGTTTTCAATTTAAAAACCCAGTGCACTCTCTTCATTCAGTGCATCTGAATGGAGACCAATGTCAATGGTTAAATCCATTCCAGTAGAAATTTGACAGACCAAATGACACTGCAGTGAGAAACTTCATAACCTTGTGAATTTATATATATTCTTGTCACCTCGTCTGCTTCACGCTTGTCAGTTTGAATATAATCACCTAATGAAAATCTGATTCAGGTTGGACACTGTTTTATGATGACTGAGGGGTTAATGCTTGCACTGTCTTGAGCCAGAGTTAAGATGGATGCTGACTCTAAAGACATGAGTGTGCCTGATTTACACTGTAGTTCCACTGGTTTAACATCCTTATTGGAGAGTTACAGCAGATACTGATCTGGTCTGTTCTTTGCAGATGGAGATTCCTTTCATCCAAAGGTAAGGTGTCTTGTTCCATTTTATTGGGGAGGTCATATAAATGATGAAGGAACAGAACGCTGTAGTGGGATCTAGGAGGAGGTGAATCCAATCTTGTGGAAACATCTGTGCATGTGCTTCATTTATTATGGATTTCTTTTTTTTTAATCTACAGTTTTTTTCGGTTTTCACAGAGTTGACGAGAGACCAGATCAGCATAAAGTCACCATGGAGGAGTTCCAGTCATTTTTAATTGAGTATCAAAAGGTAACAACCCCCCCCCCCCCCCCCCCCCCCCCCCCCCATTTCTGAGGTCAGCTCTGTGTACTTGAAGTGTGTCTCTGGGAAAATGCTTCCTGTAACTCTGCTCTCTCCTCTGTGTGCGTGCCTGTGTTCAGGAGCTGTGGGCTACAAACATTGGCCAGGTCAAGCAGTACATGAAGACCTATCTGAAGGATCCTCTGAGGGAGGTTGAAGATCCGTATTTTTACCAGGACGAGGTGAGACGCCAAGGAGTCATTTACAGAGTGCAGAAAACCCATTCCAATGCATTTTGTTTCTCGAAATCCCTTTTCTTGTTTCTTATCCGGTATTCCTGTTTCTTGGTCAGGTTTGTCTTCTAAAATAGTTTTAGAATCACTGTCGATACAACACCCCATCAGACCTGGTTCTTGTCAACTTGGTGCAAACAAACATTTTTGTACCTGTCAGGAGAGACTTCTTGGTCCAGGATTGTTATTCTTATCAATATGACACTTTGAGGCTATCATAAATTTTCCATTATTCAAAATAGTACCCAGTGGTGTGTGTTTTTCACTCTGCAGCAGCACAGTCTTTGAAAATGACAAATCCTGAAATAGATTTTGAACCACATAGTGTTTCATACTGTTTTACCAAAATGAGACCTTCTAGGATTTTTGTTTTGTGGCAACAAGCTTACCACCCCCCACCCCCCCCACCCTCGCACACAAACCTTTTAACACTTAATTATCACTTTGGCTAGCAACTTTTATTGACCACAAAACAAGCCAGCTGTATGGCGTATGTTTTTTTTTTGGTTTGTCTGCACCACAGAGTCGTAAAGGGGTAATGCCAGCCTGAATAATTGTTATGCTTTTCCTCTCTAGTTTCTGACGTACTTGTTTTCCAAAGAGAATACTATCTGGGACTCCAAACTGGACCAGGTGTGTCCCGAAGACATGAACAACCCTCTGTCCCATTACTGGATCTCCTCCTCCCACAACACGTGAGGGAAATCTATATATATATATACAGCTCATCCTGAGCCTGTCTACTCATTAGCAGCACTTTAGAGCCTGACTCTCTTTCTCTCCTCTCTTCACAGCTACCTGACCGGGGACCAGTTCTCAAGTGAGTCCTCTTTGGAAGCTTATGCACGCTGCCTGAGAATGGGCTGCCGATGTATTGAGTGTAAGGAATCCTTTTTTGTTTTTTATTCCTGTCATTTTTTCAGATGACCACTGCATTAGAATTCCCAGTGAACCCGTCATGTAAAATAGATAGAGATTAGAACTACAGAGCAGCTGTCTACTACCAATTTAAGAATATGAAGAGGCAGTAAGTTTGTTTTTTTCTCTTAATTGGCTTGCTTTGTGTTTCAGTGGATTGCTGGGATGGTCCAGATGGGATGCCAGTGATCTACCATGGGCACACCCTCACCACCAAAATCAAGTTCAGCGATGTGCTCAATACCATCAAGGAGCACGCCTTTGTCACATCCGAGTAAGAGCGAGCCAGCGTCTGTCTGTGTGAAGCTGCTGTGATCCGTTACATTGATGTGTTGTGGTTCTGTAGCAACGACCTCTGAACCAGGAGACTGTATCGTCTAGCATGCAGTTTAGAATTGAAACTAAACCAGTGGAACAGAGTGTAGAAGAGTCTGTTATTAATAAACGTATCGGCGCTCTGATGGATTTATTTGCTGTCCGTTGCTGACGTCTTGTTACCAGGTTGCTTCTTGTTTTCCTCCAGATACCCTGTCATCCTTTCCATTGAGGACCACTGCAGTATATTGCAGCAGAGGAACATGGCCACCACCTTCAAGAAGGTCTTCGGAGACATGCTGCTCACAAAGCCAGTGGACATCTCGGCCGACGGGCTGCCCTCGCCCAATCAGCTCAAGAGGAAGATCCTCATCAAGGTACCAGGATGGGGTGGGGGCATTGCCAGCTGTAGCTCGCACAGAAACACAGGGCTGCTTGTACCTGGATTCACAGCTCAGGTCTGCTCATCGACTGTGTGGGGACTTGTTAGCAGCAGGCCTGGGCTCAGTTATAATTACAGTAACAATTACAGCAGCATTGTTACCTGAAATTACAATTAGTTACAATGCTGTTGTGTTCAGTTATAATTTACACTAGAAAGTGGCAAACTACACACAATTACATGTTAACTCTATTGTAAATAACCAAGCAGTAATCCCAGGTACAAATACAGAAACATACTATATACATTTCATTTATTTGTCAAACAAATGGGGTCACCAAAAATGGCTGAATACAAGAATAATGATCGAAAGACAAGTAAATGCATAACTGATCAATTATATGGTATAATTACAATTACGCAGGTGTGCCAAGGTTCAACTAATTACTAATTGCATTAACGACAGGGCTGGTTCAGTCACGGCAAAAACACGTGGGCAAGTTAGGGAAAAGGATCATCTTAGAAGGGTGCAACAAATGTACACTTGCATTGTTCATGAATGATCAGGTTGCAATAATCCTGGTGCATTTCAACCAAGATCTCAAGATCGAACATGTGTTATTGTGAGTGGACCTGCTAAATAATTTTTTTCACTCTGACAATGTGAGGGTTGAACAACTTGTTAAAGGAGGTCTCTCCTTTCTTTTTTCTTTCTCTCTCTCTTCCTCTCTCTCTCTCTCACAGCACAAGAAGCTGGCAGAGGGCAGTGCCTATGAGGAGGTCTCCACATCCACCCCCTACTCTGAGAACGACATCAGCAACTCCATCAAGAATGGCATCCTGTACCTCGAGGACCCCATCAACCATGTGAGCCCCCCACACACACAGGGACTGGATTCATTGAAATGCATCCCTCCATACTAACCCCCTCCCCTCCACACTCGCACAGGGACTGCGTAATTTTGTGTGATTATTTTTCCTAGTTGTTTTAATGTGCGTTTAAGATCTCTACAGCCTGTCTCTTTCCCTGCAGGAGTGGTACCCTCACTTCTTTGTGCTGACGAGCAGTAAGATTTATTACTCCGAGGAGACCTCGATAAACCAGGGCAGCGAGGATGATGAAGAGCAGAGGGAGGTAAGTTCAGTACCCTGAGGACTGGAGTCCAGTATGTGATGAGGAGCACTGCCAAACGTATTCTAAATACCAGGCTTGCGTCACTGGAATGCATGTGGTGTACTGCTGAATTGAAATACAACACAAAGTGAACTGGCGCTTCTCCTGGGCAGGCGTCGAATGGGATGGACCTGCACGTGACAGAGAAGTGGTTCCACGGGAAGCTGGGCGCTGGGCGAGATGGTCGTCAGATCGCAGAGAGGTTGCTGTCGGAGTACTGCTTAGAGACTGGGGCCCCGGACGGCTCCTTCCTCGTTCGAGAGAGTGAGACGTTCGTCGGAGACTACACCCTCTCATTCTGGTGCAGACTTTCTTTCTTTACTTGGTTATTTTAATGCTTGTTTTTTTTTTTTTACACACAGACAAAATAAAACCTTTTCTTAGGGTAACGAAGGCATTGTAGGCTTTGTTTTGAAACTAATTATACTGTTTGTTTTATTTGTGATTTCAATGTATTAATTAGTAAACCCCCTATCCTACTTTTTATTTGTGATTTCAATGTATTGATTAGTAAACCCCCTATCCTACTTCAGGAAATATCCTTTAGTAAATCGATGAGTTGATTTTATTAAAGTCAAAGTGAAGGTCTGTTACAGTAACCTTGATGAATAGCTTTGATTTGGTACCTCACATGTTAACCACAATGATCCTAAACAAAGCAGAGCTGTGTTTGAGATTGTTCTCCTCCCTGCCCAGGCGTTCTGGCAGGGTGCAGCACTGTCGGATCCACTCGCGCCAGGAGGCCGGCAGCCCCAAGTTTTATCTGACTGACAACCTGGTGTTCGACACCCTCTACTCCCTCATCACGCACTACCAGCAGGTACCGCTGCGCTGCAACGAGTTTGAGATGAGGCTGACTGAGCCCATCCCGCAGACCAACGCACACGAGAGCAAGGAGTGAGTCTCCACCCTTACCTCTGGGATCATTACCCAGTAGATTCTACATTCCTGTGATGATCATTTTATTTTGCCTGGATTCTCTGGTTTTTGCTTTTAGTTTTTACAGTACCAGATTATAACAGCAGGTGGCAGCAGAGCTTTGATTTAAAACACATGCTCCAAATGTGTGAATGTATGTAACATCAATATTGTAATAGTGTGAGTAACTCCCAAGCTTAAAATATCCACATATGATAAATTAAAGTACTTAGTGAGGACTGAAAATGATACCAGATGTGATAAGGTAAGATTCTTTTGAGTTTGATATTTTGAGGGAAACGCTGATTTGTTGAAGGGCAGAAACTGGTGATGATGAGAATACAATGCCTTTTAGAGCAGCTGACTGTGTTCGTTCATTCTCTCTCTCTCTCTCTCTCTCTCTCTCTCTCTGTCCCTGTGTGTGCCCTGCAGGTGGTACCACGCTAACCTGACCCGCAGCCAGGCTGAGAACATGCTGATGCGGGTCCCTCGCGATGGAGCCTTCCTGGTACGCAAGAGGACCGAGCCCAACTCCTATGCCATCTCCTTCAGGTGAGGGACTGTACTGTGTGTGTGTGTCTGCGCATAGCATCACTCAAGCCATACTTGGAAACTGTCGTCTTCTTAACAGCATCTGTGAAGTCCCTTTCTCATAAAAATGCATGTCTGTTCCACAAAAATTTTCCTAATTGCAAAATACAGAATAAAAGGTAACGACAGTAATAAAAAGATTGCTGATATTGTGGTTTTGTTTCTTACGCAACTGTCGTCATGCATTTCAGTTGTTGATTCGGACTGATTAGCCTGCTCTAGCATTAACAGAAAGCGTTTGGTTCCGCAGGGCTGAAGGGAAGATCAAGCACTGCCGGGTGCAGCAGGAAGGCCAGCTGGTGATTCTGGGGAACTCTGAGTTTGACAGCCTGGTGGATCTGATCAGCTACTTCGAGAAGCACCCTCTGTACCGCAAGATGAAGCTGCGTTACCCCATCAATGAGGAGATGCTGGAGAAGATCGGGACTGCGGTGAGCATCTTGCATCCAGAAAATCCATTGCAAATGGGGCATTGCATCCACTTGTAAACTGACCTGCTGCTTTTGTTATTCTGCTTTTTTTTTCTTCAGGAACCTGATTATGGATCTCTCTATGAAGGACGCAACCCAGGATTCTATGTGGAGGCAAACCAGATGCCTACATTTAAGGTACATCCTGCTCAGTGAAAGACAACCCTTCACCAAGGGTCATTTCTTAACACCTGTAATGCACCTTGAAATCTGTTCTGAGCCTCTCTGCCACTGCTGCAACAGTCCTTGTCTTGTGTCTTTACGAATTTGTGCGTTTCTCTTCCCTCCCCTCGACACTCTGATGCTATCTGCCCTTCTGACTCTGTCTCTCTCTCTGTTGTCTGCCCTTCTGACTCAATACTCTCTCTCTCTCTCTCTCTCTTGTGTGCCCTTCTGACTCTGTGTCTATTTCTCTCTCTCTGTCGCAGTGCACGGTAAAGGCGCTGTTTGAGTACAAGGCCCAGCGAGATGACGAACTCTCGTTCTTGAAGAACGCTGTGATCCATAGTGTGGAGAAGCAGGAGGGTGGCTGGTGAGCTGAGCTATATTCCTAGGGGGCTGGGGGTGGTGCTGAGACGGGATAGGTGCAGGAGTCTTTTGGGGTGGGGGGTGGGGGTGGAATTGGTATTCTACTGATCCTTTTATAGTAAAGCTTGCTGATGTGATACTTATCCCGTATGTTAACAAACTTATGAAATAGATTTTTCAGATGTTATTGAATACTTGAGTTACTGCTGGAGAGAAATGGAGAAGCTTTTGAGCATTGAAACATCTTGGGATTCCTAATCTTCAGAGTGCGAGGAAAACGACTCTAAGTGTGCTTGTGTCGCCTCCGCAGGTGGAAGGGGGAATATGGTGGCAAGAAGCAGCTGTGGTTTCCAGCCAATTACGTGGAGGAGATCAGCCCGAGTGCACTTGAACCAGAGAGATCTGTAAGTGTCATCGCTCAAAGTAACCAAAAGTTACTGCAATGGCTTCTCTGCATGCATCTCAGCAGGGCACTGACCAGTTAGCTTATTCCTTGCAGCCGCTGACCGAGAACAGCCCCCTGGGGGAACTGCTTAGAGGAAGCATTGACGTGCCGTCCTGTCAGATCGGTAAGTGATGCTGACATTTAAAGTGAATGCACCATTGCACAGCAGTTTGGTTCAGGTTTTTCAACCTGAGCCTTATTTGTACCAGATGAGCTTTAGATGAGAAGATACAGACTTGGTTGTGAATAATTAAAACCTTCAATGGCTATATCCTACCTTTTAAACTGTGTTGTCCATCACTTGTGGTTTGTCTGTCATGAACTGTAGGATTTAATTCTAATGTGTGTGCTGCCTGACATCCCATTTGATCACTCTACAGACATGATCTAAGCACCAGTACTAGAGAACTGCTGCTTACTCCTGTGTCTGTGCTGTATCCCCACAGCGGTGCGCGCGGATGGGAAGGGCAGTCGTCATTTTGTCTTCACACTCGCCGTGGGCCCAGTGCAGAGGGCTGGCCATGCGCTGGACATCGCTGCCGACTCGCATGAGGAGATGCAGGACTGGGTGCTCAAGATCCGTGATGTGGCGGTGACTGCCGACGCCAGGGTGAGTCTCTGAACGCCTCTTGTTCCAGTACTGCCTGCCCCCGCAGATCTGATGCAGAGGAAATCCCACCGAATTACACAGTGGCATCTGGTTTGCACAAAATAGACAGATCTTTTTTACAGAGAAGCATTGAACTTTTAACTTGTTTTTGCTGCGTGGGGATTTTTCTCATGTATTTGTTAAATATCTCGGTGTGTAGTACATGGCTTATTTTTTCATTAAAATATAAAAGCGCACCCGTTGAGTTGCTGTAGTTGTCAGGTTTTAGTGATGCCCGGTGTGTCTCCTGTAGCTGTCAGAAGGGAAGATAATGGAGAGGAGGAAGAAGATTGCTCTGGAGCTGTCTGACCTCGTTGTGTACTGCCGGCCAGTCCCCTTCGACGAGGACAGTATGTAACTCCCTTCTCTCTGCTGGGCCTCCCTCTCTGGGATCCTGTTTTAAAGGATGATTCTTGAAGACCGTTCCGCAGTGTCAGATGATATATTGAGTTTTCTGTAAAAGATTTCTGCTAACGTGTGTTACTGCATCACCATGCTGTAACTGGTGCAACTGCTTCCGTTGATTGCCAGGGCAACCCTATCGCCTAGGTTAAATAAAATGCAAATGGTCTCTTTCCCCCCCTCCCGGCAGAGATCGGCACGGAGCGTGCCTGCTACAGGGATATGTCCTCCTTTCCGGAGACCAAGGCTGAGAAGTATGTCAACAAGATCAAAGGGAAGAAGTTCCTGCAGTACAACAGGCTCCAGCTGTCCCGCATCTACCCCAAGGGCCAGCGCCTGGACTCCTCCAACTACGACCCCCTGCCCATGTGGCTGTGCGGGAGCCAGCTGGTGGCCCTCAACTTCCAGACCCCAGGTATAGAGCGGCCCCTCTTGATCTGATGTATAGAAACCATTTTTACCACCAAATAATTGGGGTTTTTAAAGCTGTTTTAAAACTACTATTTTCTAGTTTTCCCTCATACAATATCTGCTTACTGAAAAACAAAAAACAAAAAAAAAATAGTCTTTTACAGGAAGTCCTGTTTTTTCCCTTCACCATGGGTGAAAAGTCTATTCTTTTTAATTGGGCAAAATGACCTTCACTTTTGGAACTGATTGTACTCAGTGTAATATAAATAGGGGGGGGGGGCATCCTTGCTCTGAGCTGTGTCTTCAAGGACAGTGTATTGCGCTGTGTTTGCAGATAAGCCCATGCAGATGAACCAGGCTTTATTCATGCTGAACGGGAAGAAAGGCTTTGTCCTGCAGCCGTCCATCATGAGAGAGGAGACCTTTGACCCCTTCGATCGGAACTCCCTTCGGGGAATGGAGCCAATCACTGTCCAGATTCAGGTAATTGCAACATTTGAGATTACCGAATAGGGGGGCATCATAGGCGGAAGCAGAGACGAAGCTTCCTCTGTTGTCAAGTTACAAGTTTCCTGTGTTGCTAACCCACGGGGCTGGCTGCAGTGAACAGTGCTTTGGACTCCCTGTGCCTTGCTCACTGTCTCGTCATCCTTTCCTCTCCTCCTTCAGGTGCTGGGCGCACGCCACCTCCCCAAGAACGGCAGGGGTATAGTCAACCCTCTGATCGAGATTGAAGTGTGCGGGGCCGAGTACGACAGCGACAAGCAGAAGACTGACTCTGAAGGTATGAGGGCGGGGACAACGTACATGTCTATGCAGCTCTACTAAACTAGGAGAACTGGCTGTTTGTAATATTTTTTACTTGAATGGTAAAATTTAGTTCTGTCTACTACGCTAACAAACACAAGGGAACATTCGAGTAACAATCATGTATGGTCCTGAAGGGTAATGGTGTACTAGCGAGAGACAAAGAGCCTCTTTTCATGCGGAATGTTCATGTTGAAGAAGAGCGTTTGTGTGTTGCAGCGGACAATGGGCTGAACCCCACGTGGTCCCGAAAGCAGTTCCGTTTCATCATCTGTAACTCGGAGTTCTCTTTCCTGCGGTTTGTGGTGTACGAGATCGACATGTTCAACGACCAGAACTTCCTCGCACAAGCTACCTTCCCCGTCAAGGGACTCAAGACAGGTAATTCTTCTTTCCCCCATCGACACAGGACGTCTTAGGAGGCGGTGCCTGGGATTTTTCATGAATGCTCTTCAACGAGAGATTTTTAATGAAAGGTTTCAGTTTAGGAAAGACCAAAACCAAGAAAAAGGCTCAATGTTTGCCCTTTTTTTATTTTTGACCAGGCTATAGATCGATACCTCTGAAGAACAGCTTCAATGAAGATCTGGAGCTGGCAGTTTTGCTTGTCCATGTGGAGATCTTCAGCGGCAGGGTAAGCCATTGGCCATCCCAAAGGGGGTGGAGGGGAGGAGGGAATTGATAATCTCATGTAACCCTGTATTGTCTACATGATGGCACGTGATGTGGATATGTGAGAAATGACTTGACGGAGTCAGAGTTGTGTTTTATAGTGTCTGCCGAATGAAATAACTTTCAGGTACATTTTGGTAAGGAAGAATAATGGAGCTGCACTTACTCGTAATGTAAGTGTAAGACTAGAGGAAGATATGTATAGGGCTTAATGCACAGCACATTTTGTCCTTAAGGTCAGTTATAAAAAATCTTACTAGCTAGCAAAACCCTTGAAAGGATTTCATTTGAAATACAAATAAATGAGAGGTACCTTTTCATATGAAGCCGCTGCAGATATTACATTTCCTATATTAAATGAACAGTATGCATCTAGGCACAAAGGAGTTTGTGCAACTCCACTGTTTTGGGGTCTTCAAACAAACTTTGAATAGTACAGTAATGTATGGAGCCCCCTTAGCCAAGATGGGATGCAGTGATATCCAGTGGATGAGATGTTAAATCAATGTCCTATTGTAAGTGACTCTGCCTATAATGCACAGTTCACAGCCTACCTCTGTAAAGCGCTTTGTGATGGTGGTTCACTATGAAAGGTGCTATATAAAAATAAAGATTATTATTATTATTGTGGCTTTCCTCCCCCAGCACGAGAATGGGGATGCGAACCCCTTTGTTGTTGCAGCCCAGTCAGTCCGGGAGAGGACCAGTGACCCCTCCTCCAGCCTTCACCTGGCGCAGTGCGGCCGGGAGGGATCGCTCGAGACGCACTGCCAGACTGCACTCGATGACTTCCGTCTGTCCCAGGAGCACCTGCTCGAGCAGGCCGACTCCAGAGACAGAAGGTGAGGCCTACAATTCTCTTCTCTCCAACTGGGATTTTTATTTTGTTTTTATCATGAAATGCTTTTTGTGTTTGTTGCAGAGAAGAGCTTGACAGACACGGGACATTAGAATACACCCAGCATGTCATGAACGCTGAATAACAGTAGGAAAAATAATACTAATAACACTTGGTGGTGGGTTAGGGTTAAAGAAAATGTATTATAAAACAAATACTAGGCCTTTTCTGATATGATATCTAACATCACACTTTTGTTTTGTTCTGGATATCCTTCAGGTTGATGCGAAGGACCCGAGTGAGTGGAGACAATCGTTTGTAGACGAGACGGGGCCTGTTTCAAGTGCCTCCAGTACTGGTGATGTCACTGACTGCTGTGAAAACTGGTTTCTATGGAAATGTTACCGCTTTGGCCTACATTTCAGGCAGCTGTTCCTTGTTCTCACCTGTCCCAGGCCTCACAGAACTACGCTTGTGCAGAAAAGCCATCAGTTACAAGAAAGAATGCATTTTATCTGTCCTTGCTAAAAATAAAAATGTGGTTTTAAGCATTAGTGGGTGAAGCAGAAATTGCCCAAAATGGCTGTTTTGAACACCAGTTTCAAGCTGAAATCCTGTTGTTTTATTCTGGAGATGCCAATAATCTATTTATTCCTGTTCTGCTTGGCAAATGCTTTTAACTAGCTATTGAAACCCATCTTCTTTTCAGGAATAGCTATAAGACTGTGTAACCCAGTATTCTCCCTCATGGCTGGTCAAAAATTTGCATTGACCACCTGGTTCTGGGTGGATAATCTGTTTGTATGAAAAGATGTGTGTATTGGACAGTGATAACTCTCAATAGATTCCTCTTGCTCTACTGCCTCAGCAATCCATTCCAGCCGGGATTGGAACCTATGGCCAGCTCTAAAGCACTTCATGCTAATCAGTTTGGCTACAGGAAGCTCAGTAATTTGAGCCCTGACATGCCACACATGCTCTCTAGTGCAACAAAGCTTTTAAAATCCAGGTCTGTCCTGAGGAGGCTGATAATAGTAGCTCCAGTGAGGATTTGTTGTTTGAAACATTTTATTCTTCACCTATATCATGATTTGAAAGGTTGACCGTGTAACTAGAGTTGGTATGTTCAATAGATACAGTGTGGATTTAGCCTATGCTTCATTTTGTCTTAAAGTAAAAGATGCATGGTAGAGGACCTGATTGTAGCTACTATGTATGAATTATATGTTTGTTTGTTTTTTCTTAACTTTCTTTTTATATTGTGGCCAGCTTTTTTTTTTTTTTTTCAAAGTGAAGTTTTACCAGATTTGTTTATGCATAAGCTTTTTATGTTCTGGAGATAAAGTTACAAAGCTCCCAGGAAATGCAGTGAATAATGACAATCCAATTTGTTCTGTACACTATCGCCTGACCAAATAATACATGAGTCCTTCCCTACAGTCCGCACCTCTGAGCTCTTGTATGTCTACCCCCTGTATTAGGATAACGTCAGACTTTTTTTTTTTTTTTTAAGCTAAGTGCTCTAATAATGTTGAAGTCTGAGTGGATTGAAGAAGTAATGTGTCTGTTTTTTTTTTTTTAACAGTGTGATTACTTTCAGTCTGGGTGTTTTTTGCTTGCTTTTTATTTATTTACTCGCATAATTGCTTATCAAACTTTTATAGAAGCATCAAACCAATCACCTTGGAATTGTTTCCTGTAGCTTGAATAGGAAAAAAACCAAAAAGGAAATTTAAAAAAAAAATTTATTATGACTCTTCTAATGCAAATACAACTTTCATACTCTCTTCCTAGACAAATCTATGCAAAACTGTGTAAAGTCCAGCTTTAAATCGTTATAGCTTGTACGCAGACCCTGATTTAGCACTAAGCTTGTTCTACCTAATGTGAACTAAGATAGCCCAATTGTATTCTGTGCAACCAGCCAGCAGCAATAAAGCAGGCAAGCACACTGTTCAAAAACACAAGCAGCTGTTGAGTGAGGGCGCTGCAGCTCTAATATTCATGCCAAACAGACTATCAGGTGAGATATTACTGGTCCTGTTAATCCTTGTACAATTACTAACCACCTAGCCAGTGTATTTCTTGCCTGAGTTTTTTTTTTTAGTCTCGACTTTATACCACGATCTATATCATGCCTTTGTGTGTGTATATTCCTATTGCACATTAACTAATAACAGATTATACTGTAAACATCTGCAAATTAACACATTAAAAGGAGACCTGAAGCCTGCAAAGTGGTCACACAAACAGCGCACCGGTGTGACTTTCTTCCTGTGTTCCTGGCACACCGAGCAGTGATAAACCAGCACTCTGGGAACGTCTGCTTCAACTAGCCTAAGTGATAGCACACTGAAACGTTTTGAGGATGATCTTGAACTCCTCCACCGTGGCAAAATGAAGAGTCGATTTGAATGAATTGTCTGTCTAGCCAGTCCAACAGCGAAAAACACACACAAAACAACCAAGCTCACTGTTCTGGGACGGACGGGTCGTCCTGCAGAATTTCCGTTTGCAAGAGTTGAATTAGTCACACTGCAGTTTTAGGATGATAAAACATAATGCAAAATACTGAGTCATGATCGCATCATTGTATTTCCTTCTGCTGTCATTTATTTTTCTGTGTTATGTCAGTCTGGCTCTGAGATCCCTGTGCTTAGTCGGCAATGTGGGTATGCAAACGGTTCTCCCAGTCACGAACACTTAGCCTGCCAGGGTTCCAGTGTTCTGCACACCTCTAGTCGAATGTTAGCGCTGCACCTTTAAGGAGGGGTAGAATGGCGTTGGTCAAGAATTGGGAAGAGAAAAAATGACCAATTGGTAGTCTGGAATTCTAAATGAGGGGACCAATAGGAGGGTATAGTGTATATAAGTCAGCCGAGTCTGACTGCATGTATTGTTTAAATGTGAGAGTGTTGTTTTTTTTATTTATTTTTTGATACAGTGAGCAATACGCATCTGCCTGCAACGTTATTTTTCGTTTTTTTTCATGCCTGTAACTAAAAGGTACATTTCCCCCGAGCCGATCTTATTTAGGGGGGAAAACCCAATTGCTATTTGAGATTTTTCAAGATTTAAAAAATCAATTACATGTGTTGTCCAATATTGCCTGAGTAAGACTAATTACGCTGCCTAAAAATACCCTGTTTCTGATGAAATGACCACAAAGATTGTACATCAACCTGATGGAAGTTTGAATAAAAATTCTGTCAAAACTAGGTTTGTGTTGTGCAACAATATCCCTGTTTCAGTCACTGCAGACTGACTTTACATACCAAAAAAATTTCCAAACCCTACGAGGTTTGGAATGCTCGATGTATTAGGGACAAAAGGGCAGTTAACCACACGTAATAAAAAAAAAACACACACAAATGAATATTTCACAGGCTACTGAAATTTATAAATTGCAGCTTTGTGCTTTTTAAAGCCTGCAAAGCTAGGAGCGTGCAATAGTTTTCTTTCTTGTAATGCAACTTTTGTTTTTCAGGGTTTAGGTCAATAACCAGATCAATTCAATTAAGCAGACTGCATACACTGCTGCTGTTAATCCAAACCACTGAACATTGTTCTGTATTCTTAAACCCACCGTACTGCATTGGAAGAGGTGTTCTACAGCAACCTCTTGCTGTTTCCATCATGAAACCGTTAGATTAGTTCTTAAAACTGGCCCAATTTGTGACCAGAAATAGGGATACTGGGGCCGGGTGCTGCTTCCGTTCATTAGCTTCAGTGTGCTTCCGTATCTTGTGAATTTGTTGGATTTGTGTCATTTATTTTGTTGTCTCTTCTACTTATAAAAAGAAGCCTTTCTGTACTGTGCCTAAGCTAAGGCAAATGTACATTTCATGTTGCCTTTCATATGAAAACATATTCAGTCTGAGAAATAAATAAGTACTTCTCCAAAATCTTATGCATCCTGTGTATCCTTTCTTCCGCAAAATAATGAAAGCCATATGAAAAACAGCTTATATGCAATTTCTGGTCATGTGATACACTAAGCTGCGCGAAAGTCCTGTACAAGCATGGTGTTGGAAAACATGGATTGAGAATTGATTAGCAGTTTGCTACGCATGTGGACTGGCAGAGCTATACTGGTGTTTTTTTCTGAAAAGAGACTAATATTGCAGATAGCAGACTGTTTGGTTCAAATTGCATGTACTGCTAACCATTGATAGAGGCCTACAAGCTTCTTGCCCAGCATTGACTGCAAGCTAAAAAGATAACAATGCTGTGGACCAGAAGGGGCCAGGCTGTAAGACTTTTGGAATCAGAGCATCAAAAGAGATAATCCCAGGGGCATCAAAGGGGGTCGCAAGGAGATAACAAAAGGCAGATGTATGGACCTTTTGTCTCCAGGAGTGTGAAGAATGCACTGAGTTCAGAGGTTGTCACACTAGACCACACACACACACACACACACACACATTAACACTCACACAATATAATTAAATTACCTTGACCATTGGTTAAGTGTCAGAGAAAGGGGAGGTGGACCATCTATACAGAAGGGTATTTAATGTCATGCAAACATTGTAATGATGAGTATTCTGTTTGTCCTGTACCTGGGACCAGACTCCCTACATATTTCAATAAACCTGGCAACTGATTGAAGAAAAGGACTCTGTGCATTTTCTTGAATCTACTTACTCACCATCTATTTTGTTAAGTTACTTCATTGGCGAGCCACCTGTGGACTGTTTCCTGATACTTTTTTTTTTTTTCCAAATACCGGGGGGTTGATACTTGATTACGGAGAAACCTTTTTTGCAAGCCTGTATCCCATGAAGAGGACCAGGACAAAGCAGACAGAAGGAGACTGTTTCTACTTTCAGCTCAGACGGTGTGGAGAATCTTTGAATCAGGACTTCAGATCGAACATATAACCACGTACATTGGTGAGTAGTTACTGGTTTTTTGTTTTATATGCAGTTTTTAGAATGTAGTGAGAATCAAGGGTAAAGTATGAAAGAGGACTTTTGACTACTTGATAATTCATGTACATTGAGGACACAATTAGTTAAGACTGCTTAATTAAAAGTGTATTGACTATTAGGACTTTATGTATGAAAGAGGACCTCTGGAATCCTAAAAAAAGTCATGAGTAAATCGTGTAGTGTTATGACGTGCCAGTAGAGTTTATTGGACTAGTTACACGGACTTGTATTGCTCAACAGGTACGGGCATACTCGGATTTATGTTTTATGTTTGTTTTTGAGAAGATTTGTTACACTTGTTTTGTCTTTGTTTGTACTGTTTGGTTTATATGTCACGATAAGGGGGCAATAGGATAAGCCTCTTATTTAACTGTCCACATTAGGTGGTACAAATAAGGAACAATCAGACAATAAGTTCCAGTTAAGAACATTGGTAACAACAAGACAAAACTAAAAAGTGGTGTTGTTTTTTTTTTGTTAGTTTTGTTTTGTTGGGAGTCTGTCTGATCAACTCCAAATATGTTAAAATATAATATTGACGGTCATCAAATGGATGACTGGAGAATATGGAACATAGGCTATGTTTTAAAACATGGCAAAAAGGGAAGCTATGTACAGAACAGTAATGTACATGTTCATGTAACAGATCAGGAGTGTGTGTCTCGTAAGAAGAAAAAGACAAAGGCAATTCAAGACTGGTAGCCCACAAAAAACAGAACAAAAAAAAAAAACCTGTAATGCTAAAGATTCTATATCAACTTTGAGGAATACATGTTGTAAAAATAAAATTAAAAGGTCACATTAAAATGTAATTAAGAAGTTGTTTATTAATGATTGTTTGAGTAATTCTGATTTTACTCAAGCGTGGAGATAAAGTAACTTCTTAGTAAAACTACGTACTAATAAGTTGTTTATTAATGATTGTTTGAGTAATTCTGATTTTGCTTAAGCGTGGAGATAAAGTAACTTCTTAGTAAAACTACGTACTAATAAGTTGTTTATTAATGATTGTTTGAGTAATTCTGATTTTGCTTAAGCGTGGAGATAAAGTAACTTCTTAGTAAAACTACGTACTAAGAACCAGCACGAATACTTATTGTGTTGCCCCGATCATAAGAGGGTTTGATATAAAAAAAAAAAAATGGGGGATGGCTAGGGTGCCAATTGGGACAGTTCCATATGAAACTATGGACAAACTTGTGCAAATCAGTAAAGACTGTATAAAAGATATTAACTTGAAGTTTTTTTCGATTCTGGGTGATGTGCTCAGAAATAGCTGTTTTGTGATAAGACAAAAATAAACAGACTTTGCACTTAAACACCAGTAGAGATCTTGTAAATAAATAAGCTTACAAAGGCTTAAACAGATCACTGTATTTAAGAAGCGAGTATTATATTTCTCTGTTACAAACTGCTTTAATAGCCTATACATTCCCAGATGAAATAAAGAAAATTCAAGGAGAGAATAACCCCATTGAAGGTTTAAATGAAATCAGATGTTATCAAAAGAATTAATATTGCACTTGATTTTTCTTCTAGGTTTGGAAAAGAAATAATTCTGATGGAGATTCAAGTATTGGGACACAGGTGGAGACAACGGTGAAACAACTGATCGTACAGCAGGGGCTGTGAATGGGATGAGACCATTGAAAACTGCTGTGCTACTGAAGAATATTGTCAGTTATGCTGGACATTCATTTTGAAAAGAACGTGACATTTGAATGATTCAGTGTTGTATATGTCTAAAATGAATGAAGGGAAATTCATGTTAACATTATTTGTAATAGGTTAGCAGTAGAAGTGTTGTGCAAAATGATTATATTTGTGGGGGTATTGTATAGAGAATATCACAAGATATAATTAAGGTTTTTTATAACTATGAGAAAAGAAACACTTACCTACTAATGTGTTACATATAGATAGTTAAGCATTCACACGCTATTTTAGTACTTGTTCAATGTATTGTGATCATTTTTAAGTCATAGTTTTAGTTTGTAATCAATCTTACGTGCATTTTAAGATTGATATGGTCGAGCTAGAATATTGGATTCTAGAATGATGGAATTTTACATATGCAAGTTAAAAATAACAATGATTCACCTAAATGTGTAAGGTCAGAGCAACATACCAATATCCAGAATTGGCTTCAAAGAGAAATAGGCAGTACAATAAAAGATTACAAAGAGGCGAAAGCAAGATAGATACCTACACATAATGGAGAGACTTAGAATGAAAGGAACATGCTTCACTATAATATATTATACAAACACGTTACTTGATGTGACTACTCAGAACCAGAGAAGAGGACATCTGAGGGCTCGGGATCACGTGAGCAACTTGGTTGTAGCGGGTCACCCCCCTCCATCTTATATTCTAAAAGTAGGGTATGTTGGAAAACATGGATTGAGAATTGATTAGCAGTTTGCTACGCATGTGGACTGGCAGAGCTATACTGGTGTTCTTTTCTGAAAAGAGACTAATATTGCAGATAGCAGACTGTTTGGTTCAAATTGCATGTACTGCTAACCACTGATAGAGACGATGCGTCTACAAACTGCCCAACAATGACTGCAAGCTAACGAGATAACAATGCTGTGGACTAGAAGGGAACAGGCTCTAGACTTCAGAGAGATCAAAAGAGATAATCCCACTGGCATCAAAGGGGGTCGCAAGGAGATAACAAAAGGCAGATGTATGGACCTTTTGTCTCCAGGAGTGTGAAGAATGCACTGAGTTCAGAGGTTGTCACACTAGACCACACACACAGACACACACACATTAACACTCACACAATAAATTAAATTATTACCTTGACCATTGGTTATGTTGAGTATTCTGTTTGTCCTGTACCTGGGACCAGACTCACCTGCATATTTCAATAAACCTAGCAACTGATTGAAGAAAAGGACTCTGTGCATTTTCTTGAATCCACTTAGGGACAAGTGAGTCCTGACATGTGGTGCCTGCAGTCTTGTGCAACACATCATGTCAAGCAACTGATCTTGACATGATGTGTTGCAAACACAAATATTATTTGCTAGCAGGCATAGACACATCTTGGTACTTGGTTACATCTAAAACCAAATTATGTTGCTATAATTGTTTTGCAGTAAAGGGTGAAACTTGGGTAAACGTTGCCCTTTTTGATGCAATTGCAAGTTAACCGGTATCTAAAACTAGCATATTTTCATACTGAACCTCCTCCTGTAACCTCTGGGTCATATTAAAAATAGTTACAGCATTAGATAAGAGACAAACATCTTGCTGTCTACCCCTACGAGGGTGGTCCTGTCTAGACAGGCTTCAGGCATGTGGATTGGAAAGAAGGCTGAGAAATCTCACCTGTGCCACTGAACAGCCGTTCACTTACATGAAGTAAAATGAAAGCCTCCTCTTCCAGAACAGTCAGGAAACTCCACTTTAACATCACAAGCCTGGTTCGGGCCCGGGGAAGCAACAGAACTCTGCGTCTTTCGTGGATTTATTGGAGTTAAAACAGTAGGCCTATTTATTTCTTAATTTTACAGCACACAGATCAGTTTACTTAAAGATGTAAAACAAACACACACACAAAAAAAACCTGACAGTGGCATTAGTTCTCATGAAAACAATAATCAGCTTATCTAGTGTATTGAAAATATGACAGACAGCAGAAACAGGCCACATTTCAGTGAACTTCTGCTCACAATGTAAACGAATACACAACTTTATACACCACCCATTCAATATTTCACAGATGTCAGGGTCCAATATAAATCTCCTATATATCGAGAGACCCATAGAAA
The DNA here is from genome assembly GCF_017654505.1 of Polyodon spathula. Taxonomy (NCBI): domain Eukaryota; kingdom Metazoa; phylum Chordata; class Actinopteri; order Acipenseriformes; family Polyodontidae; genus Polyodon; species Polyodon spathula. The sequence continues at coordinate 23,651,469 of NC_054556.1, read as the reverse complement.
AACAAATAGGTTAACAAATAAATACTGTACAACCACTCCCTCGTTTTATCGGGGGCATCAGGGTGCAGTATAAATCCTCTATGAAACCTACTTTTCATTTTTCGTATAAAAAGCAGCACAACGTTTTAATTCGGTAACTGCTTCTCATCAACATCAGTCTCCAATTACTTTAGAGAGTCTTCCACTCCTTTCTCAAATGCACAAACCCGCTGCACTGAAATAATCCATTCCCAACATAGGAGGCTTGTTGCTAGAGAGCTGACGTCACTGTCTTGTAGCTTTTGCTAGTGCATTGCTGCCACACGTGAGCATCTCATTGGCTAATAAAAACCGTTTCAGCAAGTAAGAATTTAATTTGATTTGTGTTATTGTGCAATGCACGCGTATATGATAGCAGTACAATATTAATGCTTTGTATATTGCAGTACGAAATAAACAGTAATTCTAAGTGCCTATGTATATTGCAGTGTAGGCATATGCAGTTAGACAGTAAAAATGGAGAGCCCAATCCAGGACCAAGATATATCTGAATCCGCAGTATAGCGTGGGGGCAATATATAACGAGGGGTGGGTGTACTTAAACGTCTGCAGACGTTTCTAATTATTTTCAAAGGAGTTACACTTACATCCCATAGGGAGGCACTGATATAGAATCAAAACACAACCACCAGAGCCCATGGTATGTACCTCTGTTTATTTTCCACGTCTCTATTGGAAACAGTTTCTTCGTCTTTTGTTATTAAGATGAGGATTAGTAAAATGTAAAAATGGTCAAAATGATTGCCAAAATCCAATGTTACGTCAGATCTGGGAAATCAAATCTCCCAGTCCACTTTCTTGAAATCCTCTGTGTGATACATTTAAAAGTGATCAATGCATAACTCCCCTCACCCCATCATTAAAAAACATTAAAAAAAACCAAAAACTAAATAAAACGGTCGGTCAGTCAATCCACATTTTGCAAATTCTGCGGAAAGATGTTTATCTTTTCTTTTAAGACAGGCTTGATTAACCTTACAACAGTTTTGTTCCTTTTTATTTATCTCCAGATGCAGTCAGGGAATGCCTGTCCCTCTCACCCTGACTAAATGAACAGGCAGCAATCTGGTTCATTCTGCCGGCCTAGTTGGCGCCCTGTCCTGGTCCCTCTGGCACTGCTGGGGGCTTACAGTGCCCCTCCTAAGGCACAGTCCAGTTCTCTCTCCAATTCCATAGCGGTCACATGCAGTCCAGTCCTACAATCCCAGTCTTATTGTTGTTAAACCACCACTCTGTGTACCTGATTGTCAGTCTGCTTCTGTAAACACAAAACACACTTCAATATAAGGACACATAACAGTGTAATACAGTATAGCGACAAGGTGGGCAAGCTGAATAAACACACACAACTGAAGCTTTACTGGCTCATGGTTGCCATGGTAATGGTTGGTTTCCAAAGAGACTGCTTTATAAACTGCGTTTGGGATAAAAGCAATAAATATGTAAAATGCTAGTGGGATCTTGCTCAAAAGTATCATTTAACCAACAGATCAGTCCTTCCAGTACATACCTTGCAGGGCTAACACTATATATTATCACACTGTATAAAAAAATAAAAAGCCTTTAGCTTACAGCTTACCTAACTTGATTGCAGCCGAGTTCAGAGAATATGACAGTTCAGGTTCCTGTGATGTTCTGTCTTCCTTTGAGATCTCCGACTCACAGCCACCTCCACTGTTCTCAGAGTTCTCTGACCTCTCGTCCACATCCCTCAGCTTCTGGACCCCCTTTCCATCTGCAGTCTCCTCGACACTTCCTTTGGTTTCCCCCTCTTCAGTAGTGTGCTTGGAGGACCATCCCTGGACCTCTTCTTTAAGCCTGCTCGTTTCCACTAGCTCCTTCTCCTGCAGTGTCTTAGGGATGGTCTGGTGGTCCTCCAGCACTCCTATGTCCCCCTTCTCCTGCTCATCAGTTAGTCGCTGATACTCTTCTAACCACCTCAGTTGCCCATTCTTGAAGACATAGCGACTGTCCCCAAACCAGCGAACCACCTCCGACCGAAGGAGGCTGGTCTGGGAAGATAGCTGGTCATACTGGACATTGGAGGGCCACTGTGTGCGGGCAAACAGCTGCTTGAGTACATGGAGCTGCTCTGGGGTCTTCTTACTGCGGGAAGACATGCCTGGGGATACCTTGGGGCTCTCTGTTTGTGCAGGTGGGCTTACCTCCGTGTTGTGAGGGCCATGCTTGCCGTTGACGGACTCTGTCACCTTCAGCATCTTTAGGTTGATCTTGATGGGGCTGACCTTGAGCTCGGTTGCAGACGACTCCTTCTGCCAGTCATCTCCCTCTCGTCTCTGAGCTCTTGCCTTTTCTCCCGAGAACTCCTCCTCTCCGTAGTCCTCATCCTCCTCCTTCTCTTGCTTCTCCTTATCAGCAGCAGCTTTCTTCCGGCGCTCTGAGAACCAGCCATCGATCTCCCGGCGGGTCATCTTAGTCTCGACACGTAGCCTGTCCACTTCATCCCCAGAGGGTTCATGGTTTGCAATGAAGCTGGCTTCCAGGGCACGCACCTGCTGCGGGTCCCGTTCCTTGTAGCGGATGGCTGTAAAATCTGGGGTCTGGTGCCAGGTTGCCCGTCGGGAAGGAGTGGATGGTGCTTGCTGCTGCTGCTTCTGGTGGTGGTGGGTGTTGTGGTGATGCTGCTGAGAAGGAGAGTGGCTTGCTAAAGAGGGTGAGCTATCCACACTGTCTAGTAGGGAGGCTCCTCCAACACCCCCGCTGATCACACTCCCCATGAAGGAACGTGTGCCCTTCAGATTCCGGTAATGGTAGCGTCGGTCACTGAACCACTTGCGCACCTCGCGGGTGGACAGCCCTGTGATTCTGGTGAGCCGCTCCACCTCTTCCTGCTGGGGGAACTGGTTGCGGAAGAAGCTCTGCTTGAGGGCTGTCAGCTGCTCCTGTGATTTCTTGTTCTTGTAGAAGCTGGGGTCCAGAATGCTGCTGGGGAGGGTACGGGTGCTGGGGGTGACATTCACAACGGGAGGCAATGATCCCACCACTTTGATGCTGCTGCTGCTACCGCTGCTGTTGATGCTGCTGCTGCTGCTGCTGGGGGTACTAACAATCATGGCTGCTCCTTTATCAGCCACAAGGGCGGCAGTAGGCCTGACTGCCATTTGAGGTCTGGTCGCCACCTGAGGCTTTGGGGTGACGGCCAGGGCCATGGGAGATCTGCTGACCTGGATGCCATTTGCCATCACAGGCTGAGTGACAATCACCCCTGTTTGCCCCAGCAAGCTGCCCTGGAGGATGTGGTGCATGCCATTGGAGCCCAGAGAAGCGGGCAAAACAGTGATGGTCTGCTGCTGCTGCTGGGACTGTCGGGGGGGCGACTGAATGATGGTGCTGAACATCTTCCTGCGGGCATCCTCGATTTCCTCTGGTGACCAGCTGATGCCTTGCTTAAGCCTCTGGGCTGTGAACCAGATCTTGATTTGCTCCTCTCGGTACTTGGTGACCACAGTCAAGTAGCAAAGCTCGGCCTTTGTGGGGTAGGAAAACTTACTGAAGGAGGTCTTGAGGAAACAGTTGGTATCCATTGCGGCGTTGTAAGTAGGAATGCTACTCAGTGGGATCATAACTTTGGGGAGGTGACTTGAAGACTTTGGCACCGTAGGTGCCTGCTGCTGAAGGCTCCGGTTCTGGAGAACAGATACTACTTGTGTGATGGCTGTCTTCAAGACTGGTATTGTACTTGAACTGTTGACTATGTGCACCATTGTTGGATGGGAAACCTTAGAGGCAGCTCCATTAGGAACAACCGTTGTCGCTGCTGTTGTTACCACAATTTCCTTCTTCTCAGGTTCACTGCTGCGGCTGCTGGCATCAGGCTCATCTCCTGAATGGGATACCAAGATCCTCTTAGATTCTGACTTCCCTTTTAGCATCTTCATGATTGGAGTCTTAGTGATCGATATCTCCGACTCCCTCCCTCCCTCCAAGCCGTCAGTTGTTACCAGGCTCTGCTCCACAACCGTCCGCCCGACTTTCCTGCCCACCTGCCAGGCCATCCCTTCTGAGAAACCGCCCCTTGCTCCCAGGTTGGAGTGCACCCGGGCATTGTGCAAGGCCAGGCTTTCATAGCTCTTGGTAGACAATCTGCAATCCAGACACGAGAAGCTGGGCTCTGCTCGGAAGTCAGGGTGCTGGGAGTACATGTGATCCAGGAAGAGATTGAGATCTTGGGAGTCAAAGTAACAGGGCTGGCATGTGAAGGTGCCCTCTCCTCTGTGCAGTTCGCTCCCCTCTCCAGATGACTCACCGCCATCCTGGGTGTCCAGGCCCCCCTCGTCTCCAGGAAGGAAGAGGTCCAGTGCAGACCGGGGTCTGCTTTTCGGTTCCTCAGCATCTGCCTCTTGGTCCTCGTGCAGGTTCATGGTTTTGAGTGGAATCATGCATGGCGTGGTGGATTTCCTTTTGCTCGCCATGGCTGCTGCTGATACAAGGACAGTGCTGCACAGCAGTGCGTTACAAGCAAGCGGGGCAGGGTCTGGTTTCTCAGTGCCTTGGGCACGCCCTACAGCAGGCTGAACGCTGGCTCATGACCTCCCGGACCTCATCTGCTAGGTTAGAAAAGGCAAGAGGATGACTGCGATTACCTACCTGTAAAAAAACAAAGCAGTGGAAAATATTAATATCAGAAACAATCTATCTTTAAAACTACTAAAAATTATTTCATCTTCTGAAGGTTACTACAGGCTTGACATGATCGGCGCCACAGTGTGTGTGTATGTATATGTATGTATATATATATATATATATATATATATACATATACACACACACACACACACATATATATATATACACACATATATTGGGTGATGCAAGAGGCTGGAAGAAATGCAGGCTCGGTGCTGGCCGGTCTCTCTCCATTAAGCTGTGGCTAAGCTGATCTCATGCCACCCTCTCCCCTCTGGGAGACTAACTGACAGAGGCACTCTGATTGCCAGCATCAGGTCCCTGAACGTTGTTTTTGGTAATGTTAAAAGAGATCTATCCACCTATATCTGCTTCTAATAAAGAAACCTTGAACACTAACTAAAAATACAAAAATAAAACTAAATTTACTGCCAGATATTTCAAAGTGTATCTCTGCGTTTTGAAATTGTGTTTCAACAAAAGGAATACATTTGACATTCTTTGTTCACTAACACATTTTACAGCATGTTTCGGAATTATGGGCCCTGTTCACACAGTTGTAAAAGCCTGTTGTACGTTATTCTAGAACAGTTTCATGGAAAAAGCAAATCTTAAAATAACTCAATAGGGCTTTACTCAGTATTTCCATGCATTTGCATATTGAGTGGTAATACATTGTGTACTGCATACCACAACATTTTCAAAGCTTTAAAAATGTTCTTAAGGCAAATTAAATAGACATGTCCTGGCTAGCAGAAACACTATACATTACAAAGTGTGTAATAAATGCTATAAAAAAAAAAAAAAGAAACTTTTTCACGACTGAGTAAATCTGCAGAAAGACAAGCTGACTAGAACTATTGTGCAACGTAGTTTGTCTTCCAAAGAAAGTCATACAAAAAAAAAAAAAAAAAACTATACTGGCATTCCCAAGACCGGGCACTTAACTGATCTGCTGTGTCGCGTGGAGGATCAGCTACTTTAACTCCTTCAGCAGTAGGTCAAGAAATAAAAATAGAAAAATGGAATATACAATTAGCTGACTCAACATTCTACCCCCACATACAGTATGAGCCCACCAAGATCTACAGAATATACTTGTACTGCAATTATTGATATGTATTTTTTGTTTACAGCTGGAAGTCGCCCTGGGTAAGGAAATCTGCTAAGAAATAATAATAATAATAATAATAATAATAATAATAAATAATAATAATAATAATAATAATTCACTGCGCGCACACCCATGCAAAAAACACACATTCCCTTCACAAACACAAGTGCCTTTTTAGTGCTGCCTCTCAGCTGTTTCCCAGTAAAATGTAGGTCAGCGCCATCTTACTTCCTAATCCCAGTTCACTGTATTCAAACACATTCATTCTGCCAGCAGAAAGGTCACAGTACGTTTAGCCTGAGAGCTGTTAACCCTCTAAGGGACGGGGCGAGGATCGGGGCTGGAGCTACCGCTGCTCTGTGAAGGCAAGACCACTTTGGAGCAGACCTGGGGTTCAATTCCAATTGGAATTGTGCAATTCAGAATTGAATGCAACTACATTGCAATTGAAGTTGAGCCTTGGCACACCTGTGTAATTGTGGTTGTAATCATACCACATAATTGAATCCATTACAGTTCAAACTCAGCCTATCGTTATTCTTCTATTTTCATCCATTTGTGGTGACCCCATCTGTTTAAAAAAAAAGAAAGTTACATAGTATGCTTCTGTAATTGTACCTGTGATTATTGCTTGGTTATTAGGACTAAACACACATGTTCATTTGTGGAGTTGTTTATGTTATTTCTAGTGTAATTGGAATTGGAATTACTGCAGCATAATTGTAATTAAACAAAATAGCAATGCATTTGTAATTGCAATTTCATCAAACTCTGCTGTAAGCGTAATTATAATTGACCGCAGGTCTGCTTTGGACACCCTCCAGGGTGTATATGGATTTCCAGGTCATTTGTTTAAAACACACCACCATGGAAAATGTGATCATCAACAATTATAGGCCATTACGACATTACTGGAGTATTTATACAAGAGGTTGGCTGTGGCTGTACCACTTTTGATTAAAGAAACTAACCTAGGTGAGAGACCTCCGCAGAATATTGTTGGCACAAAATCACCACCCCCCCAGCATGTTGTTAGGCAGCCTTGAGAGGAGAGCGAGGAATTTTAAAAAGCAAGACTGGGGTGGCACTAACCAGAGTGGCTAAAATCCAGTAAATTCCACACCTCCATGAACCTCCAAGTTCATTAAAAACAACTCCATTTCAGTGTGTTGTACAGGATTTTATGAGCTTTTTTTGCTGTAGTACAAAAGAAATGACTTGCAGTAAAGACTTGAGCGTGCATCAAAATGCAGACTAGGCGATTCCAGAAAACAAAATGGCACCTCGCTTAAGCGCTGTACAGGGTTAACAGCAAGGGAGGTGGACTGTGAGCCAGCAGAGAGAACAGAATGTTCCGAGTGCAGCCTCGCTTGCAAGGCTGGGCTCCGTTCCGCATGAGAGGGCACTGGCCTGCCAAGATTCCAGGGTCACATGACTCACGGGAGTGGGGGTCCAGTGCACCACATGGTTCTGCAGGGGAGGAATCATGCTACTTAGTCATAGCACTATTAGCGATGTCTACACGTTGAGCCACTACTAGTATTTCATTTTCATCCTAATAAACAGTAACAAGAGACAACCAGAAGCATTTCTTCTGCTTCTACTGTATAGCACAAGTAATCACTGATGTTTCTATACCACATGGCATTTTTGTAAACTCACATTGTGAAGCAAATGGCACTATGCACCTTTGCAAGAGGGCAGAGATTGGTGTACAGTACACCCAATGTATTGATGGTTCATCAATATCCTAGCCTATGTAAGGGTCAGTCCACTGGGGGGGGGGGGGGGGAGGTGCCTACAAGGGCACTGATGTGCTAAAGTTGCTATGGCAACCCCTGTTAAGCCTGTAATGCCCATTTCTGCTTCACATATGATAACGTGCTTATTCACCCTTCTAGATTATTATTTTTGAAATCCAGCCTCACGAGTCTAAATTTTTCATCTGCTGTACATTATGTGTTGCTAGATTGGTGGGGGGGGGGGGGGGGGGGGGGGGGGGGGAGTGTGTTTTTTTTTCCCCCATGAAACGGTTACATAAAGTAGATTTTCTCATTTCAACAATGCTTGGGCATTACAAAGCTAATTACGGGTTCAATTGAAACACGCTATTACAGTAAAAAAAGGACCCATCAATCCCAGGTTCTGAACTGTAGATCTGTTTGGAGTTAATTATCCTGTACAATGTTTCATGGGTCTCCCAGGGGCTGATGTTCACGACAGCCCTGCCTTTTTGGTGAGATCACCTTGTTTGGAAATAAATACTGCGCCATCACTTAGACTTCGGAAAGCTAATTAATACAGCAAACCACGCTAAACACCAGTCCAGTCAACGCAGTTCCTGTACAAACTCAGTCCCATCGACCGTAGAAAAAACCAAGGCTGTGTCAGCCATGCAATTGTTTATTAATGAGATCAATCAATTAAGGCTAAAAGCATGAAACAATGCAAAATGATGGAACTATAGTTTTCCTGGCGGTGAAGCAGAGAAGTGCCCTGGCCACACCGACAAAGCATTTACCGCCATGCTACGTTACTGACGTCTTTAACAAAGAAAATACTGATGTTAAGACGCTTTAAAGAAGAAATTCTTCATGAAAATGGACACAGTGTTTTAAAGGGTGTGAAGATAAACACAGTGACTGCCTGTCTAGCATGGTAGAGCCAGTTCTTTCATTTCAATATTGATAAGTGTGGGTTCTGTAATCAAATACAATGACAGCACATCAAAAATGGCGCTATGCAGGCATTGCATAATATACAGTTGAATGATTAAAAAATAACCTTAACATGTTATTTATTTATATATATATATATATATATATATATATATATATATATATATATATATATATATATATATATAATATATATATATATATATATATATTATTTCTTAAAAGCAATGATGCATTCTTGTAACTCTGAAGACAAGCCAGGCTAACACATCTGCAGCATTTCAATCTCTGTAACTATCCTCCAACCTCTCAGTATACACTAGGTCTTAACAAACTCCTTTCCTGCCGCCCCAAGCAGGTGCACCTTTACTAAGCTGGTCCTTGATTATGCCATAACAGCAACAGTGTGAGTAAACCACACTGTACAGTTAGGGCTGTTTTCTTAAAGTCCCCCATTCCTTATTTATTAGCAAGTACTGTAGGAGTGTGATCTTCTAGCACTCTTGGGGATGGGGGGTAGGAGGCATTTACCCGCTCAAACAAGTTTCTAGAGGCCCTCAAATACGCTGTTTATTTGCCAAACTCCACAGTTGGTAGTCCGCTGATGATAAAAACAGGAGGTATTGCACCAGTGTTTTGCAAAATTTGGAGTTGGATAATAATTTAAACATTGTGTTAAGAATGTTACAAAGCAAAGTCAATCATTAAGAACATTACCATTAATTGAGAGTTTACTGTAAATGAAAATAAGCAGCAATGGGCATTCTGTTCAATGTAGAAAATCTGCCAACAATGTTGATTATTAACATTGTATTTAAAAGTCAAATTTACTTTTACTTCAAAATTAGGACTAGGTGACACTGAATTACAGGCTCAAGACTGAATAGTGGTATACAGCTATTGTCTGTGTGACCTGGAGGTTAGAGGGAAGTGTTGCCTTTTTGAGCTGAGGGACTGGGAAGCAGCGTGGCCTAGTGGTAAGAGTTAAGGGACTGGGAGACAGTGTGGCATAAAGGTTAGAGCTGAGGGACTAGGGGGTGGTGTGGAACCTTGAGGTTAGAGCTGCAGGACTGGGAGACAGTGTGGGATAGAGGTTAGAGTCAACAGATGAGCTGGGAGGCAATGTGGGCTAGTGGTTAAAGCCCAGAAATGTGAGTCTGTTAGGCCTCATGTTTAAAACAGAGCACAGTGAAGCAGAGTGTCTAGCAAAAATTCTATAGAAATTCAGAAATACTGTATGCATTTGTACAATATATTTCAATTAGTGCAATTCTTATTTCGTAACCTTTCAAAATCCCAACTCTATCGTTTATAATACACCACAGAAGTGGGATGTAACTTTAAACTGAAATCTTACAGGAGGTAATGCCAAGTCTTAGGGCTGGTTTCACAACTCCGAATATCTTAACAGTGGCCTACCTAAATTAACATTAAGAGGTCCAATATTTGTGCTAATCAGTCTGTGAAACCAGCCCTTAGTGTTTAGTCTTATTACGTTAAAAGGGAAAGTTACATTACAGTATCTAACGGTTTTTTTTTTTTTTATTGACACAAAAAACGCCATTACCAAATGTTTGTATTACGTTGTGGAATTCCACTGTATAGAGTTTTGACAGTAGTTTCAAACTCCTTATATTATATATTAGTAACAGTTGTTCTTTCAAATCACCTTCACTGTTACCGTATTTTAATCAATTGATATTAGATTAAAAACTACAAATATAAACAAACACGACGTAAATATATACTGTTTACAAATACATTACGAATTCAATTATAAACACGTTTTTTTTTTTTTTTTTAACTGCAGGACAAAATAAAATCGAATCTCAGTCATGGAATCAAATAACACAAGTGAAATAAACATTACAAAACTCCAAAACATAATAAGTTACACACACACGCAACACATACCAGTAATAGTTTTTTGACCACAACTCAGAACATCATATTAGTCATACACTCATAGACATCTGTGTACATTTTTTGTTGTTGTTAACGGCTCGTTTATAAAAAAAATAAACAAATAAATAAATCACAGCGAAAATAACAGTGTATACGTTCTAGCTTACTCATACAACTTAACATTACGACTTCATAACGAGAACAACGTCTCATAATTATTCTACTTTGTTGTTTAATTAAACACACTTGCACATACTGGTAAATCGGTTATTTATTCAGATAGACAGTGAAGGGGGATTGTAAAGAGGAGGGGGGGGGTGGAATCCAAACTCGTCGCCCCCCACATTTTGTCGCCATTTTAATCAGTACTGCTGGCGGCGAGTTTAGTTAAACTGCAGCGCAGGTAAATACAAGCACAACACTGCAACTCTGAAGGGGTTAAAAAAAAAAAACTGGTACGGTTTACACAGAATGTGGACTAAAACAACAGATTGAAACAAGCTTACCTTGCAACTGCTGCGGGTGGAACCAATTTCATGAAAAATGGAAATGAAAATAGATAGATAGATAAATAAATAAATAAATAAATAAATTAATAGTCATTCAACCACCCGGTGGGGGGGGGATCTCGGCTGCAGCCAGACGTCGGTCATGAAGGGAGGGTTCCCTTCCCCCCCCCCCCCCCCCACCAACCTGCGCAGGCTGTTGGACAAGTCCGCCCCTTCAACAACACGCCCACGGAAAGCTACAGCTTTCAAAATGTCGTCGTGGGAATGGAGTCGATATAGTTTAATTGCGAATGGATCCGAGCAGAGGTAGAGAACAAGGGATAAGAAAATACGACGTACCCAGGAACACGCGATCTCGCAGCGTCACCACCAGCAAAAACCCACTTAGCGCTGAGAGACTTGCGTTACTCGGTCAACACTGTGCTCCCCCCCCCCCCCCCAGAGAGAGAAAAAAAAAAAAAAAAAAAAAAAAAAAATCAAAGTTTAGAGAAAAACTAAAGTTTTCTAAATATTTTTGCACAGTGATATAATATATGAATGTGATGCTATGCAAAACAATGCATAGCTTTCTAGTTTAAACTGTGTGCTGTTTATTGTATGATGATATGCTGCTATCACTTGGATAGCCCGGCAGCACACGATATGCTTGTAAAGCAATCTTGTTGTGATTATTACCGTATATGCAATATAATGCAGCACTATGGTACTGCATATTCCAGTGCACAACCGTTGACTTCAATCGTCGAAAGGTGAATTCGTCACAGCGACTTGCTCGGCAGTTTTGTGTGGTCTGACGTTGTAAGACGTGTGAAATGAGTTAAAGAAGACAATTCTCTTCTCAGCTCTACCCCCTCCCCCTTCTGATTTGGATTTGACTGGGGCTCAGAACAAACGACTTTGTTTCGGATTGTATTTATTTATTTTATTTTTGGGCTGTTGTTATTAAACTTGCCAGAATCAACTCCCATCCGCTCTGCCTAACGGGTTATCGTCGCTGCACATTGCAATCGCTGGGTCCCATTCAAATAAAACCTACTGCACCTTTTACGTTCATTTTAACCACTACTGGTCCCTTTGCTATAACAATATATTGAAACTAACATCAATCAAAATGTAGTTTGTCAATGTTCATATCATTTGGAATTAAAACTGAAAAAAAAAACACTCCGGGTTCCTGAGGAAATAGGAAACCCTTAGAAAGACCTCTCTCCCTCTGGGAATTCCCTATGACGCTCGACCCTGACTGTGGTTCCAAGAAAATATATTAATGAGTCGTTCGATCTAACGATCAGGGATATATATATATAATATATATATATATATTATATAATATATATATATATATATATATATATTATATATATATATATATATGGGTCTATTTATGACCAAATGCAGATTTTAGCTTGATTGTACTTCGAGCTAAACAAAATAAAACTACAGTGCGTTTCCAGAGTTACATGTGTATGATTAATTTAATTGAATATATATGTATCGTAAATGAATCTGTGAACAGGAGCGATCTCCAACACCGTTTGTATTGTACTCAATCCACTTGTACTTTAACATTGTTCCCTTAAATAACATAAAAAGCGTTATTTGTTTACTGTTTAACTCAACTTTGTATGTCTAATGCGTTTTTCTAACAGCGTCTTGGGTACAAGCTCTGTGTTCTGAGAAGAGAACTGACAACATGAAAAAAACATCGATGCTCCATCTAGTGGTTAAACAAAGTATCGACGTAGTATTACAGAATGGCATTTTATTTATTTCATTCGGTGTTCTACTGTAGGCACATTTCTTCATTCTCTTCTTTTTAAAATTTAAAGCAGAGTAAAGTGTTGCGCAAAGCAAAGCACAGGGTAAACCACAGATATGTAAAGCATTTAAAAAAATCTAACGTACTTAACAGGGAATACATGGTAACTAAGCATAGTAACCCGAACAAATGTACACTAACATGAAAATATAAATGCTATTTTTAGATTGTCCCACGCATTTAGTGTATAGACTCATACGTATTAGTTTATTTGGCAGAATAAGGCGACTTTACACGTGCTACAGGGCAATACAAAGTTACAGTTCAAAACATCTAATTTGAACAAGTGACAGCTTTCCCACAAATAAGAGAACGTCTACGAACTGGAACCCATGAATACCAATGCAGAAATAGTGTAATTACAATGACCATAATAACACTAACAAGTTAGTTTTAAAATGGATTTAATTCAAATAAAAGTCTCAACATCTTCCCCCGTCCGCTTGACTCTCGCGTTTCCTCTTCTGATTGGCTCACTAACATTTGCCCAACACGCCTGCGCAGTGACCCTGCGGAGAGTAACGTTGTGTAGCGTCAGCACGGTTTGGGTTGAATCAATTTGCAATCAGAGCGAGCGACTGTGACACTCACGTTTATTCTTTTTATTTATGTGCTGTAAAAAAAAAAAAAACGAAGTTGTTATTAAAAACGTAGGTCGGCGGCACCGATCAAAGTCCCCCCCGCGCCTCATTCTGTAGCTGACCCGGAGAATGACGAATAGTGCTAAAAGGAAAGAAGACTCGCATGTCGCCAATGGGGGGTTGAAGGTATCCCCATGGAGCAAAGCTTTTATCAGGAACGCCACGTGGGAAGACAAGGTCTGTGTTTTCATCGTTTTAAAAAAAAAAGTATAACTCGGGCTGGTGTTGTCGAGGGGTACCATTGTGTTATAAGGGGCCAGGGCCTGTGTGCCGCACGTATTAAGTCAAGACTACAGTTTTGCGACTACTGATGCGACACCATAGTGGGACGCGACCAATTTAGTGAACTGGGACTGAGGCAGGATGCTACGTTAATGCAAACCCGCTAAGGTTAGATTTGTCGATCGTCCAATGTGTACGGTTTCTCAAACCTGAAATCATCGCCTTAAAGGTTGGGACAAGGGCGATCGCTTCCATCAGGTTCATTTGAGATCGTTGTCCACAGCGTTTGACGCTGATTTGAAAGTCAGCATGTTGCCTTGGCTTTACACTGCTGTAGTTTTACAGTCTTGGTATTCACTGTAGATAAAAGTACAAACCTGGAGTTTCAACAAAGATAAAGAACAGCCTGTGCACTTTGATACTTTTATTTATGTCAGGAATACGAGACGACGGTTCTGTAAATCCTGGACAGAGCAACTTTGGAAATATGTGTATTGCATGTTTAGATAGTATAGTACCATACTGTAATCTGTTCTTGTTAGGAGGAGACCTGCATGGCACGATTGGGTAAACCGGGGATTCGGGAGGCATAGCCTACCTGTGCTTGTGTCATTAACCAGTACTGGAGATTATGGATTAGTGTGCTGTACAGAACATCTACATACAGTATGGGTGTGTGATATCACCATATGATAGGTATCACTATATGCATGTAAAGATATGATACATATCATGATACATGTGATCCTGATGGACTACATTTATAATGCTTAATAAGATTAAATAATAATTTAATGACTTTTGTTAAAAGGCAAAAATGAAATGGGTTAGAGAGAGAGTGTATTCATACCAAGTATAAAACACACTTTATTCAAGAACCACTTGGTGAACTACAATGAGCTGTGTTGTAGTCCCTATTGCAATACGATATCTATTAATTGTTACAACCCTAACATACGCTGCCAGTAAATAGAGGCTCCCGAGGTTCTTAAGTGTATGCAAGCTCTTTATTTAAAATAATAATAATCAAAGATCTAGGCAATAGAAGTTTTATTTCCATCCCATTTGTGCATGTTGTCTAAGATCAGCAAATAACCCCCGGTTTATTTCTCCTTTTGTTTTGCAGGATGAATTTCTAGATGTGATATACTGGATTCGGCAGATCATTGCTATTATTTTGGGAGTCGTTTGGGGAATCGCACCGCTGAAAGGGTTTTTAGGAATTGCAATGTAAGTCTTGCCTCCGACCCTAAAATTGCACTAAAATTGAAGCCATCACCAAAGTGATGCAGTATATATATATTTTGCGATTTGGATTAATGCTTGCTGTTGTGTTTGCAGATTCTGTGCAATCAATGCCGGAGTCCTGTACCTGTACTTCAGCAGCTTCCAGCAAATAGATGAAGAGGAGTATGGAGGACTGTGGGAACTAACCAAAGAGGGCTTCATGACATCCTTTGCATTGTTCCTGGTATGAGTGTTTTCTTAGTTGAGACACAATTGCCTCGTCAGTGCAGCCTTGCCATGATGAATTGTGTCAAGATCTCGAAAGCTAAGCCAGGTCGGTTTTGACCTAGTTGTCTGCGAGCAATATACCGAGCTAAACCATATGCAGCTCAGTAAGGTGCACGCTGTCTCCTCTGAAGTAGGACTCAGCCAGCGTTAGAGGTGTGATACTCTTACTAAAGTATACCCTGGCAGCGTAGTCCTGCTTACATTCAACATATCTCTTGCCCTAATTCAATTTCTAAAAAATACATTACTTGTATAATACAACTTTTAACAATCGTTTCAACATAATCTTATGGCTATTTTTGAATGTGGTGGAGGAAATACGGCAGCATGAATAATCCTCTTTCCCACACTGTACTGGAGATAGGAAAGGGGTGGAGATATTGAAAAAGCTTTTGTCTACTATTTTCTTACTGATGTGTGTTTTTTCTAGATTTATGAATCTGTAGAAATGTGGAATAATCTCTCCTCCTAGAAGAATGTGACCAGCATACAGAAACTCCAAGCAGGGGTTCTGCAACTGAAATATAGTTCGTATTTCAATAACAGTTTTGTATTTGTGTCTGTCTCCTTTTTTACTAGGTTGTATGGATAATCCTGTACACTGCCCTCCACTATGACTGAAGATAGCAAAGATCTTTTTATCATGGAAAGAATGGAACGTTTTAAATGATTTAAAATGTAGAAAACGTAGAGTTTGGAATGTCAGAAGTCATCTTTTTTTTTTTACCAGTATCACAGGACCACAGAGGGGAGCAGGGGGAAGTGCTGATTGGGGCTGTTCCAGAGATAACAACCACCACCCTCAGGCTGAGTTTATGCATCATATTTCTTGACAATTTTCCAAAAAAAAAAAGCCATGGATGAATAGCGATGTCTTGAAGCAACAGCAGTTCAACTAACTAGATTTTTTTTCTTCCAATATGGTAGCCTGATCAAAACCAATAGTTTTAAAGTCATCTGAGGCATTTTTAATGGACTGTGTAAAATATCTGAAATGTTTGTTTAAACAATACTTATTAAACTTTGATTTGTATGTCTTGACTTTTTTTTTTCTTGTAAAGTGTTTTATTTGATAACATTGCTGAAATAAGTGACATGACTTGATGGTTGGTTCATAATGGCATGTGTGTTTCTGCAGTAAAACACACGACACAGTGAAAGCACACAGACCCTGATTAGCACTAATCATGCACTCCCTTACCCAGCGTTACATTAAGCAGTGTTAAGCGGAGTCTGAAAACAGATGCATGATTATCATGGTAACCTGAACCAGCAGGGACTATTCTAGTGCTCTGAACCATCTAGCACAACGTTTCAGCCCATTACAGCCTCTTGTGGATTTACCCCACTCCTCACAATAAATCTCACAGTATGCCTTAAGTAAATACAGCTAACTTTAACTCAAGCTCTTCTGATCAATACAGGTGATTGATCTAATACCTAAACGTTGAAAATAAGATTGTGGGTTGGGTAAGTAGAACTTGTTAAGTTTGAATTCTGTATTATTACATGTTTATACACGAATGATATAATTAGTGTGAGACAAGCAAAAGCAAAAAAAAAAAAAAAAAAAAAAGGTTTCCCAGCACCTGCACGGCTCCCTCCCCAGTTCCACACAGTCTGGACCGCCCTCCGGTACGATTTGAATGATTGTTGGCACCTCAGGGAGAAACGTTGCAGGACGGCAGTTAATGGGAGTCGTGTTTGGTTACAAATTCAAACTTGTGAGCCAATCAGCGTGAGCTGGCTTTGCTGAGTGGTAGACAAGTTTAACAACATGAGGTTGTTTAACCAATACGGGCAGCGGTGGGCTTGGTCTCTGTGAATTTGAAAGCCTTATAAATGCGTAGGCCTGCAAATTAGCAGCAACAGCACGCTTGATACCGTGTATCATGGATCTGTCCCAGTGCTTAGATGATTTCCCAGGCCCGGTCGACAGAATGTACCAATTTAAGAATGACCCTAACCCACAGGGGCTTTACAACGAAGCGCATAGGCTTGCGCTGGAAGAACTGATATCTGGTGGAAGAGATGGCTTTTTAGAGTTTTTAAAAAAGGAGAAGATCCCTAATTTTCTTTCCGACGATGAAATAAGACGGATAGTCCACTCTGCTAATGAACCCAAACGGGTGTCTCTCGCCGGTGACGGGGGGGTCCTGGAACAGTCGATAACCAGCTCGCTTGACTGCTCCTCCGTCACCTACTTCCCCGAGGTCTCGGACACAGAACCGCCCCACCTGGAGATAGGGTGGCCTGCTTTCACAAGCAATTCCTACAGGGGAGTCACCCGGGCAGTCGCTCACTTTCAGCCCAGCTACGGGGAGTGCATTTACAGCTGCAAGGAGGCGGCGAGGAGAATGATAAAAAGTGCGAAAGAGGTAATGTCACTTTTGTTTTCATTCACGTACTGTAACTGGCGGTTAATGTAGCATCGATACTAGTAACCTAACAAGTCTGGTCGCTATGGTACTGTGTTATTACAGCACACACACTTTGTCCGAAGTCCATACTGCTCGGTGAACGTCTGATATCTCTACAAGACCTATGTATATATTAAGTTATGTGATTATTTATATATTATATGTGTGTATTTTTATACACATCATTAAAAAAAATCCTAGCAATATCACTATCACAAATGTACTGCTTATTCAGTACAAAAAAATAGGAATTAGAAGGCAGTGCACAGTGTAAGAAATGCTTTGAACTGTTTTATTCTCGCGTAACGCTTCTTTATAAAATGGCATTAGGGTTTCAGAGTTTTATATAGTTGCTCTTAAACAGATCTATTTTTGTGTTTACTAGAAGTGGTTTTACTGGTGGTTAGTGAATAGTTTTGCCTGTCTTTTGATTCAAGGATAATGCTGGAAAATATTCGGCTTCAAGCCAAGTGGCAAGTTGGCTGGAACGTAGATGTGAGCACGTGTACAGCTGGAAGGGAAACTTACTATAATTTTCAGGGTTTGAAGTTGTCCAAGTACAGTGAAAATGGTCAATGGGAAACAATAGACCTAAATCCTGTCAGTTAAAGGTGTCATCATGATACATTAATCTCGCGATAGAGCACATAACGATATGCATTAGACGATATGTGTCACAATGCGCGTAATTGTTCTGCTTTAATGATGGATAAGAGCAAATGGTCAGTAAATGATTGACCATAGCATTATTAACATGAACGAGATGGGCGCATACAATGGCCCAGCATGCCTTTGGTTGCACTTTGGAGTAAGAGTTGCTGACCTGATTTGCATTTTTCAGAAATAAAATACAAAGGCACAAAAGCTTTGGCTTATGCCGGAATTGTGGCTAAGCTTGATTCCTGACACCAAAGTATATTCATTTGTGCGCACCTGCATAACATTGGCTCTAGGCTAGCCAGATCTATTTGCAAGTAGGTACTAGCAAGTCTTATTCATTCATAACGTTGACATGCATAATGCACATTAATAGAGCTGTTCCTGTGGGGGTGGACAAAACCTGCCTGTGGCCACTGCCAATCTATTACATACCTGGGTAGACTTGTCAAGCCCTCTACTTGTAAAGTGCTGCATGTTGCAGGTTATTGCCTTGGTAATGGACTCTCTGACAGACTTGGACATCTTTAAGGATCTCCAGGAAGCATGTACAAAGCGTAGAGTCCCAGTCTACATCCTGCTGGACCAGTCCTGCCTCCCCTCCTTCCTACAGATGTGCAAGAGCCTCAACGTGCGACTTGACGAACTGCAAGTACGAATCCCTTCACTTCTCTGCCAGTATGACTGCCAAGAATGAAGTTTGGGCAAAAAGGCTGCAAGAGCTGATTGATAGCCAAAATTCCACCACTGATGCAAGAGAGATGGCAGCCTCTCCTAGATACTGTAGGCATGTGCTGAATAAACTTTACAGTATTGTAGATATTGTAACCAGGTACTGTGTTAGTTTTTGAGTATTGTATTTGTGGTTATAAGGCCTGATTTTCTTTCACTAATAAATACTATGTAACACTGCTTTATGGCACACTTCGTCTGTCTAAAGCCTGTTTTTTTTTTTTTTTTTTTTTTTTTTTTTTTTGTAGTTTTGTTTTCATTAAACTGCACTGATAGGTTAAAGATGCTAGAATATATGCTTGAAGTGCATATCATGTGTGCAGATACAGAAATGTGCCTTATCAGATATGCAATTGATGCTTTTGTCATTCTTTAAAAAAATTTTTTTTTTTTTTTTTTTTTTTTTTTTTCTTAAGCAAATGCGGGTGCGGACCATAACTGGAGTCACTTATTTCACACGATCAGGGGCCAAGATTGTGGGGAAGGTTCACGAGCGGTTCATGCTGATTGACGGCAACAGGGTGGCCACAGGCTCCTACAGGTAATGAGAAGGGAAGGCAGGGGAGTGGCTCGGGTTAGACGGCCAGCTGGCACTTTCCACCTGACTTCATTATACTTGTTTCTCTCACAGGTTTACCTGGACAGATGGCAGACTGAACAGCAGTAACCTGTTGGAGCTGTCAGGCCAGGTCTCTGAGCACTTTGACGAGCAGTTCCGGATACTGTACGCTCAGTCCAAGCCGCTCAACCCCAAGGCCCCCTCCAGCTGCTGGAACAGCGGTGTCTATGACCACCTCACCACTAAGCTGCCTGCAGTCCATGAGGTACCACTGGCCAACCTGCTGGGAGTGGAGCCGTGCAGGCTGTCGAGCACGCCCAACAGGGCCAAGCCTGCCATTGTGCCTCCTGGGGGTGAAGACAGCGAGCGCCTGAAAGACAGCAGAGTGTCCGAAGCTTCCACTATCGGAGAGGAACCACCCAAGATGGAAGATTGGCTACAGGACCCCGATCCTGTGGAGGGGGGCCATCCAGCTGTCACTGCCGATGCTCCAACTGCGGCTGCTGTTGGGGCGCCTGGGTGTACTCAAACAGAGAAGGCTGCCGAGGAACCCACCACAACGTGTCATGCTTTCACCCAAACCAATGTCCTGACAGTGGATTGTGATGCCCAAACTGATGTGCTCTCCAAGGAGTACACTCAGTCATCAATGACATCCTCTACAGGCTCATCGACTCAAACCAACAGCCAGGAGAACTCTGCAGCACCTGTCCCCTCGTCTCAAGCTTCTCCTCGCAAGACCGATGCCTTGAAATGCTCTCCCCTGAAAAACCCGGACTCCTCCCAGTCTCCCGATGGCTCGCTGAGGGTCTGCTTCCTGAAGCTGAGCAAAGAGCGCCAGTACCATTACTCCACAATCCGCGCCAAGCTCGACCACATGGTCTCTCTTCTCTCCCATCGCCGGGAGCTGGTTGGCCTGACCTTTAACCCTAGGAGCTACAACCACAGGAAGATGCAGGAGCACAACCCCCATGCTTTGAGATTTCGAGGTGGTGCGGCAATGCCGTCTCTGACCGTTCCAAATAGACTCAAATGAAAACCTGACATTTGAAGAGCAACTTGGAATGCGTATGAAATGCCACACCCAAACTATTTTTCTTGTTTTTGCAGTCCCTTTTCTTACCCAGGTTGCTCCTTTTTAGGTAGACAACTTTTACTATGTTGGGATTGGAGCACTACCAATGAACTGCTCTGAATGACTTTTCAAAGATCATTCAGAAGTCATCAGTAATGTTACAAGTATTGTATATCTAATGGACATGTGTTTAAAGTTACTGATGAACTACCATGGAAAGGGGCTTTATTTACTGTCATTTTGCATTTTGCTATTCAATTTGAACAACCAGCATTGAAACTGGGTATAAAGCAACCAGCTAAAGAGGAATGTAAGATAATAGGTAGTGAATACAAACCTCCTGTCATTTGCCATGACAATCTTCTATAGAAATTCATTTTAGAGGTACTTGGTTAGGGTGAAAAGGTAGAACTAGCATTACACTGAATTTATTTAATATAAAATTGAATTGTATGTGCCTTACCTTTTATTCTTGGTAAATGGTGTTTCATTTTATTTTTTTTCTTCTTTTGGCAGCGCGACTTTAACGGAAGGGTCAATCGCTTTCTCATGATCAAAAATACCTGTAAAAACCCATGTAAACCGGAGCAGGAATCGTGCTTGTGGCTCGCGAGATTTGAGCAGTCAAGATCCCGTTATTCTGGTTTAATATCTTGTAATCTCCAGCAGAAAGGCTGTACAAAACACACACACAAAATTTACATTTATGAACTGTTTTAATACTAGAACTGCCAGGGTTACTCATACCAACAACCACAGCCGGCAGTCATTATCACAATGCATTTTAAACATCATTAAAATAAACATTTCAAAAGAAACTAGTGTGTAAACAGGTTTATGTACACAACTGTAAAGACAACATTTTTAAATCTAAAATGGAAGTAACATGATTTCTCTTTCTACCACTGTAGAACCAAAACTAGTGCCGAGTTACTGTGAACTGAATACAGGCAGGTCTGGTACACATTGATCTGACACTTGTAATAGGGTTTGCTTTTGTTTGGCTGAGATTTCTGAAACACTTCAGTACTTGAAAGTAAACACTAGTCTATTTTAAACTTGAATTGTGTTTCCTGTGCTTCTAACTGTATTCATGTTGTGTGGCTGGGGTATGTGTTGGTCTTATTCCAAAATACCTGGAATTTTCTTTTTGTATTGTGCAATTCTTGTTCTGATAAGTAATAAAGGTAACTGTTTGTCACTTATCTGTAGCAATAATTTAAACAAAAAATAAATAAAATAAATGAACAGAATGTTTGCTCCTTTCTTGTCAGCTGAGGGAGTTTGGATATTAACTTCAAGTTTCCAAAGTCCAAAAATAGAGTAAGGGTAACAAACTGATACATTGCACACTGCTATAGTCTACAGTATAGCCACTATCCATTATGGACTTGCCATTTTAGGCTCAAATTTATTGGTTGCATGCATGTTTATACAGACAAGGATCTGTCTTAATTCATATTCTGCATTGTTTATTGCAAGAAAGGACGCGTGTTCTAACATGGCATTTCACAAGATCGTGCTGCCATTTCTAGAAAGACACTGGCTGATCTAGCCTGTTATTTTTATATATATATATATATATATATATATATATATATATATATATAAATATTAATGGTGGGCAACTACAACTGAGGATCAGTTCTCGGGGGTATAATTTGAATGTCCAGGAATGGTAATAAAACACCCCATTGTATCCTGGTTTGAGTCCTTCCAAGTTTTAGTGTGAGATTTTCAGACTTGCTTATATGCTCAATTGTTTCCTGTAAAATAATTTAAGTACGACAAAAAAGCGATGTGATCTGTTTATTTTATTATTATTTTTTTTTATTTAGTTTGTTTCCGAAGTCATAACTTGAAGATATACCACCTAGACAGATCCAGTGGAACGTGTAACTTTGACTCGCCGTGCATTTGTAATTGTAGGAATGTATTGCCAACACATTTCTCAACAAGCACGACTCCTGGCTGTGTATGCATTCTTTCCGTGGTAAAATGAAGTACCCCGTTTATTTTACACGCTCCGAATGGTTTTAATTTTAGGGAGCTACGCAATGTTCCCAATCCTGCTATGAATACTTTAAAAATCCGTTTACTGAGCTACTGTATAGTGACTGGTTAACCTGCCATGTGTGTTTGTTTTCTTGCACTTTACGATACAACTGCCTATGTCAAGCCGTTCTATAATCCTCCGATTTTTGTACATCAGTAGTTGTATTTTCGTGTTATTTTTTTAAAATGTTATATCAAAACACATTACTGATATCGGTAATAGACCGGTCGATATCAGAAATTGAGGGTTACACGTTTAAACAGTTTGCCATACTGTGCCTCCCCTGCAATTTTGGTTTTAAATAAAGTTTTTGTGACGTAGCCTTCGACCGAAAATGGCGGCGCCCTGGTCCGCAATGAAGTTCTGGAAACCTGGTAAGCTAATTAAGAAAATTACGAGAGTCGGTAAAATGATCAGTGCATCGGATAACTGTCTTATTTGTGTGTTTTTTCTTCATTTGAATGCCTGTGGTTGTATACACAGTGACATGTTACGGTTTATCTTGCATTTTGTTTGGCCGGCGCTGTCACCTTGTTTTTGCAAAACATGAACCCTAGTAACGGTGCATTTCTGATACGGGGGACTTGTCTGTGCTTGAATCTGATTCTCCTTATCCGTTTATTGTGAAATGAAAACAGCGCAGTGCATCAATACAATTGCTTTTGACCTTCTTCGACCTGTATAATTACATAAAACAAACCGCACAGTAAACACTGACGGGAGATATTTGCATAATGATCTGCGGTGTTTAGAGACAGCAGCTGCTTCCATGGCCAGTATAATGTATCTTCACCAGATTCAATTTAATTGCCGTATTCTTTGTTTTTGTTTACTACGAGTCCTGAAAAGAAAGCAGACGTGGTTTTAATGTCATAGATTGTTTACACTCTTTCTCCGTCTACTATTGCCTTGAATAGTTTGTTTTAGCGGCTGACATAATTAAAGAAAATAACGGAGAACGATTGTAAAGGATTTTTTAAAATGCAATTTTCCAGGAACGGAGGGTCCAGGTCTCGGTCTCAATGAGGAACGCGAGGGGGCTGCAGAGGTCGGCGGCTCTGTCGTCTACAACCCTCATGCCTCATTGTCCATCGAGAAACAGAGGCAGAAGCTTCCCGTGTTCAAGGTATCCGCAATGGGGTGAATGACGCATAGTCGCGGGGAACTGCGGTTCACCCAGTCTTGTAGTAAAAATGCTATGGGATACAGGCATTGCAGTAAGATTCCTGCTTAGCAATTTGAGCCTTTTCATGCTTTACACAGGTTGAGACTAATTAGTTGCACCCCAGCTTTACAAAGTCACATTCTCTTAAGTGTAACCAGTAAAGCCTGTCTTATTAAAGAGTCTTCTTGCCATCCCTGTAACCCTGTAATGTTTTTCCTTAGGGAGGTGATCACTACAAAGAATGAGTGATTCACATTGCAGAATGTATTATACTGTCCTTCAGAGAAATCATACTTTTATAATTAATTGCCTGTGTAGTTTGTCGTGGACCAGGTGAAGTTTATATGAGCAATGCTTTAAAGATATGTTGCAACTGGTATAATATGTTTTATAATAACAGAAACTACACAGATAGTTATCTTGAATGTCAGGTAATAATTCTTGGGTTTATATTTCTGGTTTTTCAGCACAGAAACTATATCCTGTATCTGTTGGAGAACTATCAAACTGTAGTGATCGTTGGAGAAACAGGGTGTGGGAAAAGCACTCAGATTCCTCAGGTAAATACTTTTTTTTTTTTTTTTTAAAGGGCAAGTTATGTTTGAGCAAAAACAGGAATACAAAACAAAAATGTACTTTAAATAAGAGCACAGGATCTATTCAATTGATTTAATCAGGAACTGATCAAATACTCACAGTTTATATAATTAAAACAGAGACTTGTGTGTACCAAGGTTCTAAAAATCTAAATGCCTAACAGTGCTGTTTATTTAGTGTATTACTGTGTGTACAATGCAAGCAAGAGTTCTATTTTAATGATATACACTATGGCAGCGTTTAGATCCACCATCATTTACATCAATTGTGGAACAGTATAATAATTTCAGATGTGTAATATTAGGATTTTAGGACTGGTGTTTGGCATAACCTTAGACACTCTGTCTTTTAAAATGATCAACTAGATAAAAATGTATCATTTAACACTCCTTTGCTGATGGTTTGATTCATTGTACTGTACCAATAATGAATTGTAAAGGCAAATTTAGATGTGTTGCAAAGTATTGGGTTTCAAAAGTGCACCATATCTTGAGTGTGGGAGAATCCACACACTGTGCCCTACAGAAATAACATCTTGATTGCTCTCTGGTTCTCAGTATCTCCTGGAGGCTGGATGGGCTGCAGAGGGGAAAGTGGTGGGAGTGACCCAGCCACGAAGGGTGGCTGCAGTCTCGGTGAGTTTCTTTGTGCACGTTGGCCTCATGGTAAAAGGTGGGGG
Organism: Polyodon spathula; assembly: GCF_017654505.1. Lineage (NCBI taxonomy): Eukaryota > Metazoa > Chordata > Actinopteri > Acipenseriformes > Polyodontidae > Polyodon > Polyodon spathula. The sequence continues at coordinate 23,626,440 of NC_054556.1, read as the reverse complement.
GACAGGGGGGGCTATGCTGCTTTGTGTTTGGAGCTGTAGAATGTCACACTGTATATTTATTTGCATACCAGCTAGTGTTAGCCACAACCTTCCTGAGGGCAAATTCTTAACATTTCTTCCTTGAATGTGAAGTTACAAATCTAAAACCAAGGTCTTTGTCGTAACTAGTCAAAAACTGTGGAATTAGAGATGTTCTGAACATGTAGTGTAGCTGTTTCAATATTTAGCTTCTAAAATAAATTACTGGTACACCATTGCCTAAAAACACCAACAGCAGAAGAGGTTACTAATGAGCTGTGTAAGTATTCCTGGGTGTTTTAAGAGTTTGCCTTGACCACCATGGCTTGACCCCTCCCCTCTTCTTCACTCCCTGATCAGGTGGCTGGCCGTGTAGCTGAGGAGAGAGGGGCATTGCTGGGCCATGAGGTTGGATACACAATACGGTTTGATGACTGTTCTGATGCCCATGCCACACGCATCAAGGTAATAGAAATATTAAAGTTGAACAGAAACAAACCTAAGTCTTTGCACCAGTACCACAGTTATTAACTGAATAGTAAAATCAATAAATACATAGTTATAAAACGAGCATGAAAGCTCTTCGGGTGCAGGTAATATCAGTTCAAGTGACTGTGGATTATTTCTTGATAATTTTATACCAGTATTTTCTTTCTGCCACATTTAAAAAATTTGAACAACGACACCAGAATTGATTAGGTCTCAGGAAGCATCTTTTCATAGCATGATCTACGAAATACCTGAATATAATAAAGAAGAAAATATTTGTGAAAAAAAGGTGGATCCAGTGAAATAATTGCTTCTAGTGCTGATAATACATGAACAGCATGGGTTATAAAACCTTGGGTAGCAGTCCTTTTAAACATAGTAAAAATCCACCCCTTTGTTTAAGTTTAGCTGTGCCTTATTTGGTTGATGGAAAATGTATGGGAGTGTTAGAGGGAAGTTTATGTGTGTTCCTTGTTTGTTTCAGTTCTTGACCGATGGAATGCTGGTGAGAGAAATGATGGCGGATCCTTTATTAAAGAAATACAGGTACTGGCAAACGATCACTCCCTTCTACACTATTAAACACCAAGTGTTTGTTCCTTTTAAAATCTATTCCCTTTGTTCATAACCCCTCGCAGCTGACTGTTCAGTTGTTTTACTTATTTTTATGCCAGTCAGAAAAACATTAGTGAGAGGCATGCTATATGTAGAAGGCATGATATCTCCCAGGTTTGGTTAAACCTGTACCTGGACATGAATTACTATATTAAAAAACACTTAAAACATTCCAGCAAACTCATTGTGAATGTGAAAGCTGGAAACAGACCATACTGGCTGCAAATTAAACACTACCCAAAATAAAATTATAGCTTTTTAGAAAATCTACTTTTCGTGGTCCTTGTTTTGTAATGTGTACAATACAGCTGTCCCTGTCTCTTATATTATAAGACCTTCTTCTCGCTCGCACATTCAGTGACAGAACTGTTGAGTGGCTGCTTTGTGTTCCTCTGTCTCACCCAGCGTTTTATCAGAGAGACAGATCCCAGTGTAAATACACATGTGAATGTGACGATATTGGCTGTCTCCACAGTGTCCTGATGCTTGACGAGGCTCATGAACGAACCCTCTACACAGACATCGCTATCGGACTTCTCAAGAAGGTTAGCCCCCTCCATCACAGTTCACCTTTTACTTCATGGTTCAGATTGACTTTTTTTTTTTTTTATCACTTCAAAACCAACAAGGTTCCCTTTTTAAATAAAACACTACTTCTAACCGTTTACACTGTGTTTGAAACCTGGCGTTGGTTCTGTGTAAAAACAGCTTGTGTCATTTAATTTTGAAGCACGTCTGATTTGGGTGACGGACACTTTTTATATAAGATTTACATGCTCTCTGTGCTGGTGGAGTAGAGGAAAGTTCTTGTAATCGCTTAACAGAAACTCTACCTTAACCAATGGAAGAAATAGTGCTTTAAAGTGACAGGTACCTAAGGATTCACCAGCCTTGTTTTTCATGCCTCTCATCAGATTCAGAAGAAGCGCGGAGATCTGCGACTGATTGTGGCGTCAGCTACTCTAAATGCCGAGGTAGTTGTTTTTTCTTGCTTTAGAATACTGTCTTGGTGAAAGTACAGGCTCAGAATTTATAAAAATGATCAAAGCTGCAATGATCTTAAAGGGCAAGGAATGTGTTTCTCAGTTAAGAAATCTGTTAGTGTGTTTGAGAAGTCAGCTGGGGTCCAGGGATGATGTTTAAGTGGCAGTATTGATTTGTAATGCTTAATCAAACATCCTGTAGAGTGCATGTATGTTCAGTGACTCGACCTGCTATACTGTACATACTTTAACCAAGTCTGAACAAGCTATCGCTCTGCCTCCGAGTCACTGCCAGATGTGCTGCAAACAAGTGAAATAAAATGAAATAATCTTCTGTTCCTTCAGGCTAATTTTAAAGTAAAGTGTTTTTTTTTTTTTTTTTCACGGGAATACTGGAATGAAACCGTCAGCATTCCAGAAGAAAAAAGTCAGCTTTCTTATGATCTGAGCTGAAATTGTAACCATTCATAAATCAAAAATACATTGACGGACGCTGCATTGCAATATATGTGAAACATGACCTAAAATGACCAGTTCAGAACGTGTGTGTGTTTTTTTTTTTTTTTTTTTTTTTTTCCTGTAGCAATTTCGGGATTTCTTTAACCTGAATGAGTCTGGAAATCCCAGTAAGGATACCTGTGGTATTCTAACAGTGGAGGGGAGGACATTCCCTGTGGATGTCTTCTATACAATGAGGTAAGCCGGGGACTGCACACTGCTAGTGAGGGGACCACGCATTGACATTCCTATTACTTGAGTGATAATGAAAGGTTGTTAAACTGTGTACTTGGGTAATTGTAATCCTGTATGTATTGTTTGTTAGCTGACAAAATAAAGTGATAGAAAATAATGCAGTACACATGGGTGAAACCATGCATCAGTAGTGTTATGCACACTTGGAAACAATGGGGCCTGTCTGCAAACTTAAATCAGGAGTTTAAGACTGCCATTGTATAGTAGTTTAGTTCATTCCAGGTTGATTTGTGAGGCTTACATTGTAAGTTACCTGTACAAAAGCTGCAAGCTGTGTCAAAAAAAGCTGGAATGACTCAGACTGTTATGCAATGGGAGTTACAAATGATACCCTGTTAGCTATTAAAACATATTCTTTTGTTTGTGTTTGGATGAGTGATAGTCATTTTAGTATTGTAAGCATTGTGAAGAGGGCCCAGCGTGCAGCTTGATTTTACTAACTGTTTGCCAATTCAGCCCAGTTCCTGACTATGTGAAGGCCACAGTGGAGACAGTGATGAAGATCCACGAGTCTGAAGGAGATGGGGATGTCCTAGCATTCCTCACCGGACAGGTACATCATACTACCCAGGAGCATTTGAGGCCCTGTGGCTTTCCCTGTCAGACCCATGCTGAAATTAGAACTTCCATAAAATGTGTGTGAGAGGAGTGAAGCTGTGTTGTGTTTGCAGGAGGAGGTGGAGAGAGTGGTGTCCATGCTGGTAGAGCAGTCCCGGGCCCTGTCCCGTTCAGGGATGAAGAAGCACCTACGAGCTCTTCCCATGTACGCAGGCCTGCCCTACTCTGAGCAGATGAAGGTTTTTGAGAGGGTGCCCCATACTGTGCGCAAGGTGAATTGCCCGTCCTCTTTTATTAAAAGATACAAATAAAAATGTTGTATTTGAACCGAGTCATCTTCTTCTCCAGGTGGTTGTTGCGACCAACATTGCAGAGACCTCCATCACTATAAACGGCGTGGTGTTCGTCATTGACTGCGGGTTTGTGAAGCTGAGAGCCTACAACCCCAAAACAGCCATCGAGTCCCTGGTAGTGGCTCCTGTCTCCCAGGCGTCGGCCAGTCAGAGAGCAGGAAGAGGCGGCAGAATCCGGGCTGGGAAGTGCTACCGGCTCTACACAGGTACCGGGGTTTTATTTTATAAAACTTACAGGGTTTCATTTCATACCGCTTGCACAGGGGGGACATCCCCTGTCCCGTCCCCCGTCCCCTGCCAGGAAAACAATGATTCTCTGAAAGTGTGATTTTGTTATGTGGCCACTGGGTGGCACCAAGTTCATAGTACGATTCTCATCAGAATAATATATATGAACGATAACACTTCAGAGGGGATGTTATTTTACACTTCCAAGCTCTTTATTAAGTCAGAATCTCCAGCAAATCATTTCTAATCTTTGTAATACCTTTCAAACAGGAATTTGGTATTTTTGTGCATGTGCTGCCCTGTAAAAGTGCTACTACTGTTTTTTTTCATTTTTCCTTGTAGAAGAAGACTTTGAAAAGTTACCCCCATCGACAGTGCCTGAGATGCAGCGCACTAACTTGGCCCCTGTGATCCTGCAGCTGAAAGCCCTGGGGATAGACAACGTTCTGAGGTTCAGCTTCTTGTCTGTAAGTCACTTTCACTCGCTTTTGGCATAATGAATCAAAGTGTATTTCCTCCATGATTGAGAGAGTGGATCATGAAGCAGATGTTAACCCTGCTTGTGACGCTCCCCCCCCCCCCCCCCCCCCCCCCCCCCCTTTTTTTTTTTTTTTTTTTTTTTTTGTTTTGTTTTACAGCCTCCCCCTGCCCAGTCCATGGTACAGGCTCTGGAACTGCTGCTTGCACTTGGAGGTGAGAACACTGTGAGAAACAATATTCTATTACGAAATGAACAGAACCTTCAGGAGATGGCTGCTGTTTGGATAGGTGGGGCTCCTCCACAGCATCTCCTGCTTTGCTTTGCTCATCACACACGTACTGTAGCTCCTAAGGCATGGTGGAACATGAATTGACTTTCTGGATTCCCACTGTTGACCAGGACTGCGATCAATGTGTTCTAAAACAGAACACTGAAAAAAAAGCACTCACTGATGAGTCATTGCAGTTCCCTTATTCATCAGGTTTTTAAGCCTGCATCTGCTTTACTCTGATTTCCAGCAACACCTCACATTCTCAAAGAGGTCAAAATGGGAAGCCACAGAGAACAAGAGACTACAATAGAGTTTTTGCAGGCTGCATACTTTAGATATATTTTTGAACCAGTCTATATTTATGTTGACACTGGTTAGGAGAGATAGTGGCCTCAAAGCCACTGTAAAGGTCAATCCAGAATCAATACAGGAGTAGCTTTCACCATGGTGATGGGTTGGTACCTGTTTGCTGCAGGGTTAGATGAGCACGGCCGACTGACTGAGCCACTGGGAATGCGGATGGCTGAATTCCCCCTCATTCCCATGTTTGCGAAGATGTTGCTGGAATCGGGTGAGTAAGGAAACACTTTTGTATCAATTCAAGCATCAATTCTCCGATTTCAGCCAGTTATTTAGTGTGCGGACTGAGTGTGCTAAAAATGTGGATTTGATACTCCGCTTTCAGTTCTGTGCATTACTGTGTTCCATGGATTATCGGTTGATAGAGTTTTGCACTTTGTGCACTGTAATAAACGTCATTGGATGGCTGTTTGAATGTGGTGTTGCAGGGAGTTTCGGCTGCTCTGAAGAGATTGTGACCATCGCAGCCATGATGCAGATCCAGAACGTGTTCGTGTCTCCTCCCAGCCAGAAGAAGCCAGCTGTAAGTGAAACGATTTCTACACAGGTTTCCATTCACAGGCTATTCCTTGCACAGGCGTCATATTAACAGTGCAGATGAAGATCAAAAACCTGGGTCACAATGGCCGGGCAATGCTCTTAATATAAGAACATAACATACAGTATTTGTACAACTGTCTGTTGACATAGACAATACATTATTTTGAAGGCGTTTCTTAGTTCTTCCTATTATCAGGTGTTTCTGTTGGTTGGATTTTCTTCCATGTTTCAGCTGTTTCCTTATCCCGTTCTACAGGCCAGGAAGCACAGGAAGTTTGCCGTAGCAGAAGGGGACCATCTGACCATGCTGAATGTTTATGAAGCCTTTGTTAAGGTAAGAGCCACATTTTTAAACTGAAGGTCTCGTTCAAGGCTAATGCACTGACACACACAGCGTCTTGTTTTAAATGGGGATGGGCAGGTTCACACTAAGGCTGTTTTAGAAGAGTGCTAGGGATTTTTAATATGGTCTCAAAAGAGAATGGGCAAAATCCCTACATAACTGCAGTCAAGTGAGTAAACACAAACGTGATACACTTGTGTGCCCTTTTCTCTGGCAGAATCACAGGAGCTCGCAGTGGTGCCAGGAGCACTTCCTCAACTACAAAGGGCTGCAGAGAGCCGCAGCTGTGAGGGAGCAGCTCTGGAGACTGCTGAGCAAGTTCAGAGTACCCAAGAAGTCCAGCGAAGGCGAGTCCACTGCAGTATAGTGTTTCACCCATTTTTGAGCTTTTGTTTCTCCCTAATAAAAATAACAGTATATTCCAGCCTTTTGGGGTGCAGGGATGGAAGTAAGACTCCTTTTGGTTTTTGGTTTTACTGTGAGCTTGATTAGCCACAGTGTATAAGTAAAAATGCTCAGGTGTGTCTTAAAACCAGGAATGGCTCAAACAGCTATGCAACAGGAGTCTGAGTTCCATCCCTGGGGTATCTCTCTAGATAATAATCAAGCTTTAGGTAATTTTGCCAACCGTATGATTAAATGAGCCATTACATTGAAAATGTTTCTGGTAAAGAAAAGACATTTAAATTCCCTTCTAAATTTTTATTTATTTATTTTTTTTAAATGTTGGAATGGTGGTTGCTGGAGTCCCTGGTTTACTTGGGAATGCCCTCTCTGGCTGTTTAAACTTATTAAAACTTGCAGCCAAGTGAAAGTTGGTTGTAATATGCTGTGGTGTCTGATTCTCAGGTGACCCGGAGGTTATTCTGCGCTGCATCGTCTCGGGGTTCTTTGCCAACGCGGCCAGGCTTCACCATTCAGGGGCGTACAGGTACGAGCGAGAATGCCCTTTTATTACTTCATTGTGCAGTTTAAAAACAGTTAAAAAAAAAAATATATATATATATATATATATATATATATATATATATATATATATATATATATATACACATATATTTATAATTGTAAATATTATTTAATAAATAAAATTTATTGTCACTTTTATTTATTTATTTATATTTATTTTTTTAAATACATTTATTTAAGTTTCAAGTGAGGCCTGTGTTTGGTATATTTGTATCTGCAGTATGTAAAATACCCTCTTGTCTTCCAGGACGCTTCGAGATGATCATGAGCTGCATATTCATCCCACCTCTGTGCTCTACGCGGAGAAGCCACCTAAATGGTAGGCTGCAAGACCTTTGTCCCACCCTGTGGCAAAGTGGCAATTAGTAGCAGTAATCCAAAGAACAAACAGACAACAAAGTACGGGTGAAATACATTGTTTTATTTGTTTTATAATCCAATGGTCTGATGACCAGCCAATAAATAGTAAAGCTTTGCCATACACAACAGTGTGTATTGCGCAATGAAAACAGGGTTGTAGATCCGTAAATAAGCACAGTATGTTAACACACATAATTAGACACACACACGATCACAACGTCTAACTTGAGTGCTCTTGGTGCTTGTGGTGCAGTACAATTAGTGATAACAAATGTTAATCGTGACTAGTGCAGTGTTGATCCAGTTTTGTGCTGGCCCTTGGCGACAGCTCCGGATTCGTGTTTAGCCGGCCTAATGATACAAACAAGACAATTACTAACAACACGAAAAACAAACAAACACTCACAAATACTATTACAACGCTTTCTCTGCGTCTCTCACGGTCCTTCCAGTTTCTCAATACAAACCAAGCGAAGGAGAAGATTTACAATTCTCCGGCCCTTTTTATGCTATCACGCATGACCCCTTGGTAAGCGATTGCAGCTGTCTTTATTGCCTGCAGCTGCTACCTCGTTTACCTTCCGGGTCAATACGTTGCTGCAACGGAGTCTCGCCTTCTTCCATGCAGACCAACTTTCCGACCCTGGAAATGAACTGTCAGGCCAGCCCGTCCAAAGACGACTTCTTTCACTACTTAGCGCCCTCACAGGTCGGGGGGGAGATTTATAACCAGAACTCATTATATTTCTGTCACACACACCCACTTATACTATATATAAATGATTACAGCTGGAAAGTGTGGCTCTGATTGTCAGGAATGACAGGATTTCCAATTTCCTCTGCAGGGTAGTGTACAATGAGGTGATGCAGACATCCAGGCACTTCCTGCGGGACGTGTCTGCAATAGAGTCCTCTTGGCTGGTGGAACTGGCCCCTCATTTTTACCGGAGGGGAACGGTGAGGACAGCCACTCTTTTACTGTTTTTTATTTTTCTGTAGACTCTAGCAAATGCGAACCCCTTTGTCGAAACTAACATGTAACCCTCCTTTTTTTTTTATAGCATTCATCGGGTTCAAAGAGAACAAAAGTAGTTTGAACAAAGACTGAGAATGCCTGGCCCATACAGGTCACTACTGTAGCAGGATGGGACTTGGAGAGGGGACCCGGGCCAGGGGAACCAAAGAGTGAACACCATGTTAAAAAAAAAACCGCTAGGTTCTCCCTGTACTCCATGTCAGGGAAGCACTTGATGAAGTTGTGCTCATTCACCTGTATTAAGCGTGATCTACACTGGCATGGAGATGTTTGAAAACAGCAAGCGGAGAACTGCTTCCCTGACAGGCGAGTCAAGGGAGAACCTTAACACTGTGCTGCTGCCCTTGCTTACCCTCTGGGTATTGCTCTATATATTCTTCCATTTTCAGAATGTGTTGACTGGCCAGTGTGTTTAATTAGAGAGACACGAGTTGTCACCTCTGAAACCTGCTTGCTATTAGGTCACTCTGTGAGCAAAAAAAAAAAAGCAACCAGCCCCGACGCTTCTGTTACAGTCTTTAGAATGAGGATGTCAGCATCGTCTACATGCTCCATTAGATCTAGTGGTGTGCCAGTAAATGTCATTTAATTCTTCCATGAAGAAACATGCTCTGTATGTCATGTAAAAAAATATGTAGTAACTCAATAAATACCCACAAACCACTGTCATGTCAGTAAGGTTATCCTTTAACCTTTATTTGTAGCTGAATTACTGCAGGGTTATTTATTAGACTAGAAAACAACTGCATAGGTACCAAGGTCACCAAAACTGCTAACCCATGTCTACTCTTCCATAACTTTTAATTGATGTATAAGGTAAAAACATGTTTGTGTACTAGATGTACATAGCTAATAACTTACAAAAGCTGGTAAATGGCAGAATAACTTCCCTGGATCTCTTCTGTTGTCCACCTTTAGGGGGGGGAAAAAGATAAGTAGAACAAAAAACTAGTGTGAAAGGCACATCTACTTAAGAGAGTAAGCTTAAACATGCAGTACTGTAATAGATCAGATTTTTTTTTGCATGTCTAATGTAAATAGTGACTGGTCAAAAAAAAAAAAAAAAATGAGAAAAAGTAAAATGCTATATTTTGCAGTTAATGGAAATGTATGTTATAGGATCCACTATACTGCTTTGTGTGGCGAAGAGACTAGATTAGATTATTGTCATATTGTCAATAACAGATTTACATCAAAATAAATAAAAATACAACAATTCAGCAAAAACAATAAATAACTTGGGTCATGACAATGAAAAGTCTGTAAGGCCAAGAAGAATCGAGACACGGAGAAACCTCTTGGAAAAAATACTGTCCTGAATAACCTGGAACTAGAGAAATCATTCACAATTCAAAGTTTTCTGTACAGGGTTGCAGGTTGTTCTCCCGTTTGTTTGTTTTTTTAACATTTATTTTCAAATTGTTAGTAACAACCGCTGTCCAATGGCAATTCATTAACAGGCAAGGAAACACAAATTGCACTTTGCAGCTCTGACTACTTCCTCTTTCAGAAACCCAAAAAGGAACCTACACAGTGGAAACTACATCTCCCAGTATGCACTGCTGTCACAGGCCTGCACAGGAAAAGAACGTTTATTACAAAGCAGAAAAAAAAGGCTTTCAACCAAAAAAACTAACGCTTTTAGACTTTTTTAAAAAAAATGCAGGAGTGATACATTGTGGGTTGTAGCGTTTCACATTCATTTGCTTGATGAGCATAAATGAAAAAACTGGTATTACAAAAATACATTGCAAGGCGTACGAACGAACAAGAAGCCAGTCCTTCTGCGATAGAAGACATGCACCAAGGTAAGACAAGTGCTGTGATTTAGCGGTTGAGCAGATTGATATCACTTTCTACAGAGCTCCCATGCAGTATGTAAACATTGGTACCACAGTAAAGGGTTTGATGGGACTGTGCTAATAATATATGTTTAAGTGTTTGTCTGGGGGTTGCTTAGCAGCACACCTTGCCATGTTTACCAATATCAAATGGATCGTGTTTTTGTAAACGCGTTTATTATTTAAGTGTTGCTTCTTAATATTAAATTAATGTTAAAATCAATGAAGTTATATATATATATATATATATATATATATATATATATATATATATATATATATATATATATATATATGAGATGTCATACATGTTCTAATGTCAACACAGTACAGACAATAATGTCATGTTCTTAGTTGTTCACACTACAGCAGTCTGATTTTAATGGGATTTCTCGAATACTGTTTGTTTTGTATTCGTGGTAAATGTGTGCTAAGATACTTTACCGACAGTTTAGTCTCCCGCTGTAGTTGCCTGCTATATAGATCTCTGTATCGATATATACATGCAGCTGTGGACAAAAGTTTTGCATCACGTGTAATTTTAGTATTGATACATAATTTAAAAAAAAAACAAACAAACAAAAAACAACACTATCTGAACATAATTTTTATTTAATGTCATGTAAGCAAAATAAACTACAAAGTGATATCACAAAAGTCCACTGGAAGCCGTAATAGTAGTACAAAATTTCATGTCACATTTTTTAATAGTCAGTTTTTTGTTATATGTGACTAGTTTAAAGTGTCTTTTTGGAAGTAGGAGCCAGAATCATCAAGCTTCATGCCACTTTGGATCAAGTTTCCTGAACAGTAAAAGAAAAGTATTTTTGAAGCTACTTGCTCTTTAAATAATATACATCCTGTTATATATGACCTGCAGGAGCCTGAAAGACTTTTGTTTTTGTCACAGGGACGAATGAGGAAACTCAAGGTTGAAAGATGGAATCTGTAGGGCAGGGTTCTGAACTGGAATGCGTGCACACTAAAGACGAGGTCCCCGAGTATGAACTGGTCAAAATTAAAGAAGAAAACGACGAAGACGACGACGTGGAGGAGACCCAGTATGTCTGTAATGGCTGTGGCAAGAGTTTCTGTGAATTAGCAATGCTTGACGTTCACAAGCAGACACACAGCACAAACACCCCCTACCAGTGTTCAGAATGCAAAGAGAGCTTAATTCGCCCCGGGAGCTTAAAAAAACACCCGAGAGCTCACACAAAGCACAAGACGCAGGTGCACATCTGCACGCAATGTGGGAAGAGCTTCAGTCAGTACTGGTACCTCAGAGAGCACTGGCGGATTCACAACGGACAGTCTGCCTATCGCTGTATTGTGTGCGAGAAGAGCTTCAACCAGTCAGGGGACCTTAAAAAACACCTGCGCATTCACACAGGCGAGACTCCCTATCACTGTACTGACTGTGGAAAGAAATTCACTCAGTCGGGTCACCTACAGAAACACCAGCGCACCCACACAGGAGAGACACCCTATCACTGTACTGACTGTGGAAAGAGCTTCAGCCAGTCGGGTCACCTACAGAAACACCAGCGAATCCACACGGGAGAGACTCCGTACGGCTGCACTGTGTGTGGGAAGAGATTCAGCAGGATGGACACCTTTAAGGTCCACCACCGGATACACACAGGAGAGAAACCGTACCACTGTACGGCCTGCGACAAGCGCTTCAGCCACTTAGCAGGACTTAAAGCACACCAGCGGGTTCACACAGCTGAGACGCCCTACTCCTGCACTGTGTGTGGGAAGAGTTTCAGCCAGTCGGGGACCCTTAGAAGACACGAGCGCATTCACACAGGCCAGACCCCATATCACTGCACTGACTGCGGCCAAGGGTTCACACAGCTGTCACACCTTAAGTCACACCAGCGAACTCGCACCGCGAAAAAGAAGAGCGACCCGTCAATTTAACAGGTCTCTTTTACTCCCATAATCTGAGCAGTTAATTTTCATAAAACGAAAAACTGAACTGAAAACAATTGAGGTACAGTACATAAGTTTTTCAGCCTGACGGCAAAGCTGTCCATGGGCATTTATAGAAATGTAAACAAATGTTTGAACTGTTCTGGAGGGAAAGGTGAATATTCTTAATGATAACCTGACCAAACAGTCTTAAACAAGAGATAGATTAATATGAAGTAATAGTAAAACTGGTTTCACAGACCTGTGGGTAAGGCTGTCCATGTAAACCATTTTTTTAAACAGTGCCTCCAGACACCAGCAGATGGCAGACTTGTTATTTCCCAATTCACTTTTTTTTTTTATTGCTGAAGTTTTGGTATGATACAAAAATTCAATGCATCAGAGATGATTTGATCTTCTGGTTGTGTATTTTGTTAGTCAATGTAGAGATTGGGAAGCTACTGCTTAAAGTTACATTATTGAACAGTGGTTTACATTCAGAGGCATGTAATCGGTTTGTCTTGACTCCTCTTTCTGAAACCAGCAGAGGAGGCACCTGAGCCAGCATTATCAACTAATCCAAACCACAGCCACCAGTTCTGAAGAGCTCGAAAGCAGGGCTGAGGAGGGCAGGGTAACTCATTGGAATTGCAGTGGAGTGTGAGTCTTCCCTTCACCACCAGGTCCCAGATTCCAATCTAGTCGAGGCTAGCAGTGATCGAAAGCCATTTCCATCTTGTTACTTTTGAGTTTTGAGTGAAATAAGCTGAGGTGGTTTCTGACCAGTTCCTAGTGCAGAGCACACATCCCTCGTCACTAATGGGCACTTTATCAGACAGCCTGTCCCTGAGTCTGAACTCGCCTCCTCAAAGCATGTTTGTTCCAGGGCCGAAGCACGATTTCTGGACAGCGTTTCACTTCGATCCAGTATCTTTCATAGACACTAAACACATTTCAATAAATGCAAAAGAAACAAAACATTAAAACCTGGACAAGTGTGGGATTTCTGGGAGGTTTGGATACATCGGCAGTAAAACCTTCGCTATTCGTGTTTCACCTGTATTAGGACTGAAACAGCTGTTTTGCACTTTAGACTGTTCCCAGGAGTTCTACCCTGGCAGCAAAATAAATAAAACCAAATGCATTTTGTCCACATTGCAGAATTCCCCAAAAAACGGATCATTTTTAGCTCTGCCTTTTTTTCATAGTTTGCAAGTCAAAGGTTTAATTTATATCGGGAGGTTACATTAAAAAAAAAAAAAAAAAAAAGATTAAAAAAACCTGCAGGTATGGAAAGTGCAATACTGATACTTCTGAACTCAATAAAGATGTACCTTATGGTGTGAAATAAATTTGATAGAATGAATGCAATGTTTCGAACTGGTTCAGTTAAAAACCTGAACGTTTATATAATCTTGTTCATTTCTAGTATTGTTTTCTGTTAATTCCAGTTCCTGGCGCTGTTTTACTAAAGGGTGCTAGTTTAATATTTGTAAGGTGTCTGAAGTGTACCCTTTAGCAAAGACAATATGTAGTGTGTTCCTTTGCTAATAAACAGTGACATTTGAAATAGTTGGTATTGTGTGAAGAAGCTTTTCTGTCTCTGCACAGCAGTAGTTGGGACACCCTACCCCAACAGATAGCCTGGAGTTTCTCTGTCCAGTTGAGCTTTTTAATCTGGGCTTGCCGTCTGAACTAATTTAACCACGTCTCTAAGATTTTGTAACATTTTTCATATTGCAGCTGTTTGATTATTTTTTAAAGATAATTTCCATATCTCTTAAAGGGCAAGCCCATTTTTCCTGCATCGTTAAGTGAGGGTTAAAGTGGACTTTTGAAAAAGATAGTGCGCTTGTAACGCTGGGTGTAGGGTTACTGTGAGCCTATTGATCGAAGCGTTGAGGGGAAATGTAAATACACTTCCCCTGGCTGTATGAAATAGCTTGGCTGACTTCCTCACTTAACTCTCCAATCGGTCTGAGCAGCGGAAAGCGCATCTTCATAGCCCCCCTGGGAAATAGAACACAGAAGCGGAGCACGGGAGAGTGTATCAGAGTTTCAATTACCTTCCAGGAGAGCGTCGTGCGGAGTGGGCTGGGCAGGGGGTGTCCAAGTGAGACTGCTGGCAGATTAGACTGGCCCAGTTATATCCCACATAGCACTATAGTTGCTGGAAGTTCAGGATTTCACGAATTTGTCCTTTTATAATTAAAGCAGCCATAGCTTTTTTAAAAACCATTTTAAAAGCATCTCCATCTCTTGGTATTTGCAGGTGTGGCTGCACGCTTCCTTCAGCCAGGGAGGAATGTGTGTGTGACTTCAAATGAGAGGCTCTGGGAAGCCTACAGCCAGGAGATGATTAGGAGTAAATATGTGACAAGAAAAAGATTACGGCACTTTTCTCACAAGGGCCCTAGAAGTTATGTAGGCTTTTTAATAATTACTTAATACGCCTTTCTTTTGTAGGGACATTTTAACTAGTTAACTACGCCTTACAACCCCGTTACACTTTTCAGATTGACTAAGATTTAGATGCAATACAAAGTTTGTAGAGTTTTAAGGAATAACAACTTGTTGATTTTTAAAAGACAGCGAAGGATGCTAATTAGTAAAAGTACAAGTCTAAAATCCAAAGATGCACCATTTCAAAATACAAGCCGTGGGAACACATTTTGAACTACAAAAACAAGGCACCAAAATGAACGATACCTGCAGTAATTAACTGTGGATTTCAAGTAATTTCGGATGGTCATTTCTGAGAGAGGCTAGAGTTAGGTGGACATGGCCCCTTTAGGGCAGGACTATGGCTCTGGAAACAAACAGGACTTGAGTTTTAAGTTACTTTTCACAAGTACTTAAACATCCCTACTAGAGCCACAGTTTGGACTGGTTATATTATCAGGAAATACACTTGTGTGAGCCTCACTCAATATACACTGACCACTTTAAATCCTGGGCACATACTAGTACTAAATCTGAGTAAACACCACATTCCTTTCTTAGTAGCCATGGCCGGGTGCCTTCGCTGTGCCGCATGGCACTTCTTTGCAGGCTGGGTGTTTCAAGCAGATTGAAAAACAGTTTGCAGGGAGGAGTGGAAACGATAAGTACTAAAGAATAGAAATTGAAGCGGGAGGAATTTTTACATTTGGAGATGCAATCAGTTGTTGACGCTCCCTGCGCGGGTGACAAATTGAAGGTGCCTCAGTCTAGTTTATAACCCAGATCAGGTCAAACGAAAAATATTGGAGGTCTTGCCAGAGACAGCCCAGCAGGTTCAGATAAATGGACTGATCATTTCTTATTGAGAAACAATTCCTAAAAGGTAGTTTACTGCACGACTGGGAAGCGCCGGGGAGTCAATGTAGCTAGGTGCACCTGCCCTGACCCTTCCATTGGTGCTGGAATTAAATGGATAGAGACAACGCTCTTTTCTGATGGCAGAACTCCATGAAAGAGACACTCCATTTGTTATAAGTAGGGGTTCTGATGAAGTGGAGGGTGCTTTTTTTCAGGCTCACAAGGCCGGCCTTCAGACTGCGACTTGAAATGGATAAAAGAACCTGATTGTATTTTACACTCCCTTGGCTTTGATTAATGCGTCTGGCTATGTGAATGCAGGACCCCTCCACAAGGTGGCGCCAGCAATCCATATGTCAACGTGACTCGGGAATAGATATCTATATTGGCGAAATATATTTTGCTTTATAAAAACCTGCTGAATAATATTAGGTTAACTAATTAAATTACAAACCGCTTTGTAGTTTTCCATATACTTAACAAAAAACTGACAAATTGAAAAATGTGACATTTTGAAATCTAACACGAAATGCTGGCCATTGCTGTATACGCACACACACACTACTGGTCAAAAGTTTTAGAACACCCCAATTTTTCCAGTTTTTATTGAAATTTAAGCAAGTCCAATGAATAACCTGAAATTGTACAAAGGTAAGCGGTAAACTGCCAGAGGTTTAAAAAAAAAAGTTTAGGTTATCAAAAAGTGAAAAATAATGTACATTTCACACAAAAAGGCCTTTTTCAGGGAACAAGTAATGGGTTAACAACTTACAGCTGTTCTGCAGCAATGGAAGCAAGTTAAGCCTTGAAGTTGATGCTAACAATTCCTACAGGTGTCCCAACTTTTGTTGAGTACTTACAAACCCTCTGTCTGTATAAAAGCAGTGTTGGAATAGACTGTGTTACTACACCCTGATTATTTGGACAGTATTGTACTGCAGGAAGTAGTATATTGCTATCATAATGGCGAGAAAAAGGCAATTAAAGGAAGACAGACAGACCATTATAACCCTTAAAAGTGTAGGTCTTTCCTTTAGAGAAATTGCAAAGAAAGCCAAGGTGTCAGTGAGTACAGTTTCCTACAACATCAAAAGGCACTTGGAAACTGGAGGAAACTGACAGGAAGAGGTCTAGCAGATCCAAAGCCACAACAAAACCAGAAGACAAGTTTCTGAGAGTCAACAGCTTGCGTGATAGGCGGCTCACAGGACAACAGCTTCAAGCACAGCTTAACACTGGACGAAGTAAGCAAGTCTCAGTTTCAACTGTGAAGAGAAGACTTCGAGCTGCAGGTTTGACAGGTCGAGTGGCAGTAAGAAAGCCATTGCTAAGATGGCAAAATAAGAAAAAGAGGCTTGCCTGGGCCATGAAGCACCACCAGTGGACTACTGAAGACTGGAAGAAGGTCTTATGGACCGATGAATCAAAATTTGAAATGTTCGGTTCATCACGCAGGGTTTTTGTACGCCGTTGAGTAGGCGAAAGGATGGTTTCTCGGTGTGTGACACCAACTATCAAACATGGAGGAGGAAGCGTGATTGTCTGGGGCTCTTTTGCTGGATCCAGAGTCGGCGACTTGCACAGAGTGAGTGGCACCCTGAACCAAAACGGCTACCACAGCATTTTGCAGCGCAATGCAATGCCCTCTGGTA
Organism: Polyodon spathula; assembly: GCF_017654505.1. Taxonomy (NCBI): domain Eukaryota; kingdom Metazoa; phylum Chordata; class Actinopteri; order Acipenseriformes; family Polyodontidae; genus Polyodon; species Polyodon spathula. The sequence continues at coordinate 23,609,373 of NC_054556.1, read as the reverse complement.
TACGCCTAGTTGGTCAGGGGTTCATCCTACAGCAAGATAATGACCCAAAACATACCTCCAGGCTATGTCAGAACTACCTTAGAAGAAAAGAACAAGACGGTAGGCTTCAAATCATGGAATGGCCAGCACAGTCTCCAGACTTAAACCCCATCGAGCTGGTTTGGGATGAACTGGACAGAAGGGTGAAAGCAAAGCAACCTACAAGTGCAACACATTTGTGGGAACTTCTGCAACAGTGTTGGGAAGAACTTTCTGAACAATATTTGATTTCCATTGCAGAAAGAATGCCACGAGTGTGTTCGGCTGTTATATCTGCAAAAGGTGGCTACTTTGAGTCAAAAATTTTGATTAAATTTGTTAAACAAAACGATTCCATGATTTCTTTTTTATCTGTTCTATGCTTTAATTTCAAAGTACATTGAGACATTAAATAATTTCAATAAAAACTGGAAAAATGGAGGTGTTCTAAAACTTTTGACCGGCTAGAGTGTGTGTGTGTGTGTGTGTGTGTGTGTGTGTGTGTGTGTGTGTGTGTGTGTGTGTGTGTGTGTGTGTGTGTGTGTATATATATATATAATATCATGAACTCTCCCTCATTCTATACCACTCCATACCTCACTTTAACACAGCTGCCAACTTTCCCTTTCTCCTTCTCACTTCGGATCATTATCTGTTAGGATCCAGTCATTTATCACCAGCCACCTGGCAAAAAGATTGTCTTTAAAAAAGCTGTGGTTCCTGCATTGAAGTTGTTAAGGTCTGGCCGCTGATTCCACAGAAGAGACACAGCCCCTTGGTGACAGCTAATTCTGGGATTGGAGAAACTGCAATTTGAGGTGGACACTTCTTAAATCACGCCATGATAAGGCACAGGATACAATGCCATTAAGGTAGCAAGATGAAAAACTTATGTTAACGAGAAAAACGATCAATAAGTGATTATGTACTCAAGCTGAAGTTGAAGAGGTAGCCAGTTTAATTCTGTATTACAAAAAATACAGTTGCTTGAGTTTGGGCCGTTGAGTCACAAATCATGGAAGTCTAATCATAAGATTCTGTGATTTTGAACAGAAACCAACTTGCGTAATATTATACAGTGGTCTTGTGCTGTGATGTAAGACTTAAGTAGAGGATGCTCCATATGGCTGGTGCTGCTGCTTGAGGGTAGTTGCATTTGGAATCAGTCCAAAGCCTCTACCACACATACCTTGATTTGAAGAGGTTGTGGGTTCAGCTACACAGCCCTGCTACAGAAGAGATGGTCCCTGGTGAGGCAGGGACTGGGAGGGAGGAGGGGGGCGCCCTATCTCTTTAAGCTGCTGGAGGGGAGTAAGTGGAGATAAAACAGTGCGAGTCTGACAAGGCAAGAAATGGTGAAGCCAAGCAGAAATCGATAAGAAATCAGCGTTTCGTAAGGGCGCGCCGTTTATCAGGTGACACGGTTAAACAGTGTTAAGGCACTAAAAGTGAGAGAAATACTGCGCGTCCGAGTGGCAGTATTGATCACACTGGAATGGGTCCGCGCAAGGCTGAAGCTACTAATAAACTAAGACGCATCTGAGAGAGAATCAGCCAGATCGATCCAGTCCACGATCAAGGCCAAAACATCTTCACTGGTTCCTCACATTTCAAATGCTATAGTGTTCCTGCCAGCTTTCAGGGCCATTGGCCACACTGTATAAGGCTTTTCATTCAGCCCAGTTAAACGTCAGCAATTTAGAAGTTACTTTGGGTCAAATTCAGACCAGGGCAATGCCATGCCATGCAGCCCCTCCCTTCCCCCTCAGATGTGAGCGTTTCCACAGGCCTGCAACATAGAAATATCCCAAAGCCAAAATATCTTGAACAAAGAAAATAAAAAAGCACAAGGAACAGTAAGTAACAGGTTCCATGTTCCGTATGGTTTCAACCTCAATGGCTCTTCTTGGTGAATCAGCTCAGTTTAATAATTGTGCATGCAGCCCATTGTGTTGTCTCTCTCACTTTCTTCAGTTCCATCTTTCATACCTAGCCAGCCTCTTAAAGATGTGTGAGCTTGTTTTATTTTCCCGGCTGCTAAGCTTTAGTGCCTTAATGGTCCGTTGATCTTCTTTTCCCTTGAACTGATGCCTAATTTGCTGTGATCCCCTACTCTCTGTCTGTAATGGAAGAAAATACAAGCAGTTCGACTGAGCTTCAACCCTGCACCTGCTGAAATCACTCAACACACATTTGCCAGCAAAGCCATTCAAGGCAGTGACACGCACGCACGCACGCACGCACGCACGCACACACACACACACACACACACACACACACACACACACACACACGACTGTTAAAGATTTTCAGCAAACAAAAAAAAAAGAGCAAGACTTTCGTCGGGCTGACAGTGAGGAATTGCACAGGCTTCTCGAGATTAAATCCAGCTCTTGATCAGGTGTGAAACGAAGGTGAAGGGAATTCTGCTCTGGGGTCAGCACTACAACGCTGCAATTGAACCCAGATCATCTGGTTAGCCCCTGACACGCTGCCTCTGTTGATGAATGCCTGTGACGGCTTAAACGTACACTTTATTAGGAACTATTAGGAACAGGACAGTCTATTAGAACCTGAAGAAGTTAGCTGTTAGTTTACTGTAGCAAAGATTTCCAAGAGCTTGGAAGGGGCTCTATAGAGATTGCCTGACTGCAAATACAACCAGTAAATTAGTCTCCCTGGCTGTTCTCCAGAAGATATTTTAAAGGCAGCAATAATACGCACAATACCACAAATAGGAGGACGCTTGTGATGTCAAGCAGAGGCCGAATGGGTTTCCATCAGCTCAGAATAGTCATTGTTACTGTATATAACAAGATAAAGCGACTTCTTTCCTACAACTTGCTAGTTTTATACCATTGCTTATGTTAAAGTCCTCTCTGAAAAAAGTGTCCTTTGGATAAACGGGGAAAAACTACAATATCGAGTAGTACAATAGAGATATACTCTTCTGCAATGCCTAGCTTCTCAATGTGGTTTCTGTGTATTTGTTTCATTATTTTTAATACCTATTCCTATACGTTTTAAAATCTATTTATGTGAATGAAATTCTTGCCCGGTTAGTGTTTTTTTTTTATTATGAAATCCAATAAAGATAATTATAAATGAAAAGAATCAATATGTCGGAGTCCTCCAGTCCTGCTCCATATACCACTTTGGAAAGTCCCCCTAGCTTTTTTTTAATTATAAAAGGTAGAGTGGACGTCACTCCTTATTGAACACTTTCATGCATAGTGACCTCACATGTGGACGGACACAACTAGAAATAAAACTTGTCATGGCTGCTCATCTCTAGGCGTGGAATCGGCATGTCCGAGCGGGTGAGCCAGAGGCCGGATAACAAATGAGTTGCCAGCGCACGGGCAATGCTTCTCTCTCCCATCCCAGTGCGCTGCCCACTGGTCGGTATGGTAACAGCCCTTTATTTAGCGGAGAGAGCCATTCGTATCTGTGCCTGGCTATTTGTCCTTGTCTAATTACTGATCCCGGCTGGCGCTCTGTCCCAGCTGATGACTAATGGAGAGGGGCAAACAGGGGGAGGACTGGATGGGGCAGCGGGCAGTGATTTGTGGGCCAGGCACTCTGTCATCGCCAGGGACCCATTTGTCTTCCTGATGCTGGGGGCTCTTGGGCGGAAAATGGTTTAGCATTGCTTCAATTTTCCAGCATTTTTTTTTTTATCCTCGGCCCCTTGCTTGCAGTGATATAAAATGAAAAGTGCCCCTTTGTCCTCCTCATCTCCGTTAACACTTTTTTCTATTCTTAGATTGTTGCTGATAGCAATCTCCGGTGCCAAGCAAGAGCGAGGGACAAGGGTGCTGAGAAACACCTTAACGATCTACACATGTGCTTTTCTCACCTCCCTATAACTCATTTAAGTTACCAACAATATCTGGTCCTTCTGACAGGGTTAATAGTTCACCTATGTCCCCAGACTTTCTGTGCCCACCTTGCCCCTTCTGTAGAGCCCTATTCAGAGGCTAAATTTCATGAAATACAAAATATGCCAGTACTTTGTTGTGCGACCTATTTAGAGGTTTCTCTAGTGAAAGATGTATATTTAGAGGCTTTGGAGACAGCTCAGTGCAGGTCTTCATGGCATCAATGACTTCAAGTCGAGGGCCTACCTTCCTTGATGCAGGTTTACAGCAATAGAAGTAAATGCTGATGCCATAGTGTTCTTTCAAAGCAGAGCAAGGCTAGGCTGTGACTTCCACGCGCATGAAGTCTTCAATAATACACCTACACGGGAAGGCAAGTGTAACGTGCAGTGTTGTGTGATGCACTGCCCCCTGTCGGTGAGATGAGATGTGGTTTAAACTCTTAAAAAACACGAATGCACACGAGGTCGGCTCTTGTGGTTAAGATGGTGTGGATGTCTGGTTTGTGCCCAGCCTCTGCCCTGTTAAATAAACCAACTCAGCACTGATATGTGACCAGCAAATATGTCCTTCAATTCACAGCTATTGCACCACCAGAAAACCCAGCTAACCCTGGACTGTTTGAATTCCCTGCAGGGGAAAGATCAGGTGCTGTACATTTGCTGAGCTGTAATCCTTTTAAAAAAAAAAAAAAAAGAAAAAAAAAAGCACCGTAAAAATGTACAAGCCATTGCTCTTCCTATTGATTTTGCTGACTTTTTTTTTTTCTTACAAACAACACCTCTCTCAGCTTTTAAATGTAAATAAATAAATACCTGATTTGTCACATCTGCGCGGGATCGCTGGTGCCCAGTCGGGCATGATTCATACTACTGCTTTCTTACGGACGGGTAGTTCAGGGCCCACAGCAGGACTGTGACCCAAGCGTTGTGCCCCTCTGGTGCTAAATCATCTCCTGTCAGGGGCTGGCAGAACAATAGCTAAGCCCTGATCGCTGCCGTTTCTTCCATAGTTAGTGCGAGCGTTTCCCTCGCTCCCAGGCTTTCCCCATTGGGACGTCCCAGCAGCCCCCAAAAAGCCTTAACTAGCTACTGCCTTACAGCTGAGAAGCAGTGGTCAAAGAACACACAACGGAGGCTTTTCTACTGGCACCAAGCTTCTAGGCTTTAGCTCCAATGCAAAAGGAAAACTATAAAAAGAGCATTTGAGGGTTACACTGGGGTCTTTTAAGTCCATTAATCGACAGCCTTGGACCATATAAGTATGCCTTTATAAACCGTGATATACCAAAAAAAGACACACTTTGTCCATTAGTAGCAAGTAATACATAAATGACATTGCTAGACAAATAGACTATGCCTGAACATACCATTGCTACACCATGGGTGATGGAACAGATCTGTGTTCAGATACAAAACAGAACTAAACACCACCCCTGCCCCTTACTGTACTATAGTCCTAGTCAATCAAGCAGGTCATGGTTAACCCCTATTCAAAATTTAATCTTGTCACCATGCTCCTGCGAGTCAAGTATAGGAGCCACTGCTCTACTTTCACTGTGTCTGTGGCAGACTCCGGAATGGAGTTCCCGCTGCTTCTTCCCTTAAGTTTTTGTTTTTCAATCCCTCGCACAGCATAATCTATCAAATCTCTTAACTGAGAGCAGATCAATATGTCAGCGCCCAAACACCACCAACATGCAATTATGATGTTCTCCGGGATCGCGTTACAGCGCTGTGAACAGGGATCGAACCCGGTCTGTCCCAGAGGCTGACGAAGAGCATGAATCACTATTAGAGGCCTGCTGTTTCCTTTCTGAGGCGTGATGCTCGCTCGCTCACGCTTCCTCTGCATTAATAAAAGGCTGGCCTGTTAACCGCAAACAATCTGCAAGTTACCAAGGAGCAAGCTTATGGATAGAGCTCTCTGTGATGCAGTGTTAACTTACAGGGCACAAGCATTGTGCTGTTTTATGAGTTTTTATTTTTTATTTTATTTTTTATATTTGGAGCAATATATGATTCACTCTAAAGCTGTGCCAACATGATGTTATTCAATCTAAGACCTCAATCGAAGAGTGACTGACATAGGTGCCAGATTGCACCGTAGTAGAAAGGTCTAATTAAAATAAAATAGGATTCTAGGACCAGGTTCTCAGAAATAGCACCCTTTTCTCAGTTGATTCCATCCTCCCTGACTATTTTTGTAAAACCTGGCTTCTATGCCTTTCTTCCCAACTTCCTTGGCCCCTGGTGATCTGAAAAAAGAGCATCTCCACTCAGAATGTGCTTCCAATAAACTAAACTGGAAGACTGTGCCTCCCTCTCAAAGTGTGCCAAGCCTACAGACAACAGCAGTAGCTGTGAGATGGCTTGATCATTCAAATCTTTTGCATATCTGAATACCACTTATTCTGCATTCGTTCTTCTGTCCCTGTACTGGTTGTGTATAGTATCTCATTACTATATATCTAACAAGAACAACAACAATATAAAAACAACAAAACAACTCTCCTTGCCTCCTGGTGTCAAGAGCCTTTTAAACCAAAGAAGGAAACCTTATCCTCCCCGATATACAGCTCGTTATCAAGTGAGTGAACTCTGCAGCCCAGAGCCAAAGCAGGTCAGGTTTCGAGCTAATCTCATTGCGAACCATCGCTGTTCCAAGCGGCTGCTTGTGTATTGGACAAATAGCCCGGGACCTAATCAGCGGAGGCAAATAGAGGATATTATCCGAGTTTACAGGATGCAGTTTTCTTTAATATAAACGTCCTAATGCAATTTGGTGGCTGCGGCGTGTCTGTGCTCCGGGTGTTATTTTCTGCTGACTGCCTTATTTTTTTGTTTATATGGATGAGTGGCTCTTTGGGAGTGCATTATGCATCGTTTTCAGGGTTTAAAGATTGCGTGCATGCAGCCATCACACAAACAAGTGCACATGTCTTTGATTAAAATATCTTTTATCTCTTTATTGATTAAAAGGCTCAGTTTGGTAATAGAATGTTGCTCTCCATGCACGGTACTTAGTGCAGGCCAGCAAAACAGCTATAGGTAATGGGGGGGTGTCGGAGTACATCGGCAGGTCTCTCTGCTGCTACCGTTTCAATATACTGGAGCCACATATATTGAGATTGTTCAGACATAAGGGTGAGGGGGGCGTGAATTTGGCTGATGACGAAATAAATAATTCTCTTTCTTATGAAATATTGGACTCCCTTCAAGCCCTTCATATTTTGTCGGACTCTTCCACTAGACCAATATTTATTGTGCCAAATTTTGACAAACACTTTTTCTCATTTTGTGATTTGGGGTACAAGTCATGGATAAAAAGAGGTGTTGGATTTGCACTACATGAAAAGCTGAGTAAACCTGCCCCGTTGTTTCAATTATTTGTTTTACCTGGGAACAATAAAGATGAACTAGACTTGCCTGTTTGCAAACCAGCTGTGCCGCTCAGCCCTGCTAAGTTCTAACACACTCCCATGGAGATGAATTAAAGAAGAAGAGAAAAGCGTTTATAACTGCCGCCCAGGAGAACAGATGGAAGTTCACTTTCTAATTAACCCATCAGAAGCACACGACTGGAAATGAAATTGCGCCCGTGAATAACAGCACCAGTGACTGGGAGAGAGAAGGGGCCTGGCAGCCTCCCGACGTGCCCCCGCTGAACACTCACAGTTTTATTTCTCATTAGCTGCAGCAAACTGCTGGGGGATGAAATTTGCTAACAGGAATTAAAAGCACATTAACACATCGGAGAGATTAATTTCTGCTAATAGTTTTATTAGCGGTTAGACCTTTCGGTGCGTTAGGGAGCTGGATGGAGGAGGGGGGGATACAGAGAAGGAATGAGACTTGATAGATTTGCTTTGTAAGATACTTGGTTGACGAGAGCTTTGACTGGGAGAGACGTGGACACGCCTGGACTGTATTCTGTCTCTCTACCATGATCCCTATCTGCTTAACAGCATTTATCAGCACCCCAGTAGTCATTACTGGTAGCAAGTTGGGCCCCCTAGGGCCTTGTCCATGCCTGGGCACTGAGTCTACAAAATGTTGGAAGTTCTGAGAAGATTGGAGACCATTTTCCAAAGCTTTACACATAGTGTGCAGGGCTTTAGGTTGTGTCAGAGAGCGGTTAGTCACGTTAATTCTAAAGGGACTGTTTTGTTTATAACAACTGAACCAGTTGCCCAAATCCATTTGAGGATTAGTGTGATCAACTTCACCGACATCTTGGAGTGAAACACACAACACTGCACACACTCTCTGATGCACTAGAAGAGTGCTAATCCCCATTATCTCATGTAGAACGCCATGCTCAGCCTTTATCTCCAGCAGCCCATGTCATCTTAAAAGTGTGAGATATCTGTCTAACACCAACTCATTACCACATAACTACAGTTATACATTAAAAAAGAAGCTGGAAATAGTACTGACTCACTCGTGTTACCTTGCGCTTATAAAGGGCTGTCACAATGTAAGGAGATGCCAAGCAGATCAGTTCTGATTTAAGAATTAGAAATGACATAATTACACTGATGACAAACAATTGTGTTTACTGGTAGTTAGGTAAAAGATGTTTCCCTTGCATACCTGTATGTTGAGTGATAGATTATGTAAGAAAGGCAATTTAAATATGTCTCTGTCCTATTGGAAAACCCATTGAGTAGATTACATTGCAATCAGGTTTTGTTGTTCTATGTAATTAGCGGGATGCTTTTTATCTCATGGCTTCAGCTTGCAGAAATCCTATAGAGCTACTAATTAATTCATGCATTGTTAATGAGTGCAAGTGTAAAAGACTCCCGCTTATGCAGGGGAAAAGAAAACAATTAGAGATACAGAGCTAACGATTTAGTTTTTCTTTGGCCACTGGATGTATTTATTGCCTATTTAAAATTAGCAAAAGCGTGATGCTCACTGAGAAGCACCTTCAGAGCACTGCTATAGAGCACATCACAACCTTGCACTACTTTCCAAGCAGAGAGCATTATTAGAAAGTCTGGATCCACTACTGACATTACTAATACCTTCAGCCAATAACAATATGCATTCTTACTAAACTACAGGCTTGATGCACTTAGTATCAATTGGAGATTCACATCTAGATACGCAATAGAGGATGATGAAAATATCACTTGATCTGGGAATGTTTTTTGTTTTCTGATTGTGTTAAAGTACCACTGTCTGCAGAGTCTTATGCCAGCATGGTTTGAGTAGGTGGTTTCAGTGGTTCAGGTTCTCAAAGTAATGAGATGAACACACTTTACCCCTAGTACTGTAGAAATTCCAGCGATGATCAGAACAAAGCAGATGGCCACGCTGGTTAAGGAGATACTGTGCAATCACTTGTGTGTACAGCAAAATGTGCTGTTAAACTCATTTAAATGTTGGGGGGGGGGCAGTGTGAACATAAATGTTGCTTATTGTCTATTGGTGAGTGGGTTCCTGACCCAGTAGACTTTTTACAACCATCAGGGCCAGTTGTGAGATTCTGGAAACCTTTGCAAGCCAGTCTCTTTTTGTTCTCTGTTATGTTGTCGATCCAGAGGTTTAATGAGACATTAGGATGAAATCACACATAAATCAGGAGACATTAAAAGCTACCAAAAGAGCCCCTCTGTAAATGAATATTTGTGTGTAAATCTGGAATCAAGCACTGCACCTAGTTTAAATAAATACATCATTTAAATCTGTGTTGTTACGCTGTTATGACCACAAGCATTTTTGTCAGGCGAAAAAAACAAACAAAACCATTGTTTAGCCGAGGTGACATATAATCTCCTGTCAGTGTTTTGAAGAGCAAGCCATTGTCTGATTACTTAAGTCTCTTATCTGTACGCATTCCTTTTCAACTGTTCCTATCTTATTGACTGTATCTGTGTCTGTCTGTAATCCCTCTACTTTAGTGCCTCTCCTAGGAGATCTGCTCTTACAGCTTCACAGGACTTTATCCTGCTAAAACACCATTAGATACATAAATAAATAAATGCTGTTTAGCTTCATTTGCTGCAGTTATCTTTGGAGAGCTTACAAATTGGAAGTGAGGGATTATATATTTGCATGCACCCACTACCCAATTTCTCTTAATTGGAAGCAATGGAATCAATTGTGCTGCAGTAGACTACCAAGAACCAGGAGATCTCAGGTCTGAACCCCAACTGAGCCAATGTGGAACCCTGGGAAAGTGAACTGACCCTCTTGCATGAAAAATGTGTTGAAGCTAAACTCGATGGATTAGTCACCTTGTTGTCTAACAAAATTAACATTTTTTTGAGAATCACTACCACTTACAGCCAACATTTTAGTTCTTTAATGTATTTTTGTCCAACAACAAACAGAACAGTTTTCAAATCCAAACGGATTGTTGTAGATAATGAGAGGAGATGTGGCAGGTGATATATACAGTACAGCATTCTTGAATACTAAGATTATGCACTTTTAATAATTTATAGACCGCACGGAGAGGAGTACTACAAGAAAATTAGGCAAGCCAGTCATAAGGAAAATCTCAGGATGGTCGCACAAGAAAAATATTACACTAATGTCAAATTTACTTTAAACATTACTCATTTAAAACATTACTAAATGGGGTCCCTAGTAATGTTTTGTTTTAATGTTACATCGTTACGCAATTATTTAGAGCTGTCAAAACAAATAAGAACTCCTCAATGCAACACACACTGAATCTTGAGCTAATGAATGTGCAAACCTTTTTAAAGGTATTTGTAAAGACGATGCTTAGTGTTGTTTTGCCAGTGAGTTTGGGCTCAGACTCCTCAGGGCAGTGTTGCACACTTTAGGCTCTAAATGGCCCCAGGGTGTGCAGGCCAGGCCTGAAGAAGGATTGCCTTTCAAGAATTATGGGCTATTAAATCAAGGGGAGGAAATTTCAAGGTTCCTCAAGACTGCTGCACAAGGAGTCTTCAGCAAAAGAAATATTGTTTATGGTTTAAAGGCCGGAGATGGATTTATAAGAGAAACATACGTCATCGCAGGAAAACAGAACAAACCAGTCCGGAAATAAATACTTACTCTATCGGTATACTTGTCACTCAGACAGCACTATAACAATTGAATCTGGAGGGAGGGTTTTTCATCGCTCTTACAATCCAGGTTCAGCTGTAGCCCAAGGCAGAACCATAAACACAATAGGCTCAGTTCAATAAAAAGCAATGCACGTCTACCACTGTTGTCTTTAAGAATATGTATTATTTAGTACAGACTTGAAAAAAAAAATCTAATAAATAATTCTAGGTAGGACATCTACAGATGAATTTAGAAATTCTGGTTATTATTTACGTGTAATTTTGTGTAATTACAAAGTAACAACATCGTAATTACAATTAAAGCTGTATGTTAATATTCATTATTGATACACAATTAGTTATTTATATTAATCCTGGTTCTGGATCTCAAAGTAAAGGACAACATGCTATACAAATGACAATGTTAGGGATATTGAACACCATTGTGAGAATATCTTGTGAGGTGACAGCACTAATGTGATTGCCTGCAGGTGGATAAATACATTAGAAAACATACTGGGGTAAAAAAAAGCTGTTCATTGAAAATGCTACCATGTAAACCTCTGATTGGCTGAACGGACTGTGGTTATACAAGGGGTAGCAAACATTCAGAATGCAGTGGGACAGATTCCTCAAGGTCTTTACACCAAAATGAAATTTCTTTCATTTCATTTCAATTTTTTTTTTTTTTTTTTTTTACAGTAAAACAAAAACTTATAAAACAAGTAAAAGGTGTAAGGTTAATCTAAGGAGTCAAAGATGTGCCTGTCTTGTTTATTTTATGCTTGAGGTGACTGCACAAATGATCTTACCCATTGTAAAGATGCTGGAAGCCCTTGAGCCATGGGAAAGCAGCAATTTACAAGAATTTAAGATCTGAGCAGCTATTGAAATTCCTCCATGAATCAATAACCAATACCTGCTATCCCTATGACTCGCCTTCTTTCAATGTATCTGCAATGGATCAATTTTATAACCTGATCAGATTTGTATAGAAAGCCCAGCATACAAACTACAGTATGGGTACTATAATATATATGTATGGATAAGCAATACATTTTCCTTCCCTAATTACTGTGAAAAATGTTCCATTAAAAAATGGAATACTTATATGTTTTGCTTATTTTGAGGGTTTGCACAATGGCATGCTGGTGGAGTGAAGGAAGGGGTCCTTACAGACCTGGTTGTTGGGGGAGCAGTCAAGACAAGCTGGGACAGTGGAGAGAGCGTGCCCAGGCAGCAGATGTGCCAATGATGGATGAGGAGGCTGCACAAGGCCATGGATAAGAGTGCAAACAAACTGGGTAATAAATGAGAGCGACAGGGATGCGGTGATGGGGCCAGTGCCTCGCACCGTGATGCATGCCGAGGGGAGTCTCCGGCAATTTGTAACTGAGAAATGAGGGAGCTGTCAAAAGAATGAAGAGATGCTATTCAGGGACAGGAGTAGGTAGGAGAGTCTGGGTGCAGGATGCCTTGCATGGTTGGTTACTGGATTCATCTCAACAAGGTAACAAGGTCCTGGCTGGCAAAAGGCTTTTGAACACCTGGAAGAGTCAGGGCAGTATGAAGGAAGGAAGGATATTTTTTCTTAGCATGAATTTAATGTATTCAGGAATCAACAGCACTCCTCTACTACTCACCAGGGCAATGGTATCTTTAATGTCAGACAGGACCTTAGTGTGGCTTCTGCTCCAAGAGAGAGAAGTGCCCCCCAGTGCAGGGATACTGACTGCATACTAGCCTGGAGGACAGAGCACCCCTTTCAAGTCACCTACAGATGGTACAACTCAGCCTTCAGAGATCTGGCTCTGAGATCAGACTGATTAGCTCAAGTTAAGTTTAGAATCTGGGAGCAATAAGTTTCACTGGTGTTTTCTCCTTGTTGCTCTGCAGTGGACCAGCACAGGTTTTAAATACAGCTTTTCTGTACTGTGGTCCTGATGTCATACACTGTGAATAGAAATATATCGAAATTCCAAAAGCGTTTTTTCTTTTTTTTTTTTGTACTTTGACTATAACAATAGGAAGACCACAAGATGAATGAAAGTGGTTATTCATTTTCAGTTTACACATAAATGCGGTTTACATACATACAAGCAAAGCAAAAACAAAAAATGATGTTGGAATTAAATGCTTTGTTACTTTTTTTTATATAATAAACTGTTTACAACAAGCAATGGAAGCCCAGGGATAAATTCAGTTCAATAGTCAAGCCCAAGTTACCCTAATTTAAAGACAGACATTTTCTGTAGCGGTCAGCACAGGGTCATTCCGAAAGTGGACACAGCAGTACACTTAGCAAGTGACCGCCATGAGAATATATATATTTCAGAAAGCCACTCCACACCATATCAGTGCAGTAATCCCAGCAGCATAGCTCAAGCAAGTTAAGCACCACAATCTGGTGAAGAACCAGGAGCAAAAGGTCAATGCAATAAATCTGCTCATCATGACAGTCATTGGCTTGTGTTTGGTAATGGTCTGAAAAGGATCCTAAATCCTGCTGAGACAGTGATAGTCACAGAGTGTGCAGGCTATAGCTTCTTAACTGACCATCTTTGACTTTGTCTTTGCGACGCCCTGTAATGGCTGATTTGACAAACAAGTAAGTGAGCGTGTTTGACTACTGGTAGAGATGCATTTTTAAAATGAACTACGGTGATGTCGAATTCAAGGTCCAAATAAATAAATGCAGTCTCTCCTTTTAGACAGAACAAAGTTTGATAGTATTTATCATTCCTACTCAAGTGAACCAAATTCATGCGTTTAACTGATGTTAAAAGGGATCCAGGCCAGGTGTCGTGTGCATGCAAAAGGAGGGATGTGCAAATATATCTGCAGTTTGCGAAAATGCCCATGTTGATGACCTTTGACCTTTGTTTTCCAGGCAGGGCTATTATAAATGTAGTTAACGTGAGTATCATTTAACAAATTGTTTCAAATGCTTTCCATAAAAACAAACACAGAGCAAAATAAATAAATACATAATTGACGTAAACCTCTGGTGCAAGGGAATGCCAGAAGATTCCAGGTAGTTACAAAGGCAGAGAATCAAAAAACGACAAATACTTAGAATTATACAACTGTAAATCATAAATACAACAGTTAAACTAATAATACTTTAAAATAGCGGCAGCAGTAATAATAATAATAATAATAATAATAATAATAATAATAATAATAATAATATCCCCTTCTCAAGGTGCCGTCTCCTGTCTTGACTATACAGAATCACAAAACACAGGAACCCATGAACTGTGCTCCCAGTCTGTCACTGTCAGACACTTACTTAGGGCAATAATAGCAATCATTTATTACCTGCATTTCCCCCGTCGCCAGTAAATAAGTGTGTCTCTTTAAATTCCCAGAGCAATTACAGCACTGAGAGCTCCTGCATTAGCATTCATTTTCACAGCACGTTAAGTTCATGCTGCTTTCACTACATATCTACATGTTAGCGGACACATTTTCTTTTTTTATCAAATCAGGTCCCTGTCAGTCCGCAGGAGAGGGGCAGAACAAAGGGCTATGGAAGGACTAACCTCTGTGCTATTATTTCCTGATTGTGTTAATGACTTGACTAAGCAGCGACACTTGCATGCTGTATAAACTTCATGCTGGGGTGCACTTCATATACCTTTATCACATACAGTGAAACACCCAGATCACTTAATCATTACACTTCTATAGTGGCAAACATAAAAGCCCTAGCAGTGATACATGCTTAATCTATGCATTTATTGTGCTTTACCTAACCCAGACTATTCCACGAGGTATGCACCTTCATAAGGGGATCACCCTGATAGGACAGGTACAGGAAAAACCATTTCCACTCTGCAGTTGGGTAATTAATACTGATTTCCCATTCCAAAAATAAATCAAGGCATACAATTCAAGAATTTTCAGCTCAGGTCAAACTTTCCTTTTTTAATTATTCATATTGCATGTTATATTGTACTATTATATTACATCTATTTATTTTATGTTTTATTTATTAGTGCAAATCCCACCCCTTGTAATTATTAATCAATGTGGTGCCACAGTGTTATTGTGTCATTAAAGGGAAGTAAAGTCCGGGCGATAGATACTGTAGATACGCCTTCGATTTTGGTGAGGATCCGATAATTCTTCAGCACAAACAAAATTATTCAGCGCAGAAAAAAAAAAAGAAAAAGAGAAAAGAATCCAGTTGACAGGGTTTAAATTTTTTATTCAAATTTACAGGACACCATGTGTATTCTTGCTTGGTCGATTTGAGTCTAACATTTTATTTTGCTATAGACAATTAGAAACCCATTTATTTTCGCATTACAAATGTGCAAGCCCCCAATATATATGGATACATCTATCTTTCTCAATTGCGTCGTTTGCATAATGGGATCCAATGGGTTTGGAAATATCAGCCCCCGGGGCAAAAATTAAATTGAAGGCAGGGACGGGGAGAGAGAGATGTATTTACTGCTGTTTTGGGGAAATTAATGGGGCATTTTTAGTTTTTATAATGTTATTTAATGATGCAATTCATCTAATAAAAATAACCATTTTTTAAACATTTATATTTCTCTTTATATGTCTACAAACCTAGTGGGGCAATTCAAACATTACCCGTATTTCCCTCTACCAGTCAGTTTAGATGCTTGAGGCTTTTTTTAGATTGCAATGGGTGTTTGTATTGGCTCTGCTGGTGGTACCAGCAAGACTCTAATACAATAGATTTTTTTTATTGTCTTTAAAGAGATACACAAGCTTGGAAGCTGGCAAAAGAACATTTGCAATACTTGCCATGCGTTTAATAGCAATAAGTAACACTGATCCCCGAATCCACAAACAGAAGCAAAACACAGCTGGATTTCAGTTGCAGTGCCTCATATGGTCAGTTTAGAAAAAAAACAAAAAAACAAAAAATTTCAGTGTTATTATGGATGAGTTGAATATTTAGATCCAATTACTTTTGTTATTAGTATATCAAAAATATTATGGTATAACAAAAGCACTGATTTCAATTTTACTTCTAGGTTAAAAATTCAATTATATCTTCGTAGTGCTGCAAATTGTATTTGAGATGGACACTTTAAAGCAATAATAATAATAATAATAATAATAATAATAATAATAATAATAATAATAATAATAATAATATCATCTTAATCAAAGGGGCAGCCTGTCAGGGAGCGAGTGTAGGGTGACAGATTTGAATTTTGTTGATGTGTGTGCGTCTCAAGTAAGTGGCCTGGTGTATCGGGTTTCTGAGAGCAGCATTTAACTCCAGACCAGGGGAAATGCAGGAAGTGGAGAAGGGAGGCTGTGGAGGGAATTACATTTCGGAGCACTTGTGGCTTCCCCCTCTTGCTCAGCACTTAATCCCTCCACGCGGTTCAGAGCTGCTAACGCTGATCCCTCACCCCCTCCCGTCCTCGCCACAAATGAATGGCCGCTGAAACCCGGCCCTCACATAATTGTACCCCCGCTCAAAACAGCTCTGACACCTAATTCTGAAACCTCTCCGCCTGACCTTGGCTTCTGCAATTGATGTGCCAGGCGTACACAGATTCTGTCTAGAAGAGGATACAGGAGCTGGATTTACTAAGTGGGATCCTATCATCAATTAAAAGAGCCAACAGCGACTAATGTGTTGTAAAAAAAAGACCCAGCCAAAACATTTAGTTGCCAGGTTAAAGAAAGAGACATGAAAGAAAATAATAAAACTAACTGCTGGTAACAAATACTTGAGAGGAGCAGAGAAAGTGGCACTAAAGCTACTAAAACAAACAAACAAACATCACCAATGACAAAGCTTAATTAAAGGTCACATGGCACTGTGGAACTTTGATAAGAGTTTATAGCGGGAATAATAATCACAATCAATCTGTGATTAGCTTATGTGCCCTCTAGTCAGGATTTCTGTGTGTGCAAAAATTGAAGTGCACCAGTTTAACATATTCTGCCTTAACACAAGATAGCAGTAGTCTGGGGTTGCCTTGATTTGAGATACAGCCACGTTCCTCCCATGAGACCTCAGTTTCGTTTAGATGCCACATTGAACATTGCAGGGAAGGCTTTCTGCAGCCCCTGCTTTTTCTTTGACAGGACAGTTTAAGGTGTAATGAAGCTCAGGTTATTTATTTTTTTGTGCAAACCACCATGTTTTCTGTTTGTCCTACTGGCAAATCAATACGCATGCTTTTAAATGATAACCTTTCTGGTTGAGCAGCAGTTCTGTGTAAAGCACTAGATGGCAGGTGAGTAATGTTTTGATTTTCCAGCTGAAACAGGAGAAAGTCTGCAGGGCTGGCTTGGATCCTTGGGATGAGATCCCCTTCCGCTGTAGTGGGATAATATTACTAAGAAAATATTCCACTTACTCAACAAGAGCTCATTTGAAAGGCAGGCATGTCAAGCCTCTGCTGTGCTTTTCATATCAGCCCTGGGTCTATGACAATAGCCAAACGGTACCACGAAATCGGACTACGAAAGTCACTTAACTGGTTGTGTTCTACCAGCATTTACTGAAAGTCTTGTCCGACAATGAAAATGCTTCAACCTAGTTTTGGCTCTGGTGCCATATACAGTCTCAGGAACCATCCGTTTATGGTTAACTATGGTAAAGGCAAGCCAAATAAGGGTTGATTGCTTTCAGTTGATGATTGCACAGTGATCTAATATGGTTTAAACAAGATATCTGGGTAATGTGATACATATCAGGCATACAGCTGCCACCTGTCCTTGTCCTGTCCATTCACAATCCAGTTAACCTAAATGGACTGTTAATACGACACCAACGTGAACTACAAAGCTGCGCCAGTCCCTTACTCTGCTGATTCTAACAGTACTGCTCAGCAGTCTCTCCCCTCACACTGCAGCTCTGTCTGTCCTTTGTGGTTTTCCATTCAGTTATTTAAAAGGAAAAAGCCCCATTTTAAAGACTGGCTGAATTGCCCCTAAACCACCTTCTCTGCGGTGCTTTTGTGTTTAAATCTTACATGAATTCTCAGGCTCAGATGCACTATCAAGATCCTAATACTACCCCTAGATAGTAACAAGAGCCCTGTGATAGTGGACAGGCTTCCTGCTGCATGGAGACACTTTCTCAAGTATATCTGATGGGAAAATGACACCAAATGAAGATCTAGGAACAAACACAAACACAGCTGTTTTATTTCCTTTCAGGAAAGCAGCCCAGTGTTTGGAAATGATAGCCACTTTTTTTGCAAATTAACCCAATTTTTTGAATCTCTAGAGACTAAAGATTTATGATAGAAACAGTGAGACATGGTTAAAGCATGTACACTTCTGTAAGGCGTAATCAGTCCTGTGCCTCTGCCTTCTCTTGCCACCTGCAATAATTCTGCATTGGTGGCTACAGCAGCCACAAGAATAACATGTGTTCAGTCTGGTTCAGAATTATTCTGCATCAGTGTGGGTTCAAATTTGTAAAGCTCTTCTGTTCTGTTTAATTTTACCATTGAAACAGTGAAAGTGTGTGTGGGGGTATGTGTGGGTTTGCATGACTGTTAAAAACTCATAAAGGAGTGCTGATGTCTGCCTTAGTGCACAGACTCAGGTACTCTGTGACACAGTGATTGATGGTATCCTGTCAATAAGTCAGTAATAAGAAGGCTCTATAAAACACAATACAAATCTACCTTTGTTGTACTTGGGCACTTTACTTTCCCTTTGCTATGCCTATTATTTTTTATGTTGATTCGAATTTAGTTTTTTAGTCACAATCTGGTGGTCTCAGTTTACCCTCGAGTGAGCCCTTATCACAGCACGATTTGGCACACTTGGACAGGCAGTTTTAGAAATACAAAGCCAAGGACAGACAGCATGGAGACTGAAGCCAGGGAAGAGAACATGTGGGGACTTTCAGATTGTCGTTCCTTTAAAGGCAAAGGATTTTTATCCCATTGCTCATTACATATATACTAAAAGAAGCCTAAATTCGATTGAGTGTTTAATAGTCCTGGATGATCTCCCAAGCTCCCAATGCTTTCACGAAAGACAAAATGAATTCCAAATAACAAATTAAAATATGAAAACACTACAGCCAAAAGTGATCACACATCTCTGCAAAAATAAAACACCAGAATCATTAGCAAATATATATATATATATATATATATATATATATATATATATATATATATATATATATATATATATATATATATATATATATATGTGTGTGTGTGTGTGTGTGTGTGTGTGTGTGTGTGTGTGTTTTAAAAAATGGAGGAGAGAGCGTGCAGCTACTTTTAAAACTCCTAATTAATACACAATCCACCAAGGCTTGAAGGATCTCATGACAGCACAGTCTACATTTCTATGTCAGGTATTTCCAAATGCCAGAGGAATATCTCAGACGCAAAGCAGCTTATGCAATATTACACAAAATTAATCATCTTCCAACATCTGAAGTTGGAAACGCCTGAAGTTTAGAAAAAAAGGGAGAGGGGGGAGGGGAGAAGGTTCGAAAGCCACAAATAACTTCCATCAATCACGGTGCAGTCAACATTTTTCATGTGTTAACCCTGGTTATTGGCAGCAGCGTGAGATCTCAGGAGTGTTTTCGTTCAGGTCTGAGCTTTTATTCCTCTCTCACTCTGTTTTAACCACAAAAAAAAAGAAAAATGCCATGTGTCAGCAAGAATCTGGCAGGTGTGTTACTCCCTAAGTACCAAATTAGATTGTGCAACATTGCAAAAAAGATAAAAAATAAAAATAAAAAAAAAACCTCAGAGCAATTATTATTATTATTATTGTCAGTTCTTTTGTTTTACTTTAATGCAATCAATTAAATAATCTACCTATCAGTATATAACATATTGATGATTTAACTTTTATTGTAACTATCTACTTATCCATTGTTTTCATCTATGCATCCATTTATGTCACAGCAAAGTTTAATTTCTAAATAGTTGCACAATCAGACAATCATGTGTGCAGTATCTCCCCCAGCTCATTTCTGTTAGAAGTTATTCCAACCATCAGACAGTATCAGAACACCACCACACAATTCTCTCTGCTCAGCTTGGGCCCAGCACTAACAGGACACGAACCTCAACACCCACTTCTAACAGGACATGAACCTCAACTTCACTGTACTTTAGGATTCTGAAATCTTTGCTGGAGGGGTTTTTACGTTGGGATGGGATTTTACGTTGCAGATCAGTATTATTGATTCACAATTGACAATTTGGATAAAACCATTTGGGACCAGTTAAACAATCTTTTAAATTTGGCATGTCGAGCGTATTTCTATTAACCCTCTTATGCTTTACATGGACTGACCCTTCCAACCCTCCTCAGAATAACCCACATCTATCAAAACACAGTTGGGGTCATCCTGTGAGATCTCTTGTTCTCCCCCTGCCCAGTTTCCTGTCAGTCAGGTGTCGTGATGCAGCAGTACACAAGGTGGCGCTGTGGTGCTGTGGAGCTCCCTGCTTGCCAAAGCTCTATTCATTCTGCCTGTCCTTCCCACTCTCTCTCAGTTCTTCATAACTGTGCAGCCTCCTTTAGTTCTCATTTGTATTGTTCAATCATGCAAATGATCTCTTCATCCCCTCCTGTTCGATAACCATGCCTGTACTGTCCTGTCCTCGCCAGAATGACAGCAGATATACCTGGGTGAGGTATTAATTACCCACACAGGCACCCTTCACTGTCTGCAAGCTGATGTGGTTCATTTTTAAACACACTCAGACATGCATTGCCTTTCTACACACTTCTTATATTCATGTAGACATTATTCATGTATAATTTGTTTCTATCAATCCATTGCAAAATTCTACTCTTTGCAGCAATAGCAAGTTTAGGAGCTTTATCAAGAATTGCCTTGTGCATGTGTGTGTTTGCATCTGCAGAAATTAAATACAGGTATGTGTTCCTTACATAGTGTTTTAACTGCATGACTAAATAGCATTATTATTATTTATATAAAGCATGTGATTAGAATAGAAAGTGCAGTTATCTTAGAGTTTGCCTTCACATTTTAAGCAATAAAAGAAAACAGATTAAGTAGATTTTGTCTTGTAAATGCGTGGTTTAAACAGCAGACAGAGAAGAGAAGGCAGCAGACCCTTCTATTATATTTTCTCTGGATTTATCAAGTAAAATTAATCAAACAAAAGCAGGGACAGACAGCAGAGCAGCATTGCATTACAGTAGACAGCGTTTCTAATTTATTTTGGGTAAGGAGCTCAGTTTGGCCACATTAGACACAGACCTAAGTGCTGTTGCAATACATTACTCAAATGATCGTGCTATCATTGGAATAACTTCAGAATCAAATACAAATTGTTACTAATGCATATCTATCAGAATTGTAATTGTTGCATGTTTTGTGATCCCAAATGCACCATATTCCAGGTAAAAGAAGTGTTACCAGCATTTCAATTACATTAACAATGAAGAAAACTATTTTAATTAAACATTTAAATGAAACATCAATACGACGTACTGCAAGGCTACCCAAATTATTTTTCCAGTACAAATTCAATCATAAGACATTTTTGAAATTCAGAAATGCCTCCCAGTAATATTTCACTGTTTCAGTGCACTATTCCTATATAAGTTAATTACACCAGATTGTAAAGTGCATTTAAAAATGATATTCTAATATTTTTACAACAATTGAACAAATAAGGTCAACATTCTTGCAATGGAGAAATTCTGTGCAATACAGAGCCAACATTGACAATGTACGGTTTCTAAACAGATATTCATCTGATATTATTGCCTCATTTTGTACAAAAACAGATACATCAGAAATAGTCAGCTGTCCACCTGAACAGCTGCCAATATGAATTCAGGTTTAACTATAGCTAAGTCTATAAAATACAAAGCGATTCTAAAGCATTCTATGCTGAAAAATAAAGTAACCTTAAACATTAAGAATACCTCTAAAGTGAAATGCTTACTGGAACAAGTAACCTATTAACATGCACTGTCCCATCTGCTCAGCTACATTGTGCTAGTAAACACTTTCTAAAAACATGCACACTTAACCTATATGGCAGAATCCTCAGTTTTTGTTTACTGGGCACATTTTTTAATTGGTCAACGTTTACCTCGTAGTTCAATAGCTCTTTATGTGCATGTTTAACTGAAAAGGTTAAGCAAACCATAATCTAGAGCTGCAGAGTTAACCATACACTAGCTAGCTAGCAGACACCTATTAGAAGCCTAACCTTAACAATATAGAAAGTGTGTTGTATACAGCTGTGTGTATTGATTTCAGTTTTAAACATCTACTGTATGCAAAGCCATTCGATGTATACAGTTTTTGTATTATAAGACTATTTCAGAAATACTGAAAAGGTGTTAAGTAGCCCTCGATAAAAACAATATTACCTATATATATATATATATATATATATATATATATATATATATATATATATATATATATATATATATATATATATATATATATATATGTGTGTGTGTGTGTGTGTGTGTGTGTGTGTGTGCGTGTGTTAATGTGCATACCCTTCATTTTCATTATCTGAAACACATATCTTAATTCCTTTTGAAAGACCTACAAATTATTTGAAGATTGGAACAGCAAATCATCTTAATTGCTATGAATTAGATTTTAATTGTAATGAACATTGTAAAATTAGTCAGTATAACCACAAGTTATTTTTATGTAGGTATCTCATTAACAATGTGACTTTAAAATGTCTTCATCTTTTCTCTCACCAACATACAATACTGTAAATGGGTTTACTGTACACTAATTTATATTAATATAAATACTATCATTTCAGACTTGCTCGAAACATTTTTATACCATACATGGAATTTTAAAATACTGTACATAATGTCTTTAAATAATTGAAAAGAATAAACATTTAATGCTAAATTTAAATAATAAAAATGAGAAAATATTTATCTGAAATAAAACATGAAATCCACGTATCAATAACCATATATATTTAAATATCTAAACCAAATTATATTTATTGTTATAATTTTAAATCCTTCATTATCAGATTTATTCATATCTGTTCAATTTATATTTATTTAAAATTGTTTAAAAACATCTTTCAAAGTATATGTATATTAAAATGTATGCAGATACACATTGTATGTATTATATTACTAACATTTTAAATGTAATTTACAAAATGATACAGTTCTTTTCAGATGATAGGATTAAATATTTTCCCACCGACTTCAAAATATATGAAAGAATCGATTTGAATTTGAAGTACAGTAACCTTGAATGAAAAAATGAAAGTCAGGATTAAATTACTTTAGTCTAATGAAAGTTTTTAGATTTCTGAAATACTAGAACTATATAATATCAACGCCTGAAGGTACACAAGGAATTTTGCGGTTGTTCAAACGGTTTTGTCTCAAACTACATTTGAAGTATCACAAGAAAACTGACAATAAATGTTAAACCCTGTTTTGTACACCTCTTTGCAAAAATAAGAAAGGTGGCATATTTTTTTTTTCTGTCCCTGGTATCTTAAAAGGATTAATAGCTCACCATTTCTATTTCTATTTTATTGATAGAGCAAAAACTACCTGTCTTTGCGCAGTAACTGCATATCTTAAAAAACAAACTCTCCTATAGACTCTATATGTTGATAAGCATAATGACGAAGCCACGCCTTTTCAGGTTCTGCAAAGTGAAAGGAATGAAACCAACCCTGCTACTGACTTGTTATTCAGCACTACAAAACAGCAGCACCTGAACTGTAAACTGACAGAAATTACTAGTAACACACGAGACAAAGCCTAGCCTGTGCACAGCTGTTCTCTCCCTTCCAACACCATCTCAAAGTTACAGCAGGCAGTCATGCCATTTGAATATGCCGATGCTCTATTCTGGTAGTTAGTTTTACAGCTATTGCAATGTGCAAATGGACCACAGGGCAATACAAAAAGCGCTATATGCTGACACAAGGAGTTGTAGAGGAAAAACATTACTGTAGAATAGTTCTACTTTACTGAAAATCATTTGAAATACCAAGGGACATGCAAATAAACCACTGCATTACATTAGTGCGTTGATGCTTTATAAATACAGCGCTTGTTCTTCAGAACGTAAATCGGTGCTCCCTAACCAAAATATTACAACAGGGCGTATATCAAAACTGTAAGCCTCCTGCTAGACTGTGAGCCACAGCACTGGAGTCCATTCCAATACTCAGTGGGGTCTTTTGATTTTTATTTGTTATCTCAATTCCAAAAAACAATTTTATTATGCAAAATGCAATGCAGAATAAAGTGCTCCTCTGTTTTTTTACGCTTCAAGAATGACCTGTTCTTTGTTTGGTCATCTTGACAGCAAATTGTGCATGCACTTTACTGTATACGGGGCTTTGATAAATTCACTGTTTTCAATATTTCACCGTTTTTAGATGTGTCCCTTTCCTTTAATTTCCCTTTCTCCTCTGATGCCCCTGCTTTTATCTAGTACTATCTTTCACAAGAACCACTCTTGAACTCATGTCCTCATTCCTTCCAGGTAAATTATTCCCGATCCAAGTTTGGAAATCTACTAGTGTGGACGTGATGGGAAGCAACAGTTTATTGTCAGACAATCACATCAGTAAAGTCGACCAGCACCCAACCTTTCTGATGCACATGTTTTTATTTGATGCAAGTGGAGTAAAAGCTGTGCAGTATATTGGAGGTCTGTTACTGAGGTAAAAGGAACCAAAACACTACTATAATATATGAGGATTAGCACACGATTTAATAAGAAAATAAAATACAAATCTGATCAGCTGCATGGACTAATCAAGTTAAGCTCTTGGTAACTTTATCACTGGAGGATAGAGTATAGCTTCGCCTGCCTGCAGAGATCACAGCTAAGTCAAAATGGTAAATGGATTTAGTGGACACCAAACAGATTCATGCTGTAATGGAATTCAACAGTTCGCCATGGAGAATCATACAAGGGCATTAGTAATTCCAATTGGAACACAGCTTGGCCCCAGTACAGGACAGTAATCTCCCTTCACTGCACTGTGCTGTTAAATAGCTCCCCTCCCACTCACTCTTACATGACAAGAGAGCATCTCAGTCATTAATCACCCGGCAGTGCTTTATCTTAAACACCGAGAGGTGCTGAAAACAAGCAGGTTTTTATTATTCTTCAATTGAAATTTTTCAAGTGGAACAGATTCTGATGAAATTAAATGTTGTGGGCTACAGGGATGGAGAGGTGGCTGTGGAGGGGTAGGTGGGGTATTAGGTGTGCCAGTCCAAAGCTGGTGTCACATGACATCTCTATATAGCCTACTGGACAATAAAGGTAATACATATGTAATTTACATTAGTCCTAGGAAAGCAATGGGCAATAAAAAAAAAATGTATCTGCAGTACCTTACACTTTTCTCTATTAAATGTCAGTTGCCAATCTTGTCTAGATCATTTTGAATGACCTTTGCTGCTGCAACAGTGTTTGCCACTCCTCCTACTTTTGTGTCGTCTGCAAATTTAACAATGGTAGCAGAGGACCACAATACTGATCCCTGTGGTACACCGCTGGTTACCACACTCCATTCTGAGTCCTCCTTTCTGTTTTCTACATGGATCCATGTACATGTGTTTCCTTGCCACCTTCTGCACATTAAACACTGCATACAAGCTGGAACCTGCTGACAATGTAATTTTCCGGCATGGGGAACACATGGGGTATTACTGAAAAATGGCCATCGTCCAGAATTAAAATTAAAGTACACTGGTCTCATTTGTCAGATCCTACATCTTACAACTGCACATTTTAAACACATTTAATACCTATGATTAACTGTCCTAGCAATGTTCAATGGACAGGCATGGGGTAAACATATCGCTTTTATGAATTGAATTAAACCCAAAATAGTTTTACTAGATCACTTTATGGTATAATTGTTTTGCGCCTCATGAACAACCACTTTTCTCTATTTTAAACCTGCCTTCATAGTTTGTCACTTATAGACATTTAAAAAACACTCAAATGGGAACACATAGTAGTTCTCTGACCTCTGTTTTAGGTATTCTACTGTAAATACAGTGCCTTGACAAATTGTGTTAGGAAGCAGTCATTTGAATTTTATGGCATTTTAACATTAATGTTTACATTTTTCTCACCGTCTGAATTGGTAATATATACAATTTTTTTCTGTTTTTCTGACCCAATTGAAATACACACTACTGTATTAACAGTCACACAGTTTGCTATATTGGTTGTCTTACCTGAGTTGTTGTTAAACATCGCTTACTATAGTCCTTCCTGCCTATATAGATACACGTGCAAGAATAACCTTCCCGTGTGCACCATGGTACAATATTTATGTTGCTGGTATTAATCAGTGGACAGTACAACCGTATTGTTTGCGTCTGTAATTTCGTTATGTCAATCTGACGTCAGAAACGTTCTTACTCCATGCGAACTGAACTTGCTGTTTTTCTCAATATGGAGTCCCCAACAACATGTATAGTTTACATCTGTTGGTTGTTTTATGCAAATATGTTTAAATATTCCACAGTTCTAGACATCCACAAAAGGGGTGATGCAGACTTCCAGAATTGTGGGTGTGCCAGTTCCTCAAGATCCTGTTGCTGTCTCACTTCTTCCAGCTCATTTCTAGCATACTTACTAGTTTATGCAAATCCTGGATCGCGCGGCACTTTACGCACACTTGGTTTAGCTCCGCTGGGTTTTCTCGGATTTCCCACATCAAGCAGGTGTCACAGATTACTGGCTTGAAGACCATGTTGAGGTGTTTTTTTTTTTTAAGTTTAGTTTCTTGTGTGAGATGATCTATATTTTTCTTCCGTCGGAGTCGTGACGGTGCTTCATGGATCAATTTGAAATACGGGCTTATAACTTATGGAAGGGGGGGCGGCATCTAACAAGTTCTTACTATTCGGAGCAATTGCTTTCGAACACTGTGACGATAGTACTTATTCCTTTAGGTGGGAGCGTTAATAGACATTACAGAGGTTATTGCTTAATTCCCATTCGTGGTCGACGAGCCAATCAGAGTAATTCACTCGCCTAAACTGGGCGCTACGACAGACTCGCCGTAGGGTTACAGAGCCTAATTTATCTTCGGTGTAAGCTTCGGCGCTATTAGGAACGACGAGGCTTCATTACGAGACATGCAACCGCGGAAATTCTGAGGGTCAGACCGTGTCCCTCGTCAGGCTAGAAGCAAAGTTAACGCTGTAATGTGTACTTACACACAGTTACTCAAAAACGGCGCTGAATTTGAATCAGCTGCTCCGAGTTTCAGCTTGTTTGTTATCACAAAAAAACACGCGGCTGCTGCTGTGTTTCCCCAAGGTCCTCTGTTTTAATGATTAAAGCAATTCAAGATGCAATTTCTCCTTTCTGCGTCAGTCAGAACATTACAACTAAATACACACTACTGTAAAACAGGACACGTTTGCTGGCAAGTAAAAAATCAGCAAAATATACACATGGTGAAATTAGGGTTAGGTGCAAATATGTGTAAATATGTCCACAGTGAGACATCCACAAAATTAAGCTGCCACAGATATTTCCTATTTTATAGTATTCCTACTGCATTCGGTAATACTTTACATTGTGCCTCTAATTACTATGCATTTCCATGGGAGTACTCAGCAAATACATGTGTACTTACACACAACTCATCAACCTTACATGGTTACAGCTGTGTAGCAGTCTAGCAGAAATTTATCAGAACATAGTCCCTTTTCTAATGATTGTTAGAGAAAAGATTTAGAGTTAAGGTTAGGGCTAGGGTTAGGGTTAGGGTTAGGGTTAGGGTTAGGGTTAGGGTTAGGGTTAGGGTTAGGTTAGGGTTAGATTTAGAGTTAAGGTTAGGGCTAGGGTTAGGGTTAGGGTTATACATATCGTGCAGAAATGTAAAATGTATAATTAAAGTGTTACCCTGCGCTATATTAGTCACCTGTCTGCTGGATAACAAACTCACAACATTGGCAATTGAGGGTTGATGCAGTCTTTGAGAATTTATGTGGGGCTTTTGTACTCCTCAAATCCCACTCTATTGCTTTGACAACTTGGAGTATTGCTAGAAACCCAGCTAGAAAGTAAAAAAAAAAAAAAAAGTCTTTGCTCCAAGCTGTGTGTGTGTGTTTTTAGTTTAGCATTTAAACTTTATATTAATTGCTGTTCCAATTTTATGAATTAGCCTCTACACCACATCCTGGATCCAGTTACCTTGTGCATCAGAAGGAATGAAAACGAATGTCCTCTTTTTGTGAAAGAGAATGCATGCGTCTGTACGATTAATTCTCCCAGCTGAGCTGAAAAAACAGCACCCCATATTACCTCGCTCCTTGCTGTTGCTTTTACAGCTGGATATCTTTTTAAACTGTACTATATAAAAGTACAGAAGAGCTCAGGGAACGGTAGTAAAGCATGGTAAGGAATAGACCTGCAGTTTCAGTAAAAGCATAATAAAATCGTATTAAAGCCTGCTATAGGGAAATAGAGAAAACACTGAAATTATCTTTAAAAATAATAACACAATTAGTTAAGCACCAAGTAAAAAAATCTCATTAAGTGGGGTGTAGTGCAGTCTTGGGATCCAAAGGCGTTAATAGGGACCCAATTGGTCTAATTAGGCTAATGTAATGATGAGGCCTGCAATAAGCAGTGGCACCAGGGAGCAGGGTGTTTGTGTGCAGTAGGTTCACTTGTTTTTGGTCTGCTAGACCTGGTCAGGCTGTTCCTACCCCCTGCCCCTCCGCCTCTTATTAAATGAACTCTGTTTAGCTGCTTTTATAAGGTCTTAATCATCAAGCTCTTTTACAAATACAAAGAACGTCCAGCCAAACCAATAGCAAGCAAGGGGGTGTTGCATTACTTATTTGTCTCAAATCAGTAGTTGACCATTAAGTGGTAGAATAAGTTCTTTCCAAAAAAAAGTCAGAACCTTGGGTGAGCAATATTTCTGTTTTGAGAAACAGGTTCCACAGCGAACACTATCTCAAGCTCTGGTCGCAGTAGCTCAAGCAAGGGGGCTACAAGAAGGGATTACGCAGTTTCAGAAAATCAGCATGCTTCTGCATGGGCCTCCCTACCTCATTTTAATTAAAAAAAACCTATCTGTAAAAGGCAGTGGAGATGGCAGGGGAGGCGTGTGCGTTGGAAGTCCACCCATTCAAAGGGAAACTCACCTCTTCCTCGACAGACCCCCTACTGCTGATATCATTAGCTCCTGGCATTCCAGCCCGTTTCTTTGCCGTTTGATGTTGTTTAGTTTTGAATCTTTAAGCAGTTTTTCATTATAACTTTGAAAATATCCTCTTCTTTAGGTTTTTAGTGGGAGAAACGCAGAGGCTCATACATTATTTAAAGATTAGATGCAGTATTAATCACAGGCTTATTTGAAGCAGGCAGGTTCACTGCTGAGCTGCTTATAAGGTAATCACGGGAACGAGGGAGATGGGATGAAAATTTAAACAGGACAAAAAACAAGGAGGCAGTTCCAGTTGTTTTCCTGTCTGCGAGCCTGCTGTGTATTTTTTATTTAATCTCTTCAAGTGAGGAGAGATGTAAAAGACTGCCCAGGAATATTCTTTACATTTTTAAAAGGAACGGGTCTGTCTATTTGCATGGATATGAACTGCCTTGCATTAAACGCAATGAATTTTAATGCCCATCAGTGCCAAACCTATCTGGGAAAATATAAATTAATGCAGTAAACAGGACAAATTTGAAACTATACAGCTTTAATTCAACATGTCATTGGTAGTCCAGTCCAAATAAGTATTTATTTTACATTTAGTTTACCGCATTCATTTAAATTACTTTTTATATTTTGAAGGAAAGGTATTTTACACCAACAACATACCTTTCAGTAAACTTATTGATTAATTTGGGGCTTCTTCTAACAAAACTTTCATTCTACTTGACTGTATCTCTGCAATAGCCCAGATGATTGTGTAGTTGCAATGCAATTTTATATTTCATTACAAAAAGAAAAATAATGTGGGCAATTGCTATGCAATACAGTGCAATTACAACGTGTGCAACTTTAAATTCAAAACAGTCTTTACTCATATTAAGGTAAATGACTGTATTGACTTTGGAAAACCAGAACAGTCATTCTTTCAGCATTTGACTGATTCGTCTCTTTTCTAAAGGGAACCCTCGCATATATATATATATATATATATATATATATATATATATATATATATATATATAGAGAGAGAGAGAGAGAGAGAGAGAGAGAGAGAGAGAGAGAGAGAGAGAGAGAGAGAGAGAGAAAAAAAAAAAATTGCAGACCTGGTCTAAAACTGAATTCATCGGAGGTTGCTGTAACCAAAGGTGTGTGAAAAAATGGGCAAAAATAAATAAAACTAGCATCAGCAGAAAGTTGTTTTTCTATGGCCTGGAGATTCTCTTTAGAGCGGTGGGGGCCGGCTCTTATTTTTGGTTAGGCTGTGCAGTCGAGGAGGGGGTGTGAGAGGTATTAATCTTTCCTGTCAGTACAGCGCAGTTCTCACAGCGGCAGCAAACGTGAACTCAGCACTCTAGCAAAGCAAAGATGGAAACCTGAGCTGGGATCCGGAGGGCAGTTTTAGAGGTGGAGAGGAAGAAAACACAGCAGATTAAATAACCTTATTAGCAGTCATTGACTGGCGAGGCAACTGCATCAAAAACACAACTGAAGCAATCAAGGGCACTTCTCTTACAAGCACCATATGGAAAACCCAAACACAAAATTCAAGTATGGATGTCATATTACCAGAAATGTCCTTTTCATGCAGTAGTACAAGGGTCATGTAGCAGTACTGTAATATGCTAGCATACAAGAGGCACACATGCTAGTACCACATTATAGGGAAGTATAGGACCTCACTCTACACATTCGGAATGGCTGCCAGTCGCCGTGTCTCCTATGAGCAAGGTGTCCTGTGATCCCGGTGAACAGGAAATGACTGACAACATCTTGTATTGCATAATTTCAATAAATATGATTTAATACTCATTTGGCTTCCAAACATAAGTTATCCAACAAAATTAATTTGATTAATTATGCATCGACACAATACTACCGAAGATTTTTCTTTTGTTTTAAAACCAGTATGCAAGTTATCCAACAAAATGTATCGTATTGCTTATAGATATGGAGAACAATACCAGAAACGTATTAAAGCAGATACATAAAAACAAAACAACAGAGCTGCTGTGTGCTGCTGTAATGACTGTAAGATATATGAAAAGAACCATTTAAGTAAATGCAAAGCCCTACATTTGTCTTTATATACCTTTAGATGAATACTTTGAATTATACTGTACATACAAACATACTTTTATGATCAAAAGCAGCAGAGAGTTTTATACACATTTGAATTCATCTCTGCAAAATGGAACTAAAAAGATTAAAAAAAAATAATAATAAAAATTACAGAGATGTTACCTAAAGAGCTGGACATATCTTTAGTCTCGGTTTATGAATATAAACCCTATTCATCTATTAATTACCTTACAATGTTAAGTTTTGTCGGTAATAAAAACATATCTTCAAATGATTCATTCCGACACAGGAATCGGGTCAATTAAATCAGTGTTAATAAAAAAAAAAAAAGCTTTTGATATTACAAGCAGTAAGAAACTTCCTAGTGGTTGTGTCGTTCCTTGCACGCTGCAATCATCTGCAAATGAATTCATCAAACTTATGCAAGAAAAATTCAGCAGGTTAAACTGGCAAGCCATCACATTTATAATGCATATTGTTTTATATGGACAAACGCAGAGCAGACTTTTCCCGCAGCTATAGAAATTGGACAACTTTATTGTGCTTTATGAAGGCACAGTGTTTCTCGTCCTTTGACTTGTAAATTATGCATTGCGAAATGCCAGCTTTGTGTCTTTATTACACTGAGAAGGAGGTCACTCGACAGACAGTCCTGTGAATGTTTTTTTTTTTTTTTGTTCTAACTTTTTGTTGTTTGTTTATTTGCATTTTATTTATTTTCTGGCTTGTAGATTTTCTCATTTCCTCTAAAATGCTTGGAAAAAGCTTGCTACTTGTTATTATTTATTTTCAACTTCAGGGTGCAGTATCCAGATTTTAAAGAGTTTTGACTACATGTACAATATATTTGGTCAACTGGGGAACTCACGTGGTTAAAATACTACTAAAGGCATTTGAAACAGTGCAAATCCTTATTGCCGGCTCCTTTTGAGGACTTTCCGATTATAAACAAAAATCACAGTGATCCGTGATCTTTCAACTTAAAAGGTCGCGGCATCATGTACTGAAAATGATTCTACAGTCACAGATAATGGCAGGTAAGTTCTGACACAGAGAACTATCACAGAGCAACATAACTCAAAGTTTGTGAACATCATGAAAAAGTGAAATAAATGCAATTAGACTTAAATCTACTTACTCTGTAAATGTGTGCGCTTGCTAAAAACTGAACGACCCTCCCATTGGCTGATCCTGACTGTTCCTGGTGTCTTGTCCTTTATATACTGATCTGCATACAGCTGGAATATCTTCCCTGTCAACATTAACACTTACTGCTCTGGTCCAATTATTTTGTCTCTTCTTGGTTGTACATGTTAGCATCCTACTTGTATTCAAAACGTTGTCTTTAATTAATTAATGACAATACTTTGAATACAAGTATGATGCAGTCACATCTTTAATTAATTAACTCCAAAATTGTCTATTTTGGCTAAAATGGCCTTTTAGGTGTTATTGTTTACCTTTAATGACAATTATAATAAATGTTTCGCCACCTGGTGGTCGGATATTGTGCAAAATATTTTTTAAGAGGTTCTCTTAAGGAGAAAGTAATTCAGTTTTTCGACACGCCCCTTCAACTTCAGGTGCTGTAGCAAGTCCAGCGATGACTCCACGTTCTGGTATGAATTGACAGCAAGGGTTAATATGGCTTGCTATGAAGCTGATAACAGGAGTTTTTATCTTGTCTGTGTGATAGATTTGTCTGTGATTATTCATACTTCTGCACTCCTTTTTATTGTGTTTAGACAGGATGATTGATGGCACCTAATTCAGCCTCTTTTCCTGTCAATCCAACTGGAAATGAAGACGGTCTCAGTGGAGTTTCCAGGGAAATTAATTTCAATTAATAAATAAAAGAAACACATTTATATATATATATATATATATATATATATATATATATATATATATATATATATATATATATATATATATATATATATATATATATATATATTTTAATATACTGCTGAATAAAGCTGAAAGGATTATTATGAGTTCAGATCATCTTATTGGTTCTGCAATAATATTCATGTTTTTTTTTTCTTTTTGTTTATTACATTTTTACAAATTATTACATTTTTTAACAAAATTGCATATCACCTATTTGCATATTAATAAGGCCCAATACAGTCTTCATCTTTTATTTTTATATACATTTTAAGAAAGTTTGAAAATGAGGTGCTCAGCGCTTCAGTTTAAGGGTTGATTATTAATCATTTATAATAATCTGAAAAAGGCTACTTTTGACAATTCATCTACTTAATGAATATGAGAGGAGTGATAATCAAAGACAGGAACATTTTTCTAAAAGGTTAGCTATTAGAGAAACACTACAGTTGCTATACAAAACAACTGGCATGGAAGTGAAGTTTGAATATTATAATTGCACTCTGATATTGCAGTTACAGGGTTAATCATCTAAACAGTGATAGATCTGAACTGCTTTGATGCAGACCTTATTCCACTGTTTTTTATTATATGAATTGCTGTCAGACCTGGGGTCAATTAG
The DNA here is from genome assembly GCF_017654505.1 of Polyodon spathula. Classification (NCBI taxonomy): domain Eukaryota; kingdom Metazoa; phylum Chordata; class Actinopteri; order Acipenseriformes; family Polyodontidae; genus Polyodon; species Polyodon spathula. The sequence goes on along the minus strand of NC_054556.1, from coordinate 23,575,698 downwards.
AATTACAATCACAGCAGAATTGTTTGCTGAAATAGCAATTACAGTTACAGTGCTATTGTGTTCAGTTACAGTTAGAAATATACTAAAAAAGTAACATTAACAACTACTCACATTATGTATTATAGTTATTCTAAATAACCAAGCAATAATCACAGGTGCAAATACAGAAACATGCTATATAAAACTTATTTTCTTCAAGCAAGTGACTAATACTGCTGCACATTCACAAATTTTATTGCACAGGTATGTATAGCGAATATATTTATATATATATATATATATATATATATATATATATATATATATATATATATATATATATATATAGATAGAGAGAGAGAGAGAGAGAGAGAGAGAGAGAGAGAGAGAGAGAGAGAGAGAGAGAGAGAGAGAGAGAGAGAGAGAGAGAGAGAGAGAGAGAGAGAGAGTTTAATCAGACAAACCTGAGCTGGTTATCTATACACTCTGGCTAATCAAGCTCACAGTAAAACCTGGACTGGGTGAAACTGCTATGCAGTAGCATTCTTTATTTCCTGCACTGAGCTACACTAGCCAGTTCAATTTTGCTAGCTCTGGGTCCTGCTATGCCCCTGCAGAGACAAGGTTGAATAAAAGGTACTATAAAATAAATAAATAAAAATGAACCTGGGGTTTGGCGTTCATCACATCACTCTTCCTGCACTGCTGTTTGATTCTGTATAAATTAATTGCTCATCATATGGGACACGACACGCGATTAGTCTCAATCCTGATAATGGCGCACGCTACTTCACCAGGGGGAATATGCTGCCAATTTACTCGGCGTGCATCTGCCAAATGATTCGTGTTTACACGCTGTATCCCTGGAGGGACGTTTGTCACAATGCAGCTTCTTACATTTCAATAACACAGACTTCTAGGATAGCCCTTCGTCTTTGGAGCGGGCCTTAACTCTGTTTCCTGTGTCCTGTAATAAAGTGGCCACGCTGCCTCCCGGTTCTTCAGCTCTAACCACTAGGCAACAGTGAGTCCTTCAACCATCTACTCTAACCTCCAGGCCACACTGCTTTGCAGTCATTCAATTAGGCTTAACTACCTCCTGGTTCCTCAGCTCTAACCACTAGGCTACACTCCTTCCCAACGACTCAGCTCGAACCACCATGCCATACTGCATCCCAGTCCCCCCTTTAACCACTAAGCCACACTTTCTCCAACTAAACTCTCTAAGAGGAAATGTGAAAGGTAGTTAAGTCGGCCATAGACTGTCACTTTAATAATTTTTTAAACTTAATAAAAGGGGTCTACTGTTCAATGAGCACTAGCAAGCTGCCAAATTCTTTTTGTTAACATTGGATCCCGGGCCAGGGCTGGTCTTTCCACTGTGTCACTTCGTCTGTGTAGACATTCCACTGAGCGATTTCTCGAGGTCAGAGCAGCAGGTTAGGAGGATGGAGATCAGCAGTGTTTGCAGACAGTGAAGTCTAATCGTTACACAGGCTCCCCAGCCACCCTCTCTTTAATGAGCTCCCAATGATTTTGTGTAACTGCTTTCTCATAAGACGTATAGGAAGTGCCAGTGTTCAAATTAATATGGATTGCTAAATAACACATATTGCTGGCGTCTGCTCCTGTTTGAGTATGTGTAGATTGGATTTGGAGCTGAAACACTAGCTGGGAACGAGGAGGTGTTTGTTTATTTCTGTTTCTAGCTTTATTATCCTTGTTTCTGACAAAGACAGCCCTTCATCCCAACAACAATGCAGTGCTGGAATTTTACAGTGGCGACTGCAGCCTCTTGCTCAGACATGTTCTGAACTAGGATACCCTGCTGATCTCAACTGTGTCTGGTTGTGATGTGTAAAACTCCACAGTCTTACAATGATCATATATACAAGATGAATTTTGGCTGTAGTGCCACATTGTCCATGATTAATAGTCATTCTGAATGCAAGTAATTTGATCACATATCTATGAGTAGTTTACACGTATTAATTATGGACACATACTGTAATTATGTTTATAGAACTATAATTAATCATATAAACAGTATCAAAAATCTTATTTAACTATAATGTTATGGAATATATACAGACACGCTGTGAGTGTATGTATGTATGTATGTATGTATAAATATAAATACAATCTTAATTTTATATAACAAAACAATGACATTTCTAATCAAATTCTAGTCACTTTTATAAACCAGTTGAGGAGGCAGCCAGCAGGAAGGCAGTAAGCTTGCGATCCAATTCCCAACAGCTATACTACAAGTGGTGTCTGGTGTCCATTCTTTTCAATGGGGCAACTCAGTCAGGTCATGCTGCCGTAATCAAATCATTCATAATGCCATGACATCATAATGCCAAGGAAAAGGCAAAGAAAGAAAGAAAGAAAGAGGAAAGCAATCTTACAGACACAGCGTTGCTCCAAAACACCAGCAGGGACACGTAGCTCACAAGGGCAGACCGCACTGAAAACAGGGATTTTCTGAAACACCAGTACCAGTGTATAACCGAATTAGCAAACTAGTCTGTAGCTATGATAACAGATTCAAAAGTCTGGGGGCTCTTGCAGTATAAAATGGGGATAAATGTATGGGTGAAGCATGGTAACAGAGGGACCCCTGTTGGGTAAACAACAGCAGGGTGTTCTTTGATTCCATCATTGCTAAGGGGTTTCTGACACCCGTGATCCGAGATGGATGGTATGAACAGCACCTGATGATTTAGAACGCTCTCTCTCCCCTCCACTTGACACCTCCTGAATACAGAGGTACGCAGTGCTGCCTTACCCTGCATTGATGCACAACACGCTGGGGGGGGGGGGGGGGGGGGGGGGGGGGGGGGGGGGGTTTGATAGAGCCGGGATGAGCGTGTTAACAGCATAAAGGCAACCCTTGGACTCCACCTGTCCATTGTTATCAGAGACTGCCTGCTGGCTGAGTCATTAGACCACGACAATAATAATAATACTGGAAACAGAATACGTGTTAAACATTTCACAAGAACTTCCACGGATCAGCGGTATGGGTCTAGAAAGAAAGAAAGAAAGAAAGAAAGAAAGAAAGAAAGAAAGAAGACCAAGCTAAAAGCTCAAAGTGGTTTAGAGAAATGTCTTGATTCCACGCACAGAATTCCAGAGACTGAAAAGGCAGCCTTGTGATCACTTCAGAAATCACTGAGAGGCTCAATGGGAAAACAGCAGGTCAGAGCGGGAACATTGGCATTCCTTGTATTGTGGCACATGGGAGACTGAGGCAGCAGAGATACACAGTGCCAGAATTAAAGCCACTTAGATTTTGGAGTCCGCAATTTGGTCCGCAAAGTCTACAGTGGAAAGTTATTGAGGGGGGGTTATCATTCACTGACGCCATATGATACATGTCACAATAAATATATGTTACATGCGATGATGCTGATGAAAAGGCAGTAATAAAACAATTATTTCTGATTCGCAATTGCAATTTGTCATTAGGTAAAACCTGAATGTGACATGATGGATCATGTAGGTTGTGGGGCTTGGGTGGGGTCTAAAGCTGAAATAGGTGGGGGTAATGCTGTGGTATAGCCTCCTCTATGCAACTTCATTTTAGTACAACTGTATCTATTTGTGACCATGCTTCCCTGGGTGAGCAAACGAACCACTGTACAAGAGCCAGGCCTGTGCATAAGCATCTGAGGAACCTGCAGGGTTTCGAATCTGAAACAGAAGTGGATCACACATCGCTGCCTCTCAGCTATACACTGCTTAAAAATACTTACTGATGCATCAGTAAAAAGCTTCATTTGCAACCCCTAAACTAAAGCGTTGCCCATATTGTTGTCAGGATGCTCAGCTTTCTAAGTTGGTGTGGTAGTAGCTTCTTCTAGAGGATAGCTGATAAAACCAAGCGCAAGCTGTTGTGAGGAGTCTGGTGACTGGTGATGAGGGCAGGCACATGTCTGAGTCTGTGGGCGGTAGTGGGTGGCCCTGGATGGCAGTGAGAGCAGATGTCAGATGCCATGCCAAGTGCCCGTCCCCCTCCCCCTGGGTGGGCTGTGCTGACTCGACTAGGGGAGCCCATGCCACACCATCTGCTGGCACAGCGAGCCCTGGACTGGCACCAGAGGGACGCACAACAAACAGACGGCAGCAGGACGCTCTTCGTGTGGGCAAGGCCTGCCTGCCGCTAAACCTAAGCATATGATTTTGTCTGTGTGTTTGCGTCAGGTTGGTCCAACTCCTTTATAATACAAGGCAAGTGAAAAACAGTGGTCAGCCATAGAATATCAAACAAGACAGTAATAAGCCAGGAATGCATGTCAGTGGCTTCAAATGTAATCACATCATAGAAAGATACTGCACACCCCCTTGAAAATGATCCCTACTTTTGCTCCCGTCTTATCCACAAAGCAGGGATAGCACAGGCAGGCAGAAAGCTTGCTCCACACTTCTCCAAGCATGCATGCCTCAGACATACCCTGGAGAGGCAATCCTCTCCAGGGGATGAGAAGTTCAGACTCTGCATCCAAGCCTGTCTGCATAATGTGCCCAGCGCCATGTGTGTCAAATTGAACCGCTGTGCTGCCCTGAGCCTGCAGAGGTGGAAGGCTGGAGCATGAACCCCCTGCATCACCCCTTTGGTTACTGGAGTGAGTGAATTGCACAGTAAAACTAAAAAAACGAAGGCAAAAAAAAAAAGAAGCAGCAAGAGTAACAAAACGTGCTCCACTACAATCTTTACACGCTTCTCGTGCTTTTTTTAGTTCTTGTTGACACCGAACAAGACAGGAGTAAAATTGATGGGAAAAGCAGCAATTAGCAAATGAGGTTTGCGTTGTGTTGCGGCGCGTTGCGGCGGCTGCCAGGTGCGAGCGGGGTCTGTGGCAGTATATTTATTAGCGGCTGTCAGGGGGGTGACACTTTGATGAATGGTGCTGGGTAATCAGAGGGCCCCGGCTGACAGCCTGCACTCACAGCCCTCTACCTGCCAAACTACGCATTCAGGCTTTTTCTAACCTTTACAACAACAACAAAAAAAAAAAAATTCTAGTGAAAACATGTTTTCCTGCTGGAATTGGAGGGGGGGGAGGGAGGTAGAGAAAAAAAAAACACATATAATTTGATGAGGAGAAAGAAAAAAAAATTGCCAAGCTTTGTAGTTTTTTAATTGCCGGGAAAGCTTCGCTGATCTAATTGGAGCGGTTGTACAGTATGTTTAAAGCGATAATGTTCCTTTTTCTTCAGTTTATCTGTATCTTGCTTAATGTTAAATATAAGACACTCCCAAAGACATCTTTATTCCCTTTAGTTTACTTCACATTTACTCCATATCATTGCTTATTCCTGGTTTCCCTGGTCACCATATTTATACTTTGATTACATGCCACTCCATTCGGTGTTTTATTTAATCATTTGGATTAATGATTATTTCTGCACTACTGTGGTTTATTCAAAATTCTCCTGTGGAATTACTTTAGTTTTTTCTCTATCTGAACAAACAGAGGGATCTACTGGATGGCTGGCATTTAATATGTCTCTTAAATTGATATCGATTCTCATTTTAATGCATTAATTCGACTGGTGTATGGAGTTCTCTTACTGTGCAACAGAGGCTGCTCAGAAAAACAAAAACTGCATCATAATACACTCTGAAACTATCTGATGATACGTATCATTGGAGACATAAGATACAGGAGTGATATTGCTATGATAGGGAAATTATAGCTATTCAAATGTCTTTAATAATTTGTACTGATGGTACAAACATATACATTCATTTCGAATGGAATGTTGTCAAGCTTTGATCTGATGGTAGTCAGGCTTAACACTTGACTTTTCTTGACTCTGTCATCTCTGAGTTCTCGTCTTTGATTGACGGGGTCAACAAAGACTACTTGATAAGCTTTGCATGCATATTTGTTACAAGTAGATATCATTGCAGTTGTGTGAAATTGTTTTACCCCCATTTTCCTCTGAATTTTAAGTGCCCGATTCAAATCTCACCTTATCACTGCTACCCACGTACTGAGCAGAACTGAACAGCAAAAATACAGACTTCAGTTTCTGCCGTCATGTCAATCACCTCTTTACAAGCTAGTCTCCACCAGGCCTTTATTGGGTACTTGACCAGTCGGGCTCAGTGAATCACAGCCCCCAATGATTTAATGCATGTCTCTCCCTGCAGTCCATGCGGTAGTGCCTTTTCCAGGTAAACCACTAAATTATTTGGATATATCCTTTGCTCCTGTGCTTTGAACTGTCTCTAGGGCCAAATGTGCCGACCTAACCGTCTTTCTCTTTCAACGTTAATTGAGAAATGCGACCACCGGTAGAGGTATACAAATCAGCTTAGCTACAAGAGATCTCTTTCCCACAAATAAAATCATGATGATGATAAGCAGGGTTTAAAATGTGCTGACGGGTTGGATCGTCAGTTTCCTTGTGATACTTGAGTCAGTCTCAAATGTATTTCAAGAAAAAAACGCTTGAACAACCGCGCGGAGTGAGCTCTGTGTGTTCTGTTGGGTTAGCATGTGTGCTGTGAGGAGTGAGCTCTCTGAGTTCTGTTGGGTTAGTGTGTGTGCTGTGAGGAGTGAGCTCTCTGCGTTCTCACCCACAGGCGCCTCCCCTGGCTGTGAAACTTGACAGCTTCTCGTCGCTGTGTTTTCAGAGCAGAATTAGTCAGTGAGCTCCCACCTCATTGGCACCTTTTCTTAAAAGAAAGAACACGCTTCTCAGCCTCTTTTTGCTTACCAGACCCACCAATGGGTTTATCTGACACATTTCACATTTGAACCCTGGGGATTAAAGTACCAGATCTATTCATGCAAATACTTGATATTTCCCACTTTTTTGATGAGGTACCATAAATACTGCTGGGAGTGGTCTCATGCTTCTGTTCTATGCATGCTGTTTAAGGCATGAAGTTATTGTCTTCAGCAGTTTCTTCAACAGTAAAATCACATCTCTGCTCACTGGCAATCATATTTCAGATGACTGCTGATAATACATGCTTCCTGATGACAATTCAGTTCTAAATAATATTTTGTTACAAAACTAGGTAGGAGTTCTCTCACAAGATGACAGGGAGAATGTCATTTTCTACACTCTTATGAATGCTAAGCACTGCTTTGTATCTTAACCCTGAGGCTCAACTGTGGTTGTGTTAGCTGATAGAGTTAGTGAAAATGTAAACTGTATATATAATCAGAGACTATAGTAAATGGGCTCAGAGATGATAGCTTCCTTTTCCTGAGTGTTTCTCACCATGAGATAAAAAATAATAATCTATAGTCCTATTTTAAAAAAAAAAACTTTCTTAAAGCTTTTAAAAATAGTTGCAAGTGAAAAAAAGGCTTGTCCTTTTCCATATCCTTCTGTAAAGGCTAAAAAATGTGACTGTGTTTAAAATGTGCATGCTAAATCAGTAGCTGTCATAGAATATGCAAGAGTTTAGAGGAGAACATCACTGGCAGTGACAGAAAATGTTGTTTCACAGAAGCAGCCACACCTGAACCTGTGTGTGATATCAACTTCTCAGGGTGGGCACGAAGGCCTGATGCCAACAGCAATAATTTAATTCAAGGTCCCAAACATGCACACTGATTAATTGGAGAAGGCACCCAGCAAACTCGCAGCTGCAGCAGGGAGAGGTGTGGTTTTTTTGGGTTTTTTTTTGCGACGCCAGGATTTGTCAAATAAAATAAGGGTCCAAAATGAAAACAAAATTATGTTTGAGTGTAATTTTTGAAATGTCCAACAGGGGGTTTGGAGAACTCATCGCGGCGATTCCCCACATGGATCAGCAGAACTGAAGGTTCAGTGGGTGCCCTCCGGTCCCATGACCGGGCCAGCTTCCTCTTTGACACTCAGGAACTCGAGAGCGGATGTCAGAGAGCTACCGGCCACTGGAGGACAAAGGCCGGCCCTGCAGGTGTGATGAAGCCTGGTCACAAGTTTCCTCTGTAGCGCGATGAGGAGAAGTAATCCCTGCTGGCATTGCCTCCCTAACCCAATGCGGCACTCCCTGCACAATCCCCAGCCAAGACTAGTGACTTCGCACAGCCAGGACAGGACCTGCCCTCCCCTGACAGTACTAGAATATCTTAAGATAAGAGCTGATCCAGCCTCTCCCCAGAGGTGAAGGTAGTAACCCTCAATTGACCAAGCACAAGACTGCTTCCCAAACCCTGGGATCCTGTTATTAGACCAACCTAACTCATTTTCTTTAGTTGCAATGGCTAGGCCAGCTTGCCTGACACTCCGTCTCAATCCCAGGGCTCCAGCTACTAGTACTGCTCTTAACTCTTAATCCTGCAAACCAAACCAACGGGTCAGACTGCCTTCCAGTCCTCATCTCTAACCCCCAGCCCCCACATCAAAGATTTTTTTTTTTTTTTTTTTTTTTTTTTTTTTGCATTCTTGCACACAAGTGCTAATTACTTCTTGGCTGCCACATAGATCTGGCCCCAGACTTTTCTGCAATGCACGGTCAATTTTTATTGCCAAAGCGACATTGTTAGGGAGTAATTGGTGGACAGTCACAGCTGCGGACCCTCCCCGGATGTTTATTAATGATCGGTGGGCCGCTGCTGTTGAGACAATGGGGGCCGAGGGGGGGCGTGTTGGAGGACAATGGGAGCACAGGTGCACACTCCCTCTGCTCACAAACCCAGGCCAGGCTTCATTAGAGTCTGGCTGGAGCTGCACAGGGCCATAGCTCCAGCTCATTGGCGTCCCTTCATTGTTTTATTCCTATTACCTTTACATGGGTAGTACAGAAGAAGTAGGGTAGACCAGTATTTGCGGTGGGTGTGTAACACTGAGGCATACAGCACAGTCTACATGGATACACAAGTGGGTATAGAGGGCACGACCAACACATACAGTAACATGACTCATGAACAGGCCCGCGAGATTTAAGGTTGTCACAACCCCTTTCTACTTTGCTCAAGGAGGTGGAGCTGAGGGGGGATGTCAAGTGAGCGCAAGAGCCTCCTTCCTTTCCAACAGCACAGCGCAGAGGGAGGCCGCAAAGCTCTTGCACTCACACTTGTTTTTATCACTGGTTTCTAACTTTGTATCACTCCATGTTTAGATGGATATCAGTGGAGAGCAGAGTTTTTCAAAAGGCGTTGGCAGTAAGAGTCAGTTTGCTGGTAGGCGAGGCTCTGCACAGCAGGAGCTGGCTGCACTGTAGAATGGTGCGGGTGCCAATCATTTCCCCAATTTACACCTCCATGGAGGGAGGATGCCACTGCAATTGAACACTTACACTCCCCTCACTGGCGTGTGCATGCGTGTGTGTGTGTGTGTGTGTGTGTGTGGGGGGCAGGGGGGGTGGTATAGAAAGAGACAGGCTGCTATTTACCGACAGCTCCAGCGGGATATTGAAGAGATAGCGCAGTGTTTTTCAATCATGTCATCACGTTTAAATCCTTCCTGCCGCGACTGTTTTGATGCTTGTTTTATTACATTTAAATCTGTCAGCTTCACTGATAAGGGGTGTCTGAATCAATCTCAGAGACTGTGATTGCCCAAGGAGTACTTTGTGAAATGCGCTCGCTGAAAGCTGCAGGATTGGCACCATTGGAGACCATCCTCTTTATTACTCCAGAGCAGGTCTAGCACCAGCAGTGCCCACACAACGACACATCTGACTGGCTTCTATAAGAACTAAGATTTTTGCCCTCAATGGCTATGGAGGCATTGGCATAGGAAATGACAAGTCTATGACTAGAATTTTAACCACTTACTGTACTTCAGAACCTGGGATGCACCAATAGCTTCAATTGTTCATGTTTGTGTATCTATGTAGGTATCTGTAACAGGTGTTAGAGAATGCTGACCGCTGTTGGACAAATGGGCTAAAATTAAGACTGTTCATGCTTACACCCAGAACTAATGAAATATACAGTACAAGCTAGCTCACTGAAATGAAGGAGGGGCTAAAGATTCTCCTATTTCCTGAAATGTATGTCAGTTCCAGGTTTTTAATTTCTCTAGTATTGTACTTGCTTGAATCAATACATGATTCTATTTAATAATTAAACTCAACTTAACTCAAGACATAACAAATAAATAAATAAAATACGTAAATATTTTATGATAATGACCAACTGCATGAGAACATCTATTTACACCAATGCCACCAGCTGTCCATTGAATGCATTACATCTCATCTTGGGGTGGATTCATTGACAAATGAAAGCCCTGCCTTTTAACCTGTTCTGTTGCACATGTACTGTATATTAAATTAAGGGCTTATGTAATAGTCAATACCTTTTTGCAATTTAACATTTACTTTTCAAAGGTTTTTATTAGGGCTTATCAAATGTGTTTGGTATTTTGCATGGCGGCATGACTGTGACTGTAGTATAATACAATTCTTAAGAAGCTCTATTTACTGTAATGCCCACATCATTGCAATAAATGAACTGGCTACTAACCTTTCAATTTGACAGGCAGCATAATTTCTATTCTTCCCTGGGATTCTGCTTTTAACCACCGCAGGCCAGTTCTTTTGCAGGCACAGTGTATCTAGTTTCATAGAGGCGCACTCTGTAAAGGCTATTAAAAAGATTTTAACAAGCCCTCCATTCATCACTGACACCCGTTACGTATCAGTCCCACTGTCCCCAGGGCCTCATGTCCAAAGAGTGTGTGAGTGTCTGTGCATGTGGGAGATTAATACACAGTTTACCTCACAACTGGCATGCATGATTCTGCAGGAAACCCTGCTTGTTAGGTGTCTGATCTCCGTCTTGCAGGCACAGCCACCCGGCTACGCACTCTCAGCTACTCCTCCCTGCAGGGGGTGTGCTTTTCATTAATGAGCCACTTCGCTTTGCGGTGTAATTGATTACACTGGAGCAAAATGGGATTTTTAATTAAAGCGCAAACATATCTCTACTAAAAATCTAAAAGATGCATACCCTTGGTAAACATATATATTATAAGGGGTCCCCATATGCTGGGTCCCTACACATGGTAGCTTGTCTGGTGAAATGCATCATTAAGCTGGCAGGCTTTCGGAAGTCCTGCACCAACCTCCACCATTCCAGTACTGGCCCCTGTCCTGGCTATCTGACTGAAATAATCCTGTGGTCAGCAGAGACTTATGGGAAGTCCCCGTGCAGCTATGGATCGTCCAGATTCCAGAGCGAGGTTTGATAAAAGCTGCAATTACCAAGCTATTGATTTCCATTTGGGTCCAAGGCGAGCAATTAGTTAGCAACATGTCTGCTCAGGAGATCCAGCTGGACCTGACTGACAGGGTGAGGCACAGTGAAACAATAACGCAAGTGACGGGTCCGTTTGCCAAATCACTGCGTGATTGTATGGGCTACCACGAAATATAAAAAACACATGTTTTATAATTATTAAAAATATAGGCTATATCCACAAATCGCCATGCTAAATTAACACCATTTAATGTTTTTCTCATAAAGGAAACAACATGTTTCTGTTAAAAAAATAAGAGATCCAATGGGCACTGCAGTATTTCTTATAGGTTCTGTAACATTACCAGTGTTTTTCTAGCCCTATACAGAGAAGGAAAGAAGACTCCCATTGCATAGGTTTTACTACAAGTTTAATTAGCCATAGCGTACAGATAACAAGCTCAGGTGTGTCGTACTAAACTCATTGTAAAACAAGGAATGCATCACACTGCTATGCAATGGGACTGAAATAAAGGGTAGGGACGATCTTCATGTAAATACACTTATATATATATATCACACACAACACACATGTGGTGTGGGTATTTTGTGTGTGTGTATCATATATATTATATATATTATATATTATGATATCTAATATATATTATATATATAATATATAATAGGTATCCATCTTAATACCATCTTAATAGCATTTTGATCAAATTAAATATAGGATTAGTGTTTGAGCACAGATGCATGATTTCAGCTGTATCTGTGTAGCAGTGATTCTTTTGGAACCTTTAAAGATTAAAAAAATTCTAATAGCAATAACATATAAAAAAAAAACTAAACATTTTGGGCCATTTTGAATAATCAACGGTACTAAAACTGTGATGCTATAAATGAAACGTATTATAGAGCAATGTATTTGGTGGTAATTAGACAACTGAAACAAACCCAAGAGCACTTTTACATTCAGCAGATCAGGCAGAAATATCGAGTTCTCAAGCAACATTATTGTGATACAGTATTAAACTAGAAACAAAACAAATGACTGCTGTGTTTGACTTGACATGAAATTACCAAACTCTGTGTGGATTTATAACAGCAGCAAGGTGTATGTGTACACTGCTACGAGCAGCTCAAATTAGGTCTTCTCTCACTGAAGTCTCAGCTTGACTACTTAAATCATGACATATAACTTATACATTATATGAAGGATCACCAGTCTCTCTGAGCCAATCAAAACCCTTCACTCCCATTCCTATACATTACTTTTAATTCATTTACCAAGTGGTGTGCACAGAAAGTAATACATACATCACTGAAAAACACTGTGCCAGGCACAAGCAGATTCTTACAGTATACAACTTAAAACTGTTAACAAAATAAACACATCCTGCCTCAATTACAGTGTTTACTGGGATGGAAATAAGACTCCCATTGCATAACAGTGTGATCCATTCGTGGTTTTACTATAAGTTTAATAAGACACACCTGAGCTTGTTATCTTTACAGTGAGGCTAGTGAAGCTTGTACTAAAACCAGGAATGAGTGAAACTTCTATGCAATAGGAGTCTTGTTTCCATTGCTGATTTACAATACATCTATACAGTTGAACCTGTCTCATGGTATAAAGCCATCTTCTTGTATTCAAGTGCTGCATACAAGACAACAGCCTCTTGTTACCAGAGATCATTGTAGAGATGTACAGAATAACTAATAAACAAATATCAACAGGAATATGATGAGATCTAAGATAAATAATTACAGAAGAATAGGGTGTATAGCTATCGTTATAGACACAGCAGCTTAAAAAGAAACCTCTTTTCTCCAGTAGATAGCAGATTTTCTGTACAGGTGTCTGAACTGCGGTGTGTTCTCTCAGTGCTCTAGTAATGTTTGGGGTCCTGGCCCTGTGGTGTCCTGTTTGTGTAATAACATTCTCGCTGACAGCCATGGCAACACAATGACGCCCCAGAGCTGTCTCTCCCACACAGCTGTGTAACAACTGAACGATGGCTGCAGTTGTGAGGCTGTCTTGTTCCTCCTGTAGAAACACCGTCATGCTACCCTGGCCTCTCGCTGCCTGACAGCTGCGTCTGTGTGTTTTTACACACGTCCTCATTTTTAAACTATCTATCATGCCTGCGCCAGTGGGGCCTTTAAACTGTGCAATTGGCACTTTCTCAGTTGCTGAGCTGGAAAAGCCAGGATTGCAGGAGATAAAATTGTGGATCTGTGCTCTTCAAGTGAGCCGCAAGGCCTCCGATAGTTAAACAACTTGACGCTCTTTATAACTCACAGCTCAGTAGCTTTTGTTTGAGTTGGCTTTTTCTCCCTCACTGCTGTTTGGTGTACCTTCAACCTATCTTGGAAAAAGAGCTGGGCGGCACACGGGTTAATGTGCACCTTTCTCGTCTGGGTAGAAAATGTGCCACAAAGAGAGTCTAGAATTTATACACTCCTTATACTACTTCATTAAACTAACATTTGGAAAACTAAATACTGTACTGAGAAATGATGATGCTGTTGTAAACCACCCCCCCCCCCCCCCCCCAAAAAAAAAAAAAAACACATAATCTGGCAGCTGGGCAGCTTTTACAGACCATGGATTAGATGAGCCCAGACTGAACTGCTTCCCCACCCCTTACAGCAGTGGTGTCCAATCATTTCACTCCAGGATTAACAGTTAAAATGATAGAATCAACTCATTTTGAGTCTGTATGAAGGTTTCATTGGTTCAATTAAACAATTTAGAACAAGGCAGGAACAAAGACCAGGAATGAAAGGGCAAACCCCTGCCTTAGAGGTTGGACTCTCTAGGGCAGGTCTGAGGCCTGCTTATAGGAAGGCTCAAAATGGCGCTGCTTGTTTGGCATTTGCTCTGTGGATAGGAAGGAAGAATCTTTACTAATATACCTAAAAACAGCCTGAATATGTAAGAAGACCAGCTGAATACAAGAGGCCTCCCACTGCAACGCGCCTGCCCGACATATGGTGGCTGACTTCCATTTGGGTGTCGAAGAGTGGAACACCCTAGGAAAAAAAAGAAAAAAAAAACAACAACATTAGAAAAGCGATGTTTGCTGTCATCGACTTCTTACCTCAGCTCTTTTTTGCTTTGGAACTCTGTCAAGGGCGCGATTTCTCAGACGGCAAAGTGTTGCGACGCCTTGGCGCACAATCTGTGCCGCCTGCAATGAGAAGCACTGTGACCTGTCACTCTCACCGAGAAACGGAACAGAGTTTAAAAGACTCAGCCAGCCAGAACTAATTACTTTTACAAAGCGGCAACAGTTTGGCTTCCACGATAAAGTAATTTCCAGCACGCAACTTTCACACTGATCTGAAATGTATTTATTTCTTTTTTCTGAGTTACAAGCATTGAGCGTGTATCATTTTCTGCAGTGGTCTATGCTACTGAGTGTTGTGTGAGAGTTTTTTGAAATGCAGGTGTTTATTAGCAGGTGTTAAAACTTAGAAATTATGATATTATATATATATATATATATATATATATATATATATATATATATATATATATATATATATATATATATATATATATATATATATATATATATATATATATATATATATGTGTGTGTGTGTGTGTGTGTGTGTGTGTGTATTTCTTTGTCGGGCCTAATTATTTTTTCCTATATATAATTATGCTCTGAATAGAAATGAAAGCGACAGTTACAGAAATGGATTTTCCTGTAGAATAACATACATTTGTAATGAATAATTATCACAGCCTTTCAAAAAATGGATGGAGTTACATGTTGCATTTTATAGCGATATCAACGGGCCCCAGATAGCCCTAACTTGTTGTACATAGGTTAGTGATACTGTACGTTTAACATGATACAAGTATAAGAAAACCATTCAAAGGAATGTAAAAATGTAAAAGTTATCACACTGAATACCAACATATTCAGCTAGCCCTCTATACAGTGCATCAGGTAACACGCATATTCTCTGTTATTTGTGTATTAACGACAATGATTTATTTTAAGTATCTGATAGAATGTTCTGTGTACCAACGATCCCATTTAAAGCAATATGTGTTGCTACAGTGCAGTGTCAGTAAAACTGCAAGTATGTTGTCGATTTCTCTTTCGCCACCAGAGGGCGATGTGATTCCAGCTGACTGCAGCCTGCGTCTGTGCCGCTTGCAAGCTTGTTTATGTGTTTGCGTGTTTAATTCGAGGACGCGGAGCTTCTGCCTGTGCCCTAATTAAACTCTAAGCGTTGAGCCGAATCTTGCTTTAAAATTTCATGAGGAATTGATCACTCGTGCTAACTGGATATTCAAGCGTGAGTGAAGCCGTTGTTTGCCCAGATGTGTAACCCCCTCAGCTGGGAATATTAAATGTGACCTCGTGAATAATTAGTGTCCAGTGAACCTGCTTGTGCAGAGGTCAAGCAACAGACAAGAGGATTAGAGTCTCTTAACAATGGGATCTATATATAGTAATGCTGGAACAAATTCATTCTATTTTTCTGCTAACATTTTACAAGAAACCCCTGATATTGTCAACATGGGCATACTGTATAAGGTAACTTCAAAGTGTAATCCACATGATCTTTGCACCTTTAAATTATGATCCTCAAGCCCTGCTAACAATATGGTATACATGTAAAATAGCTGACTCCCACAAATGTGCACAGAAGTGTAAGCATCAAAAAAAAAAAAAAAAAAAAAAAAAGCCATACAGTATTACAGGATTTAATTGTAATGCAAAATGCACACTTATCGACAAAACAACATTTAGGACTATCCCACAATGCTTTGTCATGAACGTAAGGAACTAGAACAGCTTTGCCTGGAAACTGAACTTGGGATCAAGATTAAAACAGGCTGAGAAACATCATCAAGTTGAAATCCAGCAGTGACGTCGCCAATCACACACGCTAAGCCAGGGTGGCGCTGAGTTTATTGGCAGGTTCTGGGCTATTTAAAGGACTACAGTGTGCTAGCTCCACTGCAGTAAAGTTTCTGTCCTGAACACTTTATGCTGTTTACAATATCAAATGCCCCGTTACTGTAGCAGTGAGCATCAGTCACATTCTGATGCCTTGGCTCTTGTTTAGTAAGCTATGCATGTTAGCTGTTTATTTAATACGATGGTCGCTTTACAGGTTACATGTTAAAGACAGGTGTCTGCTGGTTCCAGCATCAGGAGTCAGATCTGCTGTACCCTGCTGGGTTTGGAAGCAGGGAGAGCTCAGGGAGCAATGGTATCCATACCGAACTCTTCAGATGCTTCAAGCTGAACCCAGCACCTGGGATCCACTGGGCCTTCTGTGGCTACTCTGCTGCAATTTGTACAGATCATGCATCCTGTCGGGGGATTCAGTTGTGCCATTTTTGATGCGTTAGTGATTGGAGAAACCATTTAAACTGAAAATAAAATAATAATAATAATAATAATAATAATAATAATAATAATAATAATAATAATAATAATAATAAGGACATTAGCATTTTCCATAGATAATAATGGAAATGTTGCAACATAACTGTGCTTTTGGTACATCAAAAAATATAAAATATAAAATTATCCAGGAAACAAAAAATGTTCTATTGCAAAAAACAAACAAAAAAACCTGCAACATTAAAGTCTAAATAAATATAATCCCTACTGTTCTTTCAATTTGTGGGATAAGCTCAGGTTTAATTAAAACCTACATTAATCATATTTTGTGATCCAGCAACACAATGCAAATGAAGGTTTTGTGTGTGGCCGTCGCTCTCCTATGACAGTCGCCCTCTGAGGTCTAACAGGGCATTGCAGTTGTGACGCTGTAACGGTTTTCATGTACTAAAACAATGTCTAAACCGTGGCGGTTCTGGCTGGTGTTTAAATCATTCAAACACGATCCTGTAGCGTTAGTAGTTAATGACGCTGCATTGGATAGTAATGTTTGAATATTAAGTGTTATGTGTTCAGGACTCATATGAGATGGACCTTCCCCTCTGGGACCTGTGACTAATGTCTTTTCCCATGGAATGTGCTTTGCTTTGGGTTCAGTTTTGGTTCATTTTTCTTGTGCTGGTGTTCTTACCAGGCCCTTATCAGACATGTTTTATAAGTTATGAGCTAAACACATCCTTTTTAAAAAGAAAAAAAAAGTGTGGGAAAACACACACACACACACACACACACACACACACACACACACACACACACACACTGGCCCCTATTTATCAACCCTTTAAAATGAACCCTGTAAGTGGCTTTCGGACAGCAAGTTTGAGAACATGACCAGGGTGTTTTTTTTGGTAACACTTTACATTAAGTGTATCTGATTACTAGCTACTTAGTAAATACATGTGTACTTACACATAATTACAGTGTTATTATGCATAGTTACTGTACTTAATGTGTCAGTCTTTTTGCATGATATATGTACACAATTGTGTCAGAAAGGGGTTAGAATAAGGGTTAGGGTGAGGGTTATATTGTGCAAACATGAAGTACCTTGTAACTATGCATTATAACACTGTCATTATGTTTAAGTACACATGTATTTAAATACACAGTAATTAGAGACAATTGCTGTAAAGTGTTATCTTATTTGCTTGTGAACTACAGACTAACCTCTACACTTGTTTGATACTCAATTCATCACAAGATGCCCTGGATCTTTCTCTGCTTTGAATTCAAAAGCCATCATCACGTTCTCACCGCCCCAAGTGATAACCAAAACCCAAGCGGAGCTGAATGAAAGCGAGACCCTCCTTTTAGAATAATAAAAAAAGAGAATTTGGAGGTCTCCCAGCAAGAGTCTGATAACAAAAAACCTCCAGCTGGCAGGAAAATAAAAGCTGTCTTGGGGCAGGGCTGTTACTGAAAGCATTTCAACTCCTAACATTCCAGTTGCCTCCTGACCACAGTTTCTATTCAGAATGTGCCACAGGCAAACTTTAGGGGAAAATAAACAAGAAACCGAGTTCGAGTGGAGATATCAAAGTGGAGGACGGTGATACACCAGAACTTCCTTAATTGAGTCCTGGATGACTGTAAACAGCTCACGCATTCTGTTTTTCTTTATATATTATTATTCACTGCCTGAAGATAATTCATTACAGCATCAACAGCCCTCCTTCCTCCCCCCATTATTTTCATGCAAAAAAAACCCCACCCCCCACTCCAACCACCATCAATATTTCACAAACTTACAGTGACAAATTTATTTTAATGTGCTTTCTGCGCCGATGCGGAGATGGATAGGGCGATCAGGAGTACGGCACGCTTGTGAGAGGGCTTGTACCGGAGAGCTTTACCGCATACATTAGTCAAAGAGAGACGGCTGTGTGTGTGTGGGGGGGGGGGGGGGGGTTGGGCTCCGTGAATCCGGGGAGTAAATTTATCATAGTTATGGCTTTTTCAGGCATCCGTTTTCCCGTGGTCATTGACAAGGACTATCTGCATGGCCTCGCTATTGATTGACTGCCTGGTCTCATTTCAAATGGGCCTGGTAAGGCGCTTAGACACTTCTTTATGATCAAATTAAGGTGTACTGCTGTAACTGTTATTTAAAAAGGCACAGGGTGGCTCTTCTCTGTTCCAAAATGCCTGGATGGTGTGTTGAAGTGCAGGTGTGATCAGTAATTAGTCCTTCAGCATGACAGGTGGTCAGTCAAGTAAGGCTAGGAGAGTAGGCTTCAGATATAAAGGGATGTAGAGTCATCCATTATACTTTACAACACAAGTCAAATAAAGCTTTCTGCTTGTAAAGTGCTGAGGCTCTCACTAAAGGGGAGTCTGTCTTCTCTCTCTAGCAGGAGAGCTGCACTGTAAAAGTAAGTGGCTAGCTCTGCTACTCATGAGTTGACTTATGTAACTGCGTTGAGAATTTCATCAAGGTTGATGACAAAATTATCAAATTGAAGAATACTTATTAGAAAAGAAAAAAGTCGAAAATGGGGAATGTGAAAATGGCACTTTGACCTTAACTGCAGCTGTTAAGGGTAGGAACTGCAATGGACAAGTAACATGCAGAGTTTTTATTGAATAGTCCAGGTTATTATTCCTACTGATAGGTGTCAAATGGTTGGTCCATTGTTCATGGACATGACACTAAACCACACTATATGAACTGCTCATCCTTGCTTTGATCTAGAACCAACAAAATATCATTGGGGGTGAAATCAGCATGTTTGCAAGGATATCCTGGGACCAGGGCCACTGATCACTTATATTAAGAATTATTAAGGTATTAAAATTAAATGTGACATCTCAGCTGAGCCTACAATAATTAGCCCAAGCATCACCAAGGAAGGATGTGTAGATTCCTCCCCCAAGTACAGCACTACGATTATGGTTAGACAATTCGAGTGAAATTGACCTTCCAACACAAGTAGTGATTAGATTTCAAAGGTAACTTTAAAAACATCTGCATTGAAATAAACTATGAAAAGAAACCAGGCATATTCAGTAAAGAACCCAGAGATAATAATGCTGCTTCTGCAGATACCAGGTAAGCAAATGGATTTTAAAACCACACATCAAACTGTCCAGCTCGCCTCCCAGATGAATCTGAGAATGAATCTTCCGTTCTACCTTAAACTGTGTTCTGACAGAGATTTACAGCTGAAGCCATCAATCCTCTCTGCCTGTTGTCTTGTATAAAATACATCTCGATACCAGGAACCTAGTTAGTGCACTTGTTCAAAATGAGTAAAACTCCTGCTTGGGATGCCAGCAGTTGGCTGAATTATTGATGTTGTGTGGGCAAAAATAGAAGTTGGAGCCATTAAAAGTACAAATTATCAACTGCGTTAAGCGACGCCTCTTATCCATAAAATAAATGAAAGCGTGTCCATGGTGTTATTTTTCTTATGTATTTATACTGGGTTTTGAAGCCCACGTCAATTTTACTCCAACAGTACCCGCCCGGTTCACAGACAGACAGACAGACAGACAGAGAGACAGACAGACAGACAGACAGACTCAGAGCACTTCTGTCTGCTGTCAGTCCCTCGCCTACTAAAGATTTTGCACCCATACCACTGCTGTTCAGTTTGTAGCACAGATAAGGCACACATTCTGGGGCTCAGATCTAAGGAAACAAAATGATCATAAATACAGTATTACATCTTAAAGTAAATAGCCTCCCTGTAATTTTCCCTTAGCTTGCGTTCCACTTGCCAGCAAATGTATCACTTTCAGAACACAGCGATGTGTCAGTTTCACTTCTTTGATCATGAAAAAAAGCACAAATTAATACAATTAAAGAAGGAAGGGGGGGGGGGGGGGGGTAAGTGATAGGGTTCCTGGTGCCGTCTTGTTTAGGGGTGCAAGCCACCATTTAATCATGCAACAAATTAAATGATATTATTTTGACACGGAGCCAGATGGCAAGGCATCGCTCGTCTTCAGTGTGAAGAGTGATAGAGGGAGCGAGAGAGATAGGGAGAGAGAGAGAGAGCGAGGGAAGATTAATTTGAACGGTGTGAAATCTGCATATGCTGGAGTTTGAGTCGACGAGATGGTGCGTGCGAGTAACAAGACAGGAGCCGTGTAAAACGTCAATCATCGTCATGAAGCGCTGGATGAAAGATGATTCGGGTGATCTTTAATAATTCACATGTAACACCTCGTGTCAGCTTCTGCTGAGCAGAGCTCTGTAGCCTCTGAACCTCAGGCCCTATAAAACTCCTCAGTAATAATTTTACAAAACATAACGGCTTATCAGCTACACAAAGTTCAGCCAGTATATTAAACTGAAAGCGAAAACTAAAGAGAATCAAAACAAAGTCCACCTGTTTTAACGGATACTTTTATAGCCCAATAAACATTAAAAAAGGCACATATCAAACCAAATGCAAATGCGAGCACTCAGTGCGTTCATATGGAAAGTCACTATCCCTGCCAAAAATTAATTAAACATTTGTGGTACGATTTTGAGTGCCCGTCTTTATTGCTGTGCACGACTCAGTTAGTAAGTAATAGACTTTCTTCAGTTATTAAAGATTTGAATATGAAATATCAAACCACAACCACAGGCATACTGGGTATTGTTTACAGTGTTCTTTGCTACACTGCTATAAGTGCAATTAGGACCAGCAGTGGCTTTTTAAAATAAACAATTACAACACTTTGTTATAGAAAGCGAAGGGTCTACAGCACTGTTGCACGCACTGTCACATGCACTTACACAAACCAAAAGGCAAGGAATTTACTACTAAGACTACTTACACTTACAGCCATACTGCTAATGCCATTAGGAAATCAGTTAGCCACTTTGCGATTGGATGGGTTTAGAGGTGTCCCTGTAAAAAACAACTTTCTGCCTATATTAATAAATACCACATAAAACCCTGCCGCCTACCAAGAGCCATTGTTTGCGCAGTAGTGCTGCACGAACCAAATACTCATTAGGATCAAACTCTCCACAGGAATCAGGCGCTGGCAACCAGTTATAGGTCCCTGTTGTTGATTGGACGAAATCCACACCAATGACCCTCACCTGTGGAGAGCTTGATCCAAAGAATCGGTTTGTGCAGCTCTGTTTCTGCAAAGCAGTGCTGCAGAGAGGCCTCATGACCGTCTGTAACTTTTCTAATGATTTTCATTTTTATTTACTGTGCCTTTAACCGAGTGCTGGCAGTGGAGACAAAATCTTGACTGCCTGAGCTGAAGAAACAGTACAGCTAACTCAGATCAGCAGATAACCGCTAACCCTAACCCAACGAAACCTTTCCCCATGCCTCTGTGCGGATTGAAGAACGCCCCCAATCAGGCTGATCAGATAGCTTCTAGAAGCTTCCCTTCGTGTCTCCAGTATCTGGCGGGGGTATCAGCAGACGGTTGTTTTGCACCAACGGTACCCCAGCAGTGTTCAAAAGAGGGGAGAGAGAGAGAGAGAGAGAAAGAGAGAGAGTGCCGAGTCAGCAGCACGCCATGCTTAATCGGCTTTCGTCATCTGTTAATGAAGAAGGTGACAAAATGAAATGCGCTGAGATGTGAAAAGTTCCACCACACTGCATTGGCTTCTGTTCCCTTTCTCTCTGCTCTTCTGTGTTTCCTAACAAGCGCTGCTGTGCTGATCAAGGTGAAGAATTGAGAAGGAATCCTTACCTCTGCCCAGGTGGAAATTGAATGCATATTGCACGCCCCAGAGCCAGACATCTATATGCACATATGTGCAGAAGAGCTCGGAGGGACTGTCTCAAGTGTGTGATTACATAGTTCTTCACCCTGATCAGTGGTGGCTGAACTGTTTTTTCAAATTTTTTCACTGGAAACTAATTTAGGACCAAGTATGTTACAAATATCCTGCCTAGAATGGATCTTGAATGTTGAAATTGGGAACCATGATTAGAATTGTGTTTTTAAGCCCCCCCCCCCCCCCCCCCCCCCCCCCCCCCCCACAAGGCATCCCTGCACTGCAACACATTGTCCCCTCAGCCACAGGCAGCCCGCTAGCCCCTCGGCTTTGGGCTGGAACTTGTGGCTCGCTCCTGCTGCTGGGTCGTTAGCAGACGACAAACCCAGTTCTTCTAATGAGCAGAGTGAAGGATTTTCACACCATTCTGCTGTTTAATCAACTGTGTAAAGTGTAATATCTATCTTTCAGTTTTATCCCATTAGGCAAGACAAGATTTTGATTAGCCGTTTAATCTAGGGAGATTGAGACATTAGAGTGGAAGAGTTAATGCTAACTACGTCCTGGAGGGGGGAATCCACAAGAATTTATGAATGGAGACACTACTAGAAGAGGCAGAAGCCATACAAAAAAAATAGAAAAAAATAAAATAAAAGCATCACAGTCCACGTTTTATGGCAGTCCTTTTTCTTTCTTACTGTGTGCATGTAATTGTGTTCTTCATCCAGTACTAGAGAGACAGTCAAACATGCATTAGAGTCCACCTGTACAGAATACTACCTGTCTACAATGAGCACCTCAATGAATGGCCATGAAGACACACTCCACTATGTTTAATTACTGTAGTTTTAAACAGGGTTGATTTTGGTAATATGATGCCAATTGATAAAAATTAATTTGCTTGTGTCCAGAAAAGAAAATGTTCATGTTCAAGCATTTTTCCCAGAATGATGGGTGCTGCATTGAGTTTTTTTTTTTTTTTTTAAATCGATAAAATAATGCAATTTATTGTAACGGAATCTTTATGCACAACACCTGAAAATAAACCCTGTGCACCACTGAACATTTCTTTTTTTGACTTGCCCTACATCCCGACTCGAATCCCTTGACACAGCCCTGCCTGGGTGCCAGGAGACTCCTCTGCCCTTTTCCTTGTATGCTTGATAAATTGATTCCTCATCAGCTTTCCAGCCCTGTGCGGCTCTGACCCCTTTCCAGCCCTCCCTCTGCCTCCCCAGCAAACAGTTTCATATGCAAGCGCATTAGTGCCACGTTTAGAGGGGTGAATCTCGCTTGATGAAGAGCAGGAGGACAGCTTGAAATGAGTCATTACTGTAGGGAAACCGGCTCATTTCACTTGCCTTTGAATTTACTATGCAGTGAACACTCTACTCAGAGCTTTACCATTCCCAGGCCATCACACATATTGGTCTTAATCATAGTATCAAATTGGTTCTCCAGCAGGAACAATGACATTACATTGATGTGTTTAAGTGTGCTAGCTGAATATCCGCTTATGACTGATAATCCCTGCTCTCTGCATGGTCAAAATCACCACAACCCTAAATGCTGGGGCTTAAACAAATACTTTAAAAGTTTAGCTTTCTGAGCGCTTCTAGATACAGAGCCTGTTTTTATGCAGTGGCGATTGCTGTGACGAGAGTCACACATCGAGATCCGCTCACTGGCATACAATCACACACACAAACGGAGAAAGTCCCGGAGCTCAGTTCTCCTCACAGGAACCAGCTGCAGGGAAGTCTGAAGCACCCCTCCATCCTGCCCCAGTCATTCCCACACCGATTGATGGCTCAGTAGATGCCCCTGGCCTGCAGGCCGGCTCAGAGCAGGATAACACAGAGAGGCTGCCAGTCCTAGTCCTCCCCTGGCGTCTGGCTTCTCCATGCCGGAAATGGCTCTGTCCGCTCTACCCCCTCTGCTTTCCTGGTTGCTGCACATGTCCACCTTCTCTTGAGAGGCTCTCTCTGTCAATGACCCTTACACTTCCTCTTTTAAAACAATTAGCCACCGTTACCCTCATGATCCCTATGTACAGTACACAGAGTTCCACGCGCTCTATTAAACAGGGTAAAAGTCATCATCAGATATTCACTCCGTCACGTCCCCATTGGAACGTGCCAGCAGCAGCTACACTTATAATGAAGCTGTGAGTGTAAATCTCAAATTCAGAATGTCAATAACAAAGCATTCTAAACATTTATACCACACCAAAAACTTCACAAACAGTTAATATCATTTTATCTGTTTTTTTAAAAGAAAGTTTACTGAGATTATATGACTTTTGTTTGTAAGTGTTTGGTGGCTAACTCTAATCAAGCTGAGAGTGTATTTTCTCGTGCTCTCTTTGAATTCACAGAACACTTATAAACATACATAATTAGTTCTAGGTAGTCCATACATCTCTCTTGACCTGCCTAGAGGGTGACTCTGATCCCCAAGAAATCATTTAATAATTAAACCCAACCTCTTATCTGAGTAGGTGCTCAATCCTGTCCTTGCAGTCCACGGCACATGGTGCTCTCCAGATCCCAGAACATATTATTCATAAACAAAACAAAACCATTTTTTACTAGCATTGAAAGTTGCAGGTGCCTATTTTAAACTAGCTTGACAGTCGCATAGGAATGTGCTATGCTGCTTTTGTTTGGTATAATATGTTGCATACTTTGTGCTGTTTTAAGAAACATCTGCGTTATATTTCATTTTTAATATTATCCTCTTTAAAATTATATTTTAATGTAGATATTTTTCAAATTTATACAGAAACACTAAACATTGTACACTGTACATTACATAACATACACATCTTTTTGACTGTAATGTAAATGTTATGAAGCACTAATTACGCAACATTAGCAGTAGCAGATAAACTGCTCATCGGTTGTAACCTTAAAAAATGAGGTTCTGAGCCCAAACAATGTAATAAAAAGAAAGAATGGGAGAGTTTTTGGAAGGAAACAGCGCTTGGCTGTGAGCGAGAGTCACTGGCTCGTGCTCCAGTCCCCTCCCCTGGCATGTGATCTGATTTCTGTCTCTGGTCTAATGTGAGGCCTGTGGGGCTCTTCCTTCCTGCTCCATTGTGGTTCTCGGATCAGGGAATCCCTCTGCTCTGACAGCGAAAGCGCTCATGTCCTCTTCCTCTGCCCTTACTCCTAATGACTGTACTCAGGATGCTTCACTGTCGGGTGAAGGGCAGGTCACTATTCATTCAGTAGGCAGCTCATAGGCTTCGGGGGGCTACAAGGTCACATCTTCCTGCCAGCTTCCAGCAAGACGTGTGGGGGCGCTATGTTCTAAGGTTCAGGGCTAACCTGAAGCTGCTCCATTTATACTGCAGCCTTGGTATGCAAGCCGGTCCGTCTGTTGTCCATGAATGAAATCACCATAATCAATAATTGGTAATATCAGCAAACCTTCAAATTGCAACCTGATAATGAATTTCATTGGAGTATTGCAGGATTAACAGCTATTCATCTATGGATTTGAGTGTTGCTGCAAAATCAATTGTTCCCCGTTCTAAAAGAGCCTCATGAAACTGATTGCATTAAATACGCTAAAGACACTGTACCTTTAAGACAAGTAAGCACAAGAGCAGGCAGCAGTGGAGGAGTGTGATCTTAATGATGCCAGAAGGGTGGCCCCCACACTTCAGATGAATAACACTCAATACTATTAATTGAAACAATCACTGTTCATTTAACTAAATCACTTGAATGGCTAAACGAGACCGGAGCAGAAATGTAGGTTTGCCATCCCTTTGCTTTTCTGTTCTGCTCAAAGTGCTTGTCTCATGCGAAGGCTTGCAATTTAATCACCCCACAGACAGATGCTGCCACTGCGGAATGACTCTTGCATTTCTCCAAAAGCAAACCCTGCAATTTGGGAGGCATTGGAGAGAGTTTATGGAAAGAGATCCTGCTTTCATGACCACATACAGTGCATACCTCCCTGCAGCACATTCCAGCAACTACTGGTTCAGGGGTGACCAGCAGCAGCAAGGGAATTTAGAGCTTAATGGCTTTTTTCTGGTTGCCCAAACAGTTTATTAATACCCAATAACTTGCTTAACAGTAAATTAGACTGGAGATGACAGGGCAGTTGAATGTATGCTTTTACAATGAAAACCAATGATCTATGATCACATAGATCACATAGAGCAGGATTGAGAAACATCATTGATGGGTGAAGGGGGCAATATAGACACGTGTGGACTAGCAGATGCAGATGCGGGTGGTTAGTTAAATGGATTTAGTGAATCTGATAAATTCAGGCTCATGTGTGCTCCTCTCATGCTGCAGTTTGTAAATGGCACTGTTCAAGGATGCCTCCAGAGCTCTTTTTAACTGCCTTCTACATCTTTCATCCGATGTAAAATCAAATAAAGCGCTGGAGCAGAACGGAGCAATGATCAAAATAAAACACGGAGATGGAAGGGGTAGAGGAAGCTAGGTTTTGCCACTCTGGATCACTGAACAACATGAATAAAACAAGCTTCAAATACAATAAGCCAGCACTAAGATGCAACCTGGTTTGCACATAGGTATCATGTTATCATATTGGTAAAGTTACTATAAGGATAGCGGTGCCATAATTCCAATTGCATCCCAAAGTTAGTTGCTCGCTCCAATAGGTTGCATGCAGGATAGAGGAGACTGACACCCTCAGCAGTATAAACCTCTACAGAAAATCAGAGCAGATTAAGCCACTTGCTCCCATAGCTATCCTGCTAGAAGAAGGGTTTGGATAGCTGTGTTAGCCTGGATTATGTGGCCCCATAGTTCTTAAAAGGAAAAAGGTTACGGACCCATGGGAACAGGAACATGATCTGGCATGCACTTTGTGGCCAAGTCTCTAAGCTACCCAGCATGGGAGGAGTTAATGACAGCAGCAAGAGCAAGCATCCCAAAGGACAATTAAAGCAAAAGCCAATTAAAGCGTGTGTAATTGTCCCTGCTGTGCAAGTTGTTAAACAAGATAGGGGTTATTGTCCTCAGAATAAATGGCCTGGAACTCAAGACGCTCCTCCTTTGTTTGGTATGCCTGGCTCTGTTTGCTGGGCTGCTTCAAAAGATTGCATTTAATTTTTTTGTTTTGTTTGTCATTGTTGTAAAAAAAAAAAAAAAAATTGCGCTGTGCTTGATTGCAGGCAAAGGAATTAAGAGGAGCAAATAAAACGCTGGCTTGTTGCAGCCTTTCTCCCCGCCTGTGTCCTCTGCACTTCACATATTGTGTGGGATTCATGTTCTAAAGCTGCCTGTCACTAAGTTCAGAAACTGATGGCTTTTGGGAGTGGCTGGGAATTGTACTACGCATGTGTACCTGGGTGGTTTATTAAAAAAAAATAAAAAGTCTATTGGTTTTGCCATTGGAGATAATGTAGTGGTCTGATATAGCACCTATATCTTATAAGTTTTTAAGGGCAGTGCACTGGATTCCTAAACATCGTTCCTAAAATAATTTGTTCTACCAGTGCTGGCAGTACTAGATCTCCAATAGGGATGGCCAGTATTGATTTAGCTGAGATGCAATTACGTGATGTGATTGCTCTGGGGCAAGCTGGCCTTGTACCACGGATAGGGAATTCTTGTTGGTTAAATAAAACAGTTGGGAAGGATCACAGATAGTCCCCTTTAAAATCTAGCTGTAGGGGAAGGGGCACCAACATTAATATAAGCAAACCTAAAATCAAGCTCCATTAAGCAGCACTGTGGTGGATGTGAGGGGGAGAGCATTGCAACATGCATGCTTCGAAGATAACAACGTATTTGCACATGCATTCACATACATGATCTCTTTTACAAGTATACACTGGGGACAGCAGCAGCATTTAGATGTGGAGTAACCACCCAATTGAACAACACTAAGACACAAGAAAGTGCACTGGAATACCTAGATAATGAAAATGCCCCTTTTAAAAAGGTGACCGTGGCAAATGTGCATGCTTATTATGCATTTACCTTCATTTTATTAACAATACCATGCTTTAAGATGCTGGTATAACAAGTGGGATTCCCACAAGTATCTGAGTTAAAATACAAACATAGAGATATTGACACTGAGGTTGACATTAAGAATGTTCAAGCCAGAACTGTCAATACCTGAACTGTCCTAACTGGGCTGGTTAACCTGGACCCAAATGGTTTGTTTATCCAGTACTGTATATCATATTGAGTGTTTAAAGTTATGGATGACATACCATTCTGGTGAAATGAAATTAAATCTGCTTATATAAAAGCTGCAAATTGCACAATTGCGCATGTTAATACTATGAATCTACTATAATTTACTATATTGCTCTTTATTATTCTATATTAGTGTGCAATAACATTTCACAGGAAGGGCCTCTACCTAAACTGTAATCACACAGTAATTAACTGTGCAGTAACACAATTCTAATTATAATTACTATGCAATACACAATTGCATATGTAAATACATTTTAATTACAAAAGACTGCCAACGTTTTTTCATTTTTCTAACTAAGCATGTTGTTGCACTGTATCTACAAAAAAATTGTGTATTTACTATAGCTGAAGACACTTCATGTAAAATGCTACCAGCTGTGCTTTACCACAACTTGGTATGCCATTTCCACAATTATACTGCAACTTTTGTAAGTGTGTCAGTGCTACAAAACTAGTGATAACATGTCAAGGTTAATATGTTCAAAGTTTTGTAACATTACTAGTCTGTTTAACCTTCTTGCCCTGGAACAAAGAGCTTTGGTAAATCGGGGCTAAAGTGTTCACAAGGACTCTCACACAAACAATCACACACAACACAGGCACAAAGCAAGCTCTCCTGGCTTGGCTCACGCTCAAGGTCTGTCTGGCTTCTCTATTATTTACAGTGATAGATGTGCTGTTGACTGGCGGTACTGACAGAGGCTGGAGTGATGGGAGGGCTGCAGTTACAGATGACTCTCCACTCGCAACCCCTCCCAATGCAAGCACACCCGCTCGCAATATTTTTTATGTGCTCTTGGCCACCCCATCCTTCATGAGTTTTTATTAAGCAAAACTGTACGCAGATTGATTTCACAGGAGCTGCTTTGTTGCATTTTGATTTCAATCTCTCTTTTTCTTATTCTTATTTTGGGGTTTTGTAGAAGGGTTCAATTAGTTCAGTGGTTGGTTGAAATGCTGGGCTGCAGTGTGGAAGGCAGTGGGTTTGAGTAGCTCAGTGGTTAGCGTGCTGGGCTGCAGTGTGGAAGGTAGTGGGTTTGAGTAGCTCAGTGGTTAGAGTGTTGGGCTGCAGTGTCTGAACAGCCCCATCATTAATGATGCTTGGGCAGAGTGCAGTGGGGTGTTCAGCCAGTTGTCGCAGGCAGTGAGCGACTAGGATGAATGGGGATCAGACACTCTCCTGCTGGGGCTAATGAGACTCCCCGCCATCCGCTGCTGTCTCTCACTCAGCAGGCTCTTGCTTGCTTAGCTCCGGAGTGCGTTAGTAGTGCTTAGAGATCACTGCATGAGAGCCTGGTAATTGGGTTACTGTGAGCTGTAAATTAGCCTGGATAACCGTCAGCAATCCAAAATATGTTTGGCAACAGGTCAGGACTAGGGTGTTAGAGAAAAGGGACTGGGAGTTAGTTTGGCGTTGAGGTTAGAGGTGAGGGACTGAGAGGCAGTGTGGGCTTGTGGTTAAAGATGAGGAACTGGGAGGCAGTGTGGCACAGTGGATAGAGCTGAGGGGCTGGGAAGCAATGCGGCCTTGTGATTGTTTCTGTGAGACAGGGAGGCAGTGTGGCCTAGAGGTAAGAGCTGTCTGTTTATGAGGTATGTGGAAATAATTACTGATTATGACATAGAGAAGCTTTTTACAGAAAATCAAAACTTCATTGGAAATTAATACACCGGCTTACTATAGTTTTCTACAGACCAACGGCATATTTTATCTTTGGTAAATTTATTTTATCTTTGATAATGAAGCAACTTACACAATTGTAAAATGGAATTCCATTGGTTTTTTAGGGTGTAAGCCTGTCTTGAAAATGTGACGCTAGCTGTCTACAAATGTGATAATTAGTGACAGACTGCCACATTAATATGCTAACTAGCAGCAGGTCTCTTTCTTAATTAGTAATCGCTGATAAGTCTTGTTTGCCCTCTTTTTATATAAGTATAATATGTAGGCGAGGCTGAGGCTGGTAGAACTGATCTGTTCTCAGGGGTCTATGTTCAGTGTTGAAGGCCTGGCCCTGGGGTGTAATAAGTACCAATAGAAACTCCTAAACTGGGGAGATCTTTGTAATAAGGGTCTGATGATTAACTGTAGAAATAAACAACAGAACTGGAAATAGAATTAGCCAAGCAAGCTTAATAATTGAATCATATTTATATAGGCTTTCTTCTAATAGAAACTGTGCAAATGAGTGAGTGTATCTCACCTGTAATGTTTCCTGTCCTGTCATGTCCTGTCCTGCTGTGACTAAGGTTGTGTTTTTAGTGGATAGAAACGCATCAGAAATGGAAGGGTTACATTCGACAAGGCTTTTGTTAATGTCCCGTTGATGAATAATAGGTGCTTATATGTATGTTCCGGAATAAGCTAGTAGATAAACAGCATGGGAGGATCATTAGAAGGATGTGTTAACCACTCTCAGAACTGTTGTAACTCAGAACTTGATGACCTTTTACTGCAGAGTGAGTTCACCAGTGTGCTCACTTCTTTGGTTATTTAGGCTGTCTTAGATGCTGCATACACTCTGAAGAACTCAGATGCTCTATACCCACTGATTGCCTTATACGATAAGAGGTACAGACACGTCAGGTTGAGAATGCTGAATTCAATACGCTGAACTGATTTTGCTGACATTTTATAAATTATATCATCAGTTAATAAAATAATTGTAACCATCTAATTAAATGTATTCTTAATAATTATAATAGAAAAAAAATGAATCTAGGGATCATCAGAAAGTTGCATATTTTTCCAAATGCATTCAGAATTTAGCTGACAAAACTTGTTTTATAGCATTACCAAGAAAAAGTAAAAAAAAAAAAAACCAAAAATTATATCTATAATGTCATTGCCTCATTAGTAAATAATATTTCTGTATGTGAGTTCAAATGTCCTGTTTTGCTCTGCAAGAAATACCTCTCAGAACCAAGCGCAAAATATATATAAAAAAACCCCACATATTTGATCTCAAACCAGGAAATATTATCTGCCACTGGGCCGAGGAATCAGAATTTGCCCAGTGTAATTGTATTTGAATTCACACCACTTAGCACAAAGTGTTACCGTATTGGCTTATTTAGGAACCCTATGTTCTGGCACAGCCCCAGCAGTACAGGCCCGCACTGCTAACCCTTACCACGGACACAGCAATTCAGTATGACAAGGCCATTCATTTGGGAATGCAAAGTGCCTTCGTGCTTCATGTGTATCCCTGTTCCCCAAAAGACGGCAAAAATAAATGGTGGAATTAGTCTATAATTGAAACCTTGCTGCTTGGCTATATGTAGAAGTATATAGCAAGCTCCCAGTAGGGCCCTAATTATGTAATTAGGACCGAGCCTTACGATCTCCAACATGAGAGGCCACAATTATTGTCTGACATTTGGTAGCATTTAGTGTTACCACGGTGATAGGGAGCCAATGAGTGTTGTGCTGCACTGAGCTGGGACTCTTAGACAGAACAGCTTTCTTATTTTATTTCTGTTTTTATTTTTAATAAAAGTACATTGCCTGCTGTGTTCCCGTGGGCTTGTGCTGCTGGTGCCGCCTGTCTCCTCTCCAGCATGAGAGCGTTTCCCGTATTAACAACAGCTGCTGGTGACCAGCATTATGACTTGTGGACACTGGTGGGACTGCACACGGTGCAAAGAACATTTAAAAAAAAAAAAAAAAAAACAATACTAGATGAAATTAATTTCCCCTGCCGAAGACACCGTGATGTCAACAGAACACTAGATTATGAGAGACTCGGTGTTACTTCAAATTAGTGAATCCACTTGTATTTCAATTCTATCCAAGGTATTCAAAAGCATTAACAACAACTTTCATATTTTTATGAGGAGCACATGCACCCACGTTGGTATTCGATATGACAACAGTGGTCAACAGGTGCCTGCAGGACTGTCTTAGCATCATACACAGAGTGATGACGGTCCCAGACAAGAAAGGCAGGTACTACAGGTGAAAGCCCTCTGGTGCGCTGTTTTTATTGAAAACAAAAATAAAATCAATATTTAGACAGAAACAACGCTCACACAGCCAAAATAAAAATGAACACTATAACAAACACAACACGTAGGTCAGGCTGGGCAGTAGCTTTGGCTGATCCTACCAGGCAATCTGTTTTACTTTTGTTTTCTCCTCATTTACTGGCTCTCTCACACATGTTCCTCCTCTTTGAACAATCACC
The DNA here is from genome assembly GCF_017654505.1 of Polyodon spathula. Lineage (NCBI taxonomy): Eukaryota > Metazoa > Chordata > Actinopteri > Acipenseriformes > Polyodontidae > Polyodon > Polyodon spathula. Next base: position 23,543,055 of record NC_054556.1, on the reverse strand, counting down.
CCGACCAGCAAAAGCTGCAGGGTTTTTATAAATGATTCAATTTCGGAGGTGGTCACATTTTACACGAGTTTTAGTTTGCATGGCAAACAGTCAATAACCACTGAGTACCAACCATGCATTCGCATGAGCTGCCTGACAGAGACAAGCTGCTAACACTACCTCTGCAAGACCACATTCAACCAATAAGAACAAAGAAAAGCACTGTATTTTAAATCAACACAAAACACATTTAAATTCATACAACAACAACAACAACAACAGCATCCCCCATTTAAATAACCACCAGACAATATATTTATTTTAAATAATAATACAATACACCACAAACCATTAATTAAATACATCTGTTCCAAAATAAACAAACAATACATTTATTTCAACCTTCTAATTACATGCAGGGCTTTTCTTGTGCCCTGCCACATGTCCTCACTTCAATGAAGGTAGGAACATGACCAATCCAGACCATTCATAACTTTAAAAACTGTTCAAATCAACCCACATCGAGTTTTAAAATCTGTACAGCCACCTGCACTGTCTAGTCTGCTCTGCAAAAAATGTACACTTTTTTATATTAGACATAAACATGCTGCTCTTTGGTTAATCTATAGTCAGAGCTGTGGTAGTTCCACTTTTAACTTCAACCTTTAATAATAACCAACCACCAGCTATTGATAAGTAAACTGACAGCGATATCATTACGAGCATCAGGTTATTTTAGTCACTTGAGAGATTCTATCATATTCATAACCACCAGTGAACAAAAAGGCTACAAAAAGGCTTACGGCTACATGTTCTGGAAGCTTCGCTGTTGTAGGTGATCATACTTCAGTGGCGGTGCTTTTTATGAGAAGACATTTAAATCAAGCAACAGTGCAACTGGGGAAAGTTCACATGAGGCAGATTCTCCATACTGAGTTAAGATTCACTTTTCCGTGCCAGAAACCTATTAGGTGGTCCGCTCTCACTCACTCATAAAGGGACCACCCGAATATTCTTCACTGAGGGTCGACTGGAAGTGGTTTGCAAAGGAGCTGGTTTACACACCCACCCTGTCCCAGGCCCATTTCATAACAATGATTTCCTGCCTATCTGTTGCCAACTCCAGTGAATATGAGTTTCATTGGTTTAAGTATGTTACAAGAAATGTGACATACTTAAACTATTGCTATTTATATGGTGATGATGGTGGGTGGTGGAGGGCGGTGGGAATTTGGCACAGTAGCCCATTGCAATTCTACTAATTGCCACTGGCTTGAAATTCAGTTTAAATCAACTTTGATATTTCAATTATTCTATTGCTCTGCCTCACCTGGCACTATACTTTTACCTTCTACATTTAGAGTTACTGAAGCTTGTTTCAAATCCGGCGTTCATTACTGGACAAGGTTGCCAATACTATCTTTGTTCACGGTTATTAATTTCTAAGACTTAAATACACTGCCTAGTATTGGTATGCAGTCCATCATTGTCCTATTTTTTTTATAATGAATTAATTACCGTAATTAAGAATACAAGAAAATAAAAAAAGAACTTTGAAACTATTTGTGTAAATCCCAATGGAATACATGGTTTCAAAGCTAAGGGAAAGGTAAGAAAAGTTTCATTGTATGGGGTTGCAGATCCAGTGTTATTCCTGTGCTTTAAAGTGTAACTGAGCAAAAACACATTCTTTTAGCACTTGTGCATCCTCCTGATTTGTCTGTAAGTCTAGACTGTAGTAAGCCATACTGCTTAACCCTTGAATTAATCTGTTCAATGTATGGATTCCCCTCCAGTTGTGTGGGTCAGTGGTTTTGAAAGAAATTAATTGAAAAAAGGGAGTTGAGAATAATGAATCTTTTGAGAATAGCAAATCTTTTAATGCACAATTTTAGCTTGCTGTTTCATTTTTATATTAATTCATTTACACTGGTTCTTAATAAACAGCTGGTGCATGAATCATGCGCATTTTGTGTGTGCTTGCATGCGTGTGTATCCCTGTGTGTGTGTGTGTGTGTGTGTGTGTGTGTGAGTGATTGACTGGGTTTAAATCTCTCCCTACATTAACACATGCAGTGTGTTTTGTCATCAGGCCGTTGCTCTGCCAAAACTCATTTGGTCAAACGTGAAATTTATTATAGATGATCTGTTCTGGTAATAAAAACAGGTTGAGCCTGACTGCTAGAAAAACTAAACAAATCCTCCTCCCTACCGTTCAGCTGGAGACGCAAAATCGCAGACAAATTGCAGCTCGGCACAGTGACAATTTAAAGGTCCAGTGCTCCACTGTCAAATAAACAGATGGTGTGCTGGGGAGCATTGACACCACTTTGCACCATGGCTCAAAAATACAGGAACATTGAAAGCAAGATAACCCCTGATCTGAATCTTATAGGGGTAATCTTAATTAACAAAAAAACAAGGACAAGTTTTAAAATAAATCATATTGAGGCTGTTATGAAACAGAAGGAATACAGACTCTTACAGGTGAAGATAAAATAAACTAACTACACCTAAATAGTCTTCCAATGTTCAGGGTTTGGACTAAATCTGAAATATACAAACATTTGGTATGTTTCAGTCTTCATGCTTCAGGTTTGTTCATCCCCTTGACCCTAGCTGGGAAAGATCTACAATGTCAAACAAAAGCACAATAAATGACAGCAATCCTGGAGAGTAAAGGAATAAATAATGGCTTAGGGGATTGGAATGGCTTGTGTTTTGTTCAGATAATCCTAAAATCACAGTTTTTTTTATTTTTTATTTCAATTTATTTAGACAGGGTAAGCATTATATGTTGAGGCCAGCATCATACTTAATTAGAAGGCATAAAGTGAAAATAGACATTAAGAATACTAATTAAATAATAATAATTAAGGTTAAAAAATGAAAGTATGCTTTGCAGTTAATAATAAGAGCTTCTGTGACTGACTCGTCCAAGAGAGAACTCAAATATTAGGTTTGTTTATTCAACCATTTCTCAAACTATAATACTGTCTATACATCTGCTTTTCAGTATGCAAAAAGCACTTAAAATGAAAAACAAAATCAATACTGGTATCCCAAAAATGCTTGGAGTGCACATACTGCATACATTTCTTCATTACAGCTTCAAGTACTTACTGTCCAAATTGTTGTTACCGGTAGGCATTGTTTATAATTTTACCTTTCTCAGAATAGTCTGAATTTCTCGGCTAACACTTCCATGGCACGCTGTTACTGCAGGGTCAAGGGGATTCGCCCATTCAAGGAGGGCTGGGCAGCTGGGCTTCCGGAGGGGAGAGGCCATCCTGGAAGACTCATCCCTTGGCAGACAAGCACCGATAAATGAAAAGCACTTTCTATCTAATCCCCTCTGCATTTCTCTGGGAGGATGGAAGAAGCTGTCTGTGTTTATGTTCTGGCAGTGGGCTTGTGGGAAGAGGGAAACACATTTCAGATTTGGGTTTAGCTTTTTTTTAATTTATTTTTGCAGTTTCCTCTAAAGTTTCTTCCCTAGTTGTTGAGTCTCCAGCAGCTATTCTTCACTATAGCAAAATAAACAGCAGCTGACTATCGCACTGCCCTTTTTGGAACCACATATGCACACGGACACCTGAACTTGTTCTGTAGCTTCCCTTATAAAAGATTACCACAGCATTTTTTCATTGTATTTTTGCAGTTTTACAATGCTTTCCCCATGGTTATATTATGCATTTACCATAGTTTACCCTGGTTTGCCATGTCTATTAATATGCTTTACTATAACTCGCAATTCTTACCTGTGCTTTACCATGCTTTTACTATGCTTTAATACATTTTACTATGCTTCTACTATGGGAAACTTTTATAAGGGTTTTTTCTTTTTCATCGACATTTCCCCTGGTTAACCACCTGTCTATAAGACAAAATAAATCTTGACAGTGTCTTCATTATAAAAAATACATATATACATAGGCCAAAATATCTATTTAGATATGTTTCAGAGCTATAATTTTGATATATTCTAATTTGTATATTTGAATTCCTAATGCTTAAAACTACCAGCAATACAAATCTTTAGCATTCGAATGTGCTAGAATGTAATGCAATTAAAGTAGATGTTTGTGTAATTGAATGACACCTATTTAGCAGGTTTAACGCTTCTGTGACCCCATTATAACACTCTGCTGCAGCTTCACTAACAGACACACAACATTATCAAGTATAGCATCAAGGTTAGGGTGACTGGGAGAGTGCGAAATGCACCCTGATGTAATGTTAAGTAAGCCTTGTATAGTTATGACAAGTATTATTAAGCAGGTCGAAGTGTAATATATGCTGTGTTGGTACAATTCAAATAAAGCATTACTCACGCTGGAAATAACAGAGCACGATACTGTCTGTATGCTTTCTTGTATAGTCATTAAACTTCTTTACCTAATAGGAAAAAAGAAACTTTGGCTTCTGTGTGTGTGTGTTTGACCCATTTCTGGGTATGATGTAAATGTTCTGGGGGTGGTGGGGGGGTGGGGTTAATTATAATTGACACACAGTGAAGATGCTATAATTAGGTCAGTATTTTATAATTACCAACGCTCTATATGATACATGCTAGTGTAAGTATACTGTATTAATTGTGATGATAAGCAACAAAAAAAAAGCCTTGAGAGCAAAACTTTTTTTAAATTGCAGTGCAGGTATGGCATGCAAAGTAAATGATTCTTACACCCAGCGCTCCAGATAAGGTTTTGGGTCTGGGAGTAAGTTACCCTAATTTGAACACTGAGAGATAAATACTGTGCAATGGGGCAGGCATTGAAAAAGAGCCTTCCATTTTAACTGCAATGTTACTTTGAACTCCTGCACAACCATGTGTGTGTGTTCTACAAGGAACACTGATTCTGCAAATTAATTATGTTACTTATATTTTAACATTAAATTCTTAAACTCAGTGAACATGTTGCAACAATATAAAGCCATACAGATAAATAAAATAAGGAAATGCATTAATAAGTTATAAAACAGTATAGGCATATATTATAAGCACCTTTTTTTTAGCAGTTGCCTCTGACGATGGTTTCAGTTGAACTTATAGCTGGACTGGGGTGTTTTACACTTCAACCTATGCAATGTTCTGTAGTTCCTAGTAACTGAAGACATTGTATTCTGGGGGATGTAGTTGTTAGTGGAATTTTTAGGGGAGGCAGACAAACTGTACTGCAGAATTGCTCTGCGTATTTTTACGCATTCAGTTTAAATTTAGTGCATATTTCTTAATGCGTAAAAACGGCAGGTATGTAGCTTATCTGGACCCTGCCTACACCACTGACATGTTATCCTCAGTGTCAATGCAGGGAGGTTTTCAATGCAGTTTAAGAATGAATTTCATTGTAATAAACAGGCTTTTTATTGAAGATCACCAATTCAAATTGATAGGGTTTATCTTGTGAAGTTGCTCTCATTACATTCTGACTGAATCAATGTGAACTATTGAAAACCAGAAACCATCTACCAACTTATGTGACAATCCTCTGTAGCAATACAAAGGCAGTTAATCACGCCTTGGATTTAAAACCTCACCTACCTGTCCTGAAAAATCCTTAAACACCAACCTATCCCGCATTTTCAACCATGGCTTTAAGTACAAAAAAAGACAAATTGAATGGCACACTGAATGGTGTCTTTAAGAACTGCTGCCTGAGCATAAGCCAGCCTGTGGCTTGTACACTCCTGCTTGCCGGGTTGATGTCATGCACTTTATCATGAGTTGGGGAGGGGGGGTGTTAAATGGTTAAACATAGGCATGTCATGGAGCTAACCCCCTGGAACCTGACTGATTTATAAGGGCCTGTCTCCCTGACAAGATCAGAGGAAATGATTCAACTCAGTGAGCACCCCAACAGCTTGTGATTTACTGGATATCATTTCCATTCTAGTAAAGTCAATCTTGCTGGAAGGTCACCGGCCAGCCTTTTCACATTAGCGTCTTTTAATCCCCATCACTCAGGGCCGGCCTGAATATTACTGATATACCACACTCCCCAGGCCTGCCTTCCTCTCTGATTCCAATCTCTTCTTTGCTATCTGCTGTGTTATTCCTGTAGGTGGAATGTCAGTGTTTTATTGTGATTGACATACAGATTAAAGTAATGAAGGTACAGCATCAATGTAGATCTATTAGCTTTGCACCCAGTCTAGGTAAAGGTAAAATGTACAGTATGGCTGCATTGGCAGAGTAACAAATTGGATGCTGATTGTCACACTTTAGTTTAAGGATCTATTAATAAACACATACGAAGGTGTGTCAGTAAATATGCTAATGGGTATTATCATTGCCCATTTATTACAATATATTTTTAATATACAATACTAATGACACCTTAAAGGGGTGACTATCCACAGCACACATTTTCCCTAAGCATAATGTCCTCATGTGATTGAATAAATACTCTTACTGGATACTAGTGCTTGTAAAGCTGACTGTTTAGTTTCTGTATTATTTAGTCAGTCTTCCATCTTCCATCTCCCATGTCTGGACCAGATTTGAAGCACCATTCTCTGAAATAAAAAAAAAAAACAAAAACAATGAATCTGGATGATGAGGAGAGAAGCTAATCTTTTAATCTCTCCCGCATTGCCTCGCCTTTTCTTTTTGCTTTTCTTTTCCTACACATTTCATATCCTAATCATCTACTTTCCATTAAAGTTGATAGTTTTCCGTAGCAGATGAAATGCCATCAAACTCCCGCAAATTCTGGCAAGTTGATAGAATGTCGACGTTTCCTAGAATTTGAAGGCATCATTCTTTCCTCTTTTTTTTTTATTCATCCCCGAAGGTTACTGGTAAACTTGTAACATTCAGCGAAAAACAAAAGGCACAAAAATTGATTGCGTTATCAGGAGCTGTACAACTGGAACCTTTGATCAGAAATGAAAAGCTAAACGGCTGGCTGCTGAAATGTAAGAAATCTGCAAAAGCAGCCTCTTCTGAATCATACAACTATTACAAAATGGTGGGGTCAGAACTGCAATGTTTTTTTTTATTTTTAGGATTTTGACTGCACAATCTATTCGGCCTTTTTTTATTTAACTGAAGAGGGTTGTGAACGGTCCCTAGCTAAACCAGACATGGACTCTGATTGATAGTTAGCCTCACATTCTGAGCATGCAACAACCACGGTACAGTAGATTAGTTATGGTTATTGGAAGGGTGGCAAGAGGACTGTGCTGCCAAACAAAAAGATGTTTGAATGAAAAAGTCGGACCACTATTAAAGTGCAAGCTAACCTGCTTTTCAGTCGCACAGGTTTTTGTCAAAGATTTGATTTCTGTATTGTCTTGGTTTGAAGACGTAGTGGTAGCTACATATCACCGGAGTGGTCTGAACGTTTTTGGTCCCTATTTAAAGCAATCACTTGTATAACTTAAGAGCTGAGTTTTCAACTTAAAGCAAAACTGTTCTTTCTTTTATGACATTTTCTTTTCTTTGGAAATCGCTGTTTATTTACGCTTTCAGTTTTTTTTTCTTGTTGTTGCAGTGGATCCAGTGTATTTTCTTTTTTTTTTTTTTTTTTTTTTACCCTGTTTTTCTACTAATTTGAAATAGCCAGTTATTTTTAAGCTCAACTCACCCACCTCTGCACTGACTCGGGAGCGGCGAAGACAAAAACACGCTGTCCTCCGAAACGTGTGCTGTCAACCGGACCGCTTTTTTTCACTCTGCAGGCCCACCATGCAGCCACCTCAGAGTTACAGCACGAGAGGACAGCACAGCTCTGGCCAGACTACAGGGATCGCTGGTGCGCGATGAGCTGAGGGCACCCTGGCCGACCCTAAGCCCTCCTCACCCGGGTGACACTTGGCAAAATTTTGTGCCGCCCCTATAGGGCGCATCTTGCACTCCACACGGAGTGCCTTTACCGGATGCGCCACTCGGGAGCCCCCTGATCCAGTATATTTTCAATTCACAGATGGCTCTTTATTATCGAGTGGCACTAGCAGCTCTCATACCCTCCATCCCATACAGTAAGAATAAACTTAAAGATATGACTACATTAGTAAAACACACATGCATGCACAAATACACCCACAGAAGCCTGATCCCAGAAATGTTTCCTTACCTGCCTTGTTTTGGTCTCTAGTCTTTCAATTTAACATCTCCAAAATAAATCAAAGGCAAAAGTGGTTGGTTTGTGCTTCCTGGTGGCCACGTGAACCATGCAGAGTTGCAACAGAATTTCAGGTGTCACCTTGAGCAAACTGAAAACAACTGATTGAATGTAATTACAAATTGAAAAAAAAACTGATCAAAAAGAAGAAGTACTAAATACACATTGCTTGCAGGTACCCATTGCCTGCTGTTGTCACATTACTAAAGAGGCCATTTGTCTTCAGTAAGTAGGTCAATTAGGCCTGATTGGTTGTACTGTATATGACACAAATGTGATTAGAAGTCAACTGTGCATCCAGCCAGCCCAGAACAATGGGACACAGTGATTCCTGCCTCATTGTTGCCTCTCAGAAAGCCTCCTTGCTGAGGAATCCTTGCAGCAGACTGCAGTGGTTGGTGCCAGGGCTGCTTTAGATTAAGTGCCTGCTGTAATTGGCTGCATGGTACGTAAGGCAAACAGTTTTTAATAAGCAATAGAGACTGGAGTGAAACTGACAATAACGGCTGCCCAACATCAATTATTGAATACATATCCATCACCGGCTGACTTATATGTGACCCCTGGCACCTGGCAGCGGAAATATTGACCAGTCCCCGCTTTGTAGCACAAGTGACAGGTTACATTTCCATTCACATTTATTAGGAGGATATTAAAATGAAGGAAGATGCTCAGGGACTGCACTGTATAGTTTTATTAATTTTGAAAAAAAAAGACAAATTATTTTTTCTTTGATTGTTTATATAGTTATCTTTTTTAGATCCTTATTTTAAAATCTGTATACTTGTACTACTAATTATAGCCAAGCTGTAACAAAAACAAGCCCCAATCATACTAGCCATCTTTTGTCTGAAACATCCTGAAATAAATGATTTTCTAATAATTTAAACCTTTTGTATAAAAAGGCTATACATATACATATACATATACATATTAGTGTCGGCATATGTGTTTCAAGTAAAAATGAAGTCCATTTGGCCAGAATATTAGAGATATGAGGGGTGACTGTGGTTAGCTGTGATTCTGCAGCCAAATCCCCTTCAAAATATTAAAAAAAGGAAAAAGGCAAACTTGCAGCCTCACTGATCCCATCTTGACTTATGCAAGCCTTAATTGGCTTCCCTGCTGCTTAAAGCAAACAGTTTAAATAAGTAAAAGGCACTTGGATGAAAGAGCCAACGTGCAATTATTGGAACTGTATCCATCAGCCAACAGACTGATAGGCAGCCCACAGGTACCATATACATTATCTAATGACCACTCGCTTAATTATACACAGGCTGACATGTTTATAAGGGTGAACTTTGCAGCACTATTAGCAGTCAGACAGCTGAACTATGGAGTTGCCCTGAAGGCAGACTTAACCCCACTGCTCGGATTCTCTGTAGACCTACTTATGCTAATGAGGGTGATTTTTAACTAGGTTACAATGAGTTAATTTAGTGGGCTATTAAGAGGCTCTATATTTCACATTTGTGAACCCAATTGGGAATTAGGGGTTATATAGTTGGCTTTTTAAGAGATTCACTTTTTCTTCAAACGCTAGAACACAGCCATTGGGGTAACACTTGAGTTTTTTGATGTTGTATTGATGTTGGACGGAGTTACGGTTGATGTGAGTTTGCCATGACGTGACGACTGGTCTCCTGTATTACCGTATACATTTTCACTGCAGTATATGATGGTAAAAGCTTAGTAAATGATAGCCCCTCCCTTCGATCTATATTTGCTCCCACCAATATTACAACCTGTAATCTAACAGCGAACAGCTGAAGGACTTACATACTGTACAGATGATCCAGTGATCACGTCGCCCAGCTCCTTTGCATAACATCAGTTTACTTGAGTTCTTAATAAAGTGGCCACACCCTGTAGAAACTTACCATGACTCTGTTCAAGATACACAAACACAACCTCTTGTTTTCCCGTCTTCATCCAAGATCTGAATTCAAAAGCACTTTGGGAGATTTATTTGAGACATTTATGAGAAGCCAGATATAAGGGCGAGATTGGCAGGGAACTGGTGAGTGATATAGGCAGACTATCAAAGTGACAGGAGTCAAATACTCCCAGTGCACAGCGCTAAAAGGGCACTCTTAATAGCGGCTATTTGTTTTATTTCTTTTTTTTCGGTAAGACTTTTATTTAAGAATCCCCTGTTAAACACAAACAACAAAGATGCATTGATACGCTGTAACCCTTTGTGTAAATTGGTATGGGTTTTTTCTTTTTGGTGCTTATTTTACATTGAAGTCCTTTTAATTTCCAACTTTAATTGATGCTAAGCAGTGCAATGTACTGCGTACAACAGTTTGACTTTTTTTATACATCTCAGGGTTGTCATTAAAAGGGTCTCTGGAGTTCCCAGTATTTACAAAAACGAGTTCATACAGCACAGTTGAGTTTCTTAACACTGCACAGTTATAATATAGTAGTTTGTTAACAATGTACAGTTCTAATACAAGGCTCAACAACTCTCATTCAACTCTCCTCACTTAAATGTGTCTGTTCTCCCTGCTTTCATGCTCTGTATCACTGTGAACTTCAAATCCCATCAGATCTGCAATAAAAAGCAATTGAAAACCCTGGAGCTAATCAAATTGTAATGAGCTGATGGACATCTGAGATACCCAATCAAATCTCAAGCCCGAATTAGAGTGGGAGTGAATAATAATAATAATAATAATAATAATAATAATAATAATAATAATAATAATAATAATAATAATAATGTGTTTTTTAATCCACCTGTCTACAGTATAATGATGAATGCACTGCATTCAATATATATATTTTTCATGGCAAATTTCCCTGTATTAAAAAGATTTATACAGTGCAAAGAGGTTGTTGGCTGGCAGATTGGAAACATAAAGATGCAGGACCGGATTGAATTAATATTTCATTTTAGAGCTTTTTAAAGGGAGAATGTTTTTCTTAATGAATTTTGAGCCCATCTTATTGATGTTTGTAATGCACCTTGTTGCAGTGTTTCTCTGTGCTTTTATTTCCATGCTTTATCATACTCCAGCTTTGCTTTTGCAATGCAATACTTGACAATGCTTTACCATGCTTTTATTATACTTTACTGTAATGCACAGCTGTAGCACAAATAAGTCACCAGGCCATTTCCATTACCATCACTAAATCTCAAAGCCTAGTAAACAACATGTTGTTAAAGAAAACATCATATTCTGGACAGAGAAAACCCAAAACAAAACAAACCACTTTTCCTGTGTCCAGCGAGTGACAGGTTTGACCTCTACATGACCTCTAACCCCAAGACACCTGATGGTCATCCATCCATCCCTGAGCTCGGGGCTTCTTCAGCCTGTCCGGAGAGTTCTGACCTGCTTGTGACACCCCCACCCCTCAAACTCCCCTACAATCCACCTAGCCTGTAATCGCTTCAGATCAATAGCCCCTGTTCCCTCAATAATTCATAATGTTAACATGCGCTCAGTGGCCCTGTAGATGGATGGGGAAGACATAGGAGGTTCATCATTCCTGTATTGATCTCTCTGTGGGAGTCAATAGCTGGGATTCTGATGGAGTAATAGCCTTGCTTCATGGAGTGAGACTGGTAACCACACAGTTATCAAGAGGTATGTGATCAAAATCCATCACTTCACTGATCCCCACATTGTACCTTTGTACTGCTGAACTGTAATAATTCTGCAGGGTTTGGAACCGGATCCTCTGCTACCCATACTGGGACATGCACACATTTTCTTAGGGGCGATTCAAATAAAAAATAGCTGACACATCATTTCCCTGTTCTATGGCTGTAATCAACCAAAGGTATATGTGTTGTGTATATGTGTGTTTTCAACAGAAAATAATTGTATTGAATGTTAACACAAGTTTAGGCTTACAGTAGTCGTTCACACAGTGAGGTTTTCGGGAAGTGTCCTTTTACACCCCAAAGTTTAATGAAATAAGGACACAGAACTGGAACAGGTCACAGTGGGCCTGTGTACTGTAGGTTTTGATTGATTCCTCTGCATGAGTCCACACTTAATTATCCTGACTGAGGGCAGCGAACTTCACAGCTGTTGTAATTCTATTATTAATATTGATGTAATTAGTGAAGTTTGTACAATGGAAACACATCATTAAGTATTGTATGTCACATATTATGAAATGGATCAAATCCAACAATGTATAATAATAATAATAATAATAATAATAATAACAAGAGTGATTTTATATACACAAATCGATTGTTTCATATTGAATTGCAATCAATTTGTTATGAAACCCTCATTAGGTCCACACATTTCTTTATAACCATATCCCTGCTCCAATGAATATGGGTTGGACTAAAGCAGTCTATTGTCAAGCATAGATGATTAATTGATTTTAATGTATTGTAGAAACAATGGTTTAGTTCATCTGGAACTGCATTGGAACTCTTATTAATATTCTAACAATCCTTCTCATTTGTATTGACAGCTGACAGACTTGCTGCTAAGGGGTGGCTGGAGTACGCTGTGGTGTGTGTGGAGGGATCAGTGGTTTGATGGCCGTGTTGTTTCAGCCCAGGTTAGACTGAGGGGATCCCCAGAGCTCAGCCTGAACTCATTTCCAATCGTTTCAGGGGTTTGATGGCCGTATTGTTTCAGCCCAGGTTAGACTGAGGGGGTCCCCAGGGTGCAGGCTGAACTCCTTTCCAATCGTTTCCGTTTAAAAGAGTGTGAGGCGGGACGCCTCTGGTTACAGGCCTGCGAATTACCATGCCTGGTTCATTAGTATGTCAACTGACAGCATCTGCTTTGCACATGAAAGAGGCACGATACAGAGGAGGACAGGGGGTGGTCTTTTATCTCTACACTAGCAAGGATATGCAGTGCAGTTATTAAAAATATGACCACGCTCTACTGCTACGCACAATCATAGAGATGCACACATATGCACACTGAAGCAAGGGGACAGGCTTCAAAATAATTTGCTTTACTGCTAAATGCAAGTGAAATTGTTACTGTTACAAAATGTCAGAATGATTCTGAAGAACTTCCTGGCATTGAGATGTGATCTGTGCAAGTCAAATAGTTTTTTTTTTTTTTTTATGCCACTAGTTTTACAAGTAATTTATTCTGATGCTCCAAAAGTAAAACATAGCGAAAACACAGAAGCACGGTAAAGCTCGTACAAGTATGTAACCAGTTAACTCGTTGTATAATCTTTGCAAAATGCATGATGAACTCTAGAGTTAGTGTGAAAATGTACCAAGGTAAACGTTTACAGTGAGGTGGTGTGATAAGTTTCTCCAGTGATGACCCTCTTTATAAGGATGAGCGGTGGAGATTAAGCCAGGGACTCTTATCTAAAGAAGTGAGGCTCTGCAAACGTAGGACTCTTTGAACTTTGATCTTCACATGCCAGTAGTGACCAGGTCAAACCTTGCACAGCATCTGAGATCTAAAAAGATCACAGTCAAAGGTGATATGGCTACACTGTTCTTACTACAATCCTCTCATAGCTCTTTGAGGCTAGAATACCATTCTATGATCATTGCAGCCTTTACAGCTGGCAGGGCTGCTAGAAAGGCACGGTTTATACTTGCTGACCCTCTATTGATGTCTTCAAATAGTAGATCACCCCCCAACCCCATAAAAACACTTTTTGCTTCCTGAATCAGATTTCCTTTAAAGTCTGGGCATTTGAGACAACTTCTCTGGGAAGAGAACAAGAAACGGAAGACCTTCAAACTTGAAAAACAACATCAAAGAATGACACATAAAACACCTTGTGTGCAAATGAAGCAGCCTTGCTTTTTGCTTCTGAACAAAACAGCTCAGTTTGAAAGTGCCGGCAGCCAGTGAGGGAGAGAGAGAGATAGATAGAGAAAAAGAGACGTATTTGGGAGCATCTTTGATGCAAAGCGGTGGTGTCTTCATTCTGGCCTGCTCCATACAACCCGTCAATTACACTGGCTCTTCTTTACATACCCTCCTTCCTTCAGAGGGAGCGAGCCACGCTCTTTCTCTTTCGTGTGCCACAACACAGCTCGAGGAAGCGATCAATCACACAGCCACTCCAGTTTTATGGAACTGTTTCACTTCTGTGCCTCTCCTGAAAGCGCAGAGAAGTAGTTGCTGCTTTTTCTCTTTTAGGGGTTCGAAGATAAAGAATAAATTACTGAAAGTGGCAAGAAAATTGTGTTGTTTTAACATCCCCTAAGGCAAAAGGAGTCAGTGCTTCTGTAGCTCTCTGTATCGCAGTCTTCATCTCTGTTCTGTGCCCCTCAGTACAACTCCATGGAATATTTCTTACACTTCTTGATAATTCTGTTCGGGAGCTAGACTTCACAATTACTTTGTTATAAATATATTATTCTGTACCCATCTATACCTCACAGAGCACCCGACTATCCCTCTGTCTGTAACCCTATTTTATCATTACGGTAACAGAGACCCTAACACTACCTCAAACTGTACCCCTCTATACCTCAGTGTAACAGAGCCTCCAACTCTACCTCAATACGTACCCCTTTCTATCTCACTGGGAGTCTCAACTTTCCCTCAGTCTGAATTTAGTCTTTTTGGGTGTAAGGAAGACAGACCCCTGCTTCCATAATTTACCAAGTTAAATAAAAAAAAGGACTTTTAAAAAGAATGTGGGCCAGAGGGAATGAAAATGGGATTTAGTGGAAAGGGGAGTGGAGCTATCTCAAGGACAAATCTGTGTCTACCAAGGAAAGGGGCTTGCCAAAGAAAGACTAAGAAGGGGTGAGGGGAGCAACATTTCAAACGCGCGCAGTTTAAAATCAATTGGATTAAGATTGTTGCTTGTTGTTTTACTTTAATTAGAAACACATTAGTACATTTTGAACACCGTGAAGGTAATAATTAAATAGCACGGTACAACACATAATAAGCTTTATTTTTATATAGCACCTTTCATAATGGACAACCATCACAAAGTGCTTTACAGAGGTAGGCTGTGAACTGTACATTATATGCACAGTCACTTACAACAGGACATTGATTTAACATCTCATTTGCAGGCTGGAGCATGCAGAGGTTAAGTGACTTGCTCAGGGTCACACAATGAGTCAGTCAGTGACAGAGGTGAGATTTGAACCAGAGACCTTCTGGTTACAAGCCCTGGACTTTAACCACTGGACCACACTGTACATATGGTACAGCAAAGTATATTAAAACAATATAAAGGTATGGTTAATGAATGGTTAAAGCACAGTAAAGAAATTGATAATGATAAATAGTAAAGCCAAGAATGTTAACAGCAGACAGCAAACAAACATTCTATTGTGAAACACAGTAAAAGCAGGTCAAAGCATAGCAAAAGGGAGGTAAAGCTGGCCTCAGATCAGGGCTCTGTTGTAGGCGGTTTTAGTTTCTCTTTTTTTCACACTCACAGGGAAGGGCCTCAGCCTAGTTTAATAGGCAGGCATTAGCAGCGCCCCCTAGTGGTAACTTAATATGTTTGCTTCCATTGTGCTTGAGGCTACAGAGCCCATTTTTTTACTGAGTTGCTGCACACCTATTTCTGTTACTACAGCTTTCATTAGCCCCACTTTTTACTAATCTGCTCATCCACAGACATTATATTCATAGCTTGCGTTAGAAGAGTAGGAATCCTATTCTGTAGATGAAAATTACAGATGATCAGGTGCTGGGGTCTTTAACTAAATTTCAATAGAACATTACTCGGGATTTTGCATACACTGTGAACTAAGCTTACACCTGGTGTACACTGCAAATGTTCAACACTTGTTATCGCGAATATATATATGTAATATATATATATATATATATATATATCTATATATATATATATATATATATATATATATATATATATATATATTTTGTTTTTGAACTTGCCCACCCAAAAAAAACCAAATCTTTGAAAGGCTTCCTAAATGTTTTTCATTATACAAAAGTACAGATGCATTAAAAAAAAAAAAAGAAATTAGATCATAAATAATACCATGCATCGCCTTCCTGATATAAGGCAAGCAGATCTTGCACAGCAGTCTAATGAAATGTTTTATTTGTTAAGATCATAGGGTTTGTGTTTATTTCCTTGTGGTTTTGACTTGCCGTGTGGGATCAGCTGATTGGCTGTGTGGATGTTTAATCTTTCATTTAAGGAGACCCAGTCTGTTCCAGTGTCATCTGCACAGTTGGCACAGCACAAATGCAATAGGATTACTGCAACATGTACCATTTTAAGGGAAAAATGCAGTTTTAGTTAGAATTAGGTTTAGCGTTAGGGTTAGGGTTATATCTTGCATTAAATACATGATAATTATGCACAATAACATTGCAATTATGAGTAAGTACACATGTATTTAATAAGTAACTGCTATGGAAATGCACAGCAATTAGAGACACTTCAGGTAAAGTGTTAAAGGAAATGCACACATTTCCTTATGATAAAGTAGTTTGGATTACAGATGAGTTCTGACAACTCAGATGGGTTCAGATTATTTAAAAACGGCCAGTTGTGTTATTAAGGTTTTGAAAACAACATCTTAAACAGTCCATGAATCTCTTTCATGTCCTTCCACCATTAAACCTGCAATCTGGTGCATTTAGATCAGCCGTAGAAACCCCAGCAGTATATGCTGAGTATATGTAAAACACTTTTAACATGTATGAAAATGCATGCACATGTGTATGTATAGTACCCCTCGATAAGTATTATTACTGGAGTCATGAAACATCAAGCCAGTATAAAAGGCCCATCTCTGATTGTTCCCTTGTAACATGTACAGCTTGTCCATGCTAGCTTTTTGGCATACATGTGAAATCAAATCCGATTAAAGATTCTGCATCTGTGTTTTCCTGGAAACTTGACAATTTCCGCCAGTGATAACCTTAAACTGCATTCTCTTTGTCCAGTCAGCTCACACAAATAACTCTAGGGCACAGATTTATTAGAAAATGAATCAATCTTGACATGTGCAGCAGGGGAAAGGGGGGAAAGCTTTCTATATTAAAGGGGGTGCCCTCAATCTTTTCCCATATTATTCTAATCAGAATGTTTTTTGTTTTTTTTTTGCCTGACAGTTACCGTATATATATATTTTTTTGTTCCCTGGGGGTAAAAAGTTATGAACTGTGTTTTTTTTCTTCTTTTTGTTGAGGTTTTTTTAAAGCAAAAAAAAAAAAAGAAAGAAAGATTTGAAGCCATTTAGAATAGTTTAGAATTGTTTTTTTTAATGTGGTCTGTCTTAGTCACTGTACCAGCTACCATAACATTTTCCACTTCAGATGTTCTCCAGTCTCTGTTGAGCACTTTGAAATAGGGAAGGTTGCTTATTTAACCCCTTTGCTGCCAGCAGTATAATCTGCTGCTGCACTGGATGAATTTATAAATGAAGTTCACCTGTTTGTGCAGAATGACTTACAAACTGAACTGTTATCTATCTAGTAATTACGCAATCTGAGAACTATAGAGAATAATGGTGTATCAGTACCTCTAGCCAATGACTTTGTGTGTAGTGGAACTGCAATGGGAGCACAGAGGCTGATGCAAAGGTAAAAATCCCTGGTTGATTTATACTGGTTATGACATTTTCGTACCAGCATTATCAAGGTAGTATAAACCATGCTGCACACTTAGCCTGTAGTACCATAGTACCATTTCAGTGCCAGTATTGCGGTGTACCAGGACCACTGTACAATATTTCTACTGTGTTGCGTAATGTATGCTGCCAATGGTTCTTCTGAGCTAATACATTAATATTTGAATGGTTCACAACAGTAGCTCTCCTCTGTGTTACTTCTAGATTTCTGAAGCACTTCTTTAGGCTGTAAACAACCTCCCTATTGAAGAAAAAAAAAAAACCTAACCGAGGTCAGAAAAAAAATGTGATGATTGTTAAAACAAAGATACATGTTTTGAAAAACGCTTGATATTTTTGCTCTTATTTGGTCTTTGATTGTGCTGTGTTGTTCTGTGGAGACAGCAGTGTGGCTCGGACAGATTTTCACTCCCACACTCTTCCTCACCCCTCTTCCAACACATGGCAGTGACACACCATTCCGGGGGTTAATTTTTAAAAACATTTTTTAAACCACTTCAAACAAGTGCGTGGTCCACATTACAAACCCTTATGAAATGCGCTGGGATATTTTTAGCTCCGTCTGACTTCAGTTTGCCCACATGTCTCATGGACAGCAGCAGATTACAGAAAGTGTCCGTGTGTTCAGGGCAGTGTGGCCTGGCACTTAGCACAGAGTACTGAGCAAATTCGTTCTATACAGTGTGGGATTCTTAGTCTTTGCCACACACAAGCAGAGCTGGAAGCACCATCCCTTATAAAAAACAGTTCCAGACGGTGCTATATGAATGAGTTAACACACTTCCTCCTTATGAGGCCTGGGTTAGAATCCGGCTTTAGCCACAAGTGAATTGTTTGTCTCAACTTGGTCTTTAGTAGAGAGTAGTGTTGTCAACATTAATGGGACAGCAGAGAAATGGAGCAAGCACACCTTGAAATGGAGAAGTTGGTAACTCATCAGTAGGAGGGCAAACGCCTTTCAGGTAAGTTAAAGGCACAACGCATACTATACCGAGCAGGTCTGGCCTCCCATTGGTTTCACAAGGCCTCCTGCTTTGATGGTTGGAGAGAGGCATCTTGCAGTCAGGCAGCTGCTCCCTAATCTCTTGCAGTGCGTTGGTGTCTTAATGACTCCAATGGAGAGTGCCAAGGGTCCCACCACTTCTTTCAGTTCAGTCGACACGCTGTGCTCGTCCAAATTCCTTTCTGATTATTTATCACAGTGTTTCCTCGCACACAGCTGCCCGGAGAGCTCTTTCTTGTGGTCGCTGCAGAGTACAGCAAGGATCCATGCAGCTGTGAGGAAAGGAGTTTGTAGCATTAAAAACTTAAAATTAAATTTACAAATGCTTTATAAGTACTTCAAGTGTATCATTTCTGTAGGGACAAGTTTGGCCGAATTTACCTTGGGGCCTTGGAACCCTGCACCCCCACAATATAAATGATCCTGTCTGCTTATAATTACTATTAATGTCTTTCAATTGCCAGCAGAATTATTTGTAAGTGATTTTAAGGTATCTCAAGTGCTCGTTTTTCTGTAAGTGTGTGCATGTCAGCATGCCCTGGTGCAAGGTACTTCAATCACATGTGTCCAGCTGGACCTGCGACTGTGAGGTAATCAGAGTTTTGAAGTCAACTTCTGATCAGCAATGAGTAGGACCCAGTCAAAAAAAGAAAAGGCAATTCACGTCCAAGGCATAGTCCAGCAAGATGGGAGGAATTAACACATTCATCTAAATTAGCACAGTTGAAAACTAACGTATGTTTAAAGCAATTACAGTAAGTGGCTATTGTACATACAAGATATACACTGTTCTCTGTTTTCCTGGCCTGCGTCTGGTTCTTATTAAATGGCTAATGGTTCACAGTTACCTTATGTCTGGCTGCTCTTAGTCACATTAGCCCACATCACAGCTTCAGCCCCCCTCCCCAGTGACAGAGCCTAGAGCTGGGGGTCAGACAACCCTCATCATGTATGATAATGAGATTGAGGACTTTAACTGAGTTGTACCCTTGACACTGTACCCTCATGTGGACACAAATATTTATGTTCCATATATATATGTAAATGAATACAATATGTGATTGTATTTTCTGCCTTATGCAAACACATATAAAAGTTGTATTTTTAAATGTATATTAGGGATTTATATTGATTATATATTTATATGCAATTTATGGTATGTGTCATGCCATGGTCAATATATACTCAGTTAAAGTGTCTCATGGTCTGGCTAAAAACATGAATTAATACTATTAGGCCAACTAAAAAAAAAAAAATCAAATCCAATTTTCTTATAGACACTTTAAACACCTTCACTAATGAAAAATATGTTTTGTGGCCTAAACTAATGAGTTGTACGTAATACATCATAGGATATAGAATATATATATGTGTGTGTGTGTGTGTGTGTGTGTGTGTGTGTGTCTGTGTTTTCTTGTAGTAAACAAACAGCTTCTTCAATGGATCTTGACCATCTTATTCCTGTGCCAGATTAATAATTCACGGCTTCCCGAGCCTCTCGTTCCAGCTCATTTCCCTGCTGTGCCCCAGCGCTCGCAAGGGGACCCCGGGTAATGAAGCGCGACGGGCAGGGTTAGCGCACCGCACTTCTGGGGGGAAGGCTGAGTAGGAGGAGCAGGGGGGTCTTGGGTCTTGGAGCCCGCAGAACTTCCACACACTCTTTTACAGAGGTGGTGTCCACATGGATGGTGAGCTGAGTATCCCAGAGACTCGTGCATAGCAGTGAAATATCAGAGTCCTTTTACATGTGAATCTGAAAGTTAACAGCAGTCACAAATAAGAGCAGCATGCATCAATGTTATTAAGTTTGCTAGGCTGTATATTCTTATTGTATCTATTTTTCCCCATAACAGGCAGGCACTTACCAAAAGTTTTGCATCCCTTAGAATTTTAGGATTGAGACATAATTAAAAAAAAAAAAAAAAAACTAAAAAAAAACTATATGATATTGCAAAAGTCTACTGGAAGCCATAGTAGTAGTACAGTATTTCGTGTTAGATTTCAAATGTCAATTTTTCTATTGTTGTCAGTTTTTTGTTACATATATGCAGAAAACTACAAAGCGGTGTGTAATTCAATATGTTAACGTAACATTATTCAGTAGGGTTACAGTAATTCAACTTAAGGAAGCAAAGTGAGTTAATTTTACAGGGTAATGCAAATCTTTTGGACATAGTTGTAAGCATCTATAAAGTGCTGAGAGTCATAGAGAAGGAGGCCGCAGTGCAGATGTGGACTTTAGCAATGCTGCTGGTCAGATGTAGTGCTGCCAGAACCCCTGGGAAGAAAGCCTCTTCTCTTCCACAGTAGTCTGCATGTAGCCCCCACAGGGACACTCTAATGCTACAGTTATGACTTTGATTATGCATCACATTGCCTGCAGTTCGATTGGGTTAATATCATTACGAGTACAATATTGGTATTAAATTATGTTTTCCTAACATTGCAATAACGCTTATTTTGTTCATTGAAAAAGTTTATTACATTCTTCCTGATCAATAGTTGCCTAGATTTGTGACTCGAGATTAGCATTGTGAATATCAATTAGAAGGTAAATCAATAGCATTCACAGAAATGAGTTGGCTTGAGAAGATCCTTGGGGGATTTCTTCATTCCGTTTCCAAATAACAGAGAGTATAATAACTCTCACTTGATCTTCCTGGAATAAAGTTCAGAGAGTGAAAAGCCTATAATGTGAACCAAATTGCTTTTTATTAGCAGAGGTTGCTACTATTGTGTTAGACTCTTTTTAGAAGCTGTTTGTTATGAACCTTATTTAAAGACTGCACATTTACAGAAGAATGCCTGTTCCTTAACAACTGCTTTGGAGATGTGAAGATATTTAAATACAATCACTGAAAATACTGTAGGGACACTTCATTGAGTCTGCCTTCTGCTTGGTAAAACACATGCATTGAGGGGAAAGTGTGTTAAACTGCAAAGTCACTGTGCGAATGTGATCAGGCTACCCCAGATTTCAGTTTCAAAAGCTGAGCGATAAATACAATGAGATACAGTTCTGGGCAAGTGTTGGGTTAGCTAGGGGCAGCCTTGCTGGGGATAATGAATGGTTAGGGTTGTGTTGTGTGATGTACAGCTGTTATAGATTGTGATCCTGCTGGTGACACCAGGTTAAAAACACTCGAAATGCATGCGTAAACAAAACTCCTGTAGCTCCATAGTTCAGTGGTTAAGATTTAAACTCTCTGGGTTCACCTGCCACCTCAGCTAGGTCTGGGATCATCTACTTAATCATACATTGCACGCTTGTATTTAATTGAAGCAAATAGAAATATATGACTGTAGAATGGGAAGGGTATCCTTGCCTGTTGAAAGCTAAATCCCCCATTAAAAATATAGCAAGGCAGTCAGTGCGCTTGGGCTCCATTGACACAACAAGATGATATACAATCCCTGTGCCAAAGTTGATAAGGTTACTGTATACAGGTGTACAGAACACACTTGTTGCAATATTAGTAACATAGCCATATTTATAATTGGTAGTACAGATAAACTAAACAGTTAACCAAAACTTAAAAGGACACTGTAGGCCAGCCATAATTTACTCCTCCTGCTCTTTGCAGATGTTACTAACAAGCTAGTTAGCATTCTGATTCCAAACTACTGTACCCTATCTTCTTAAAATTTTGGCTTGAGCTGTTGATCTTATTAAACTCAAACATTTTCAGATCACCCAGTACAATATAAATAGAATAAATCGGTTTACAGAAAACAAAATCATCATTTAATAGGTCTGACTGTGCTGTACCTATAATAATAGTAGCAATAAGTAGAATTCTAGGTCACAAAAAGTGACTTATTATTATGATCTTCCAAAAATAAAAACCATTTCACATCCAAGAATATTGAGTTGTTCAAAACTATTGAAGAAGCATGTGGATGCATGGCATACTTTATATTTGATGTCATGTACAGTTGTAATAATGAAATATTGTGGAACTGGGACCCACTTGAAACAAGATGTGCTGTTCCAGTGTATATAGCACATGAAGTAAAACATGTATTAAACAAAAATACAAACAAATTGTATGCTGGTATGTTGGTATGTTGAAAATAATGGCCTTATCTGCTCTTGGATTGAGCCAGTTTATTGTGTTGCTGGTGGGAATCAATCAGTTCCATGATATCTTATTACTAACGTTAATTCACTCAGGGCTGTATGGATCTGTGCATTAGCTGGGGCAGCATTTGATTTAAAGAGAGGAAGGGCGGTGGTGGTGGTGGTAACGGTGGAATTAAAAATGAATTAAAGAAAACGAGTTTAATCGCTGTGTATTGCCCCAGGACACAGTCAAAATCTGTAGTTTTTATAAAAACAATTATACAAACACACCAACAGTGATAGATGCATTACAGTAAGTGTACAAATAAGCTGCTAAGAAAAGAGATTTGAGCATTTTTGGGGTTTATTTTGCAGTGTTGTATAAGGAGTTCAGGCGTACCAGCCTCTGGGAGTCAGTGTTAAAACTGAACTGTACTCTAAATGTCTGAGGAGGGTTAATTTATACATAACCCTTATAATTACTGCTTCATATTGGATCATGCCCCATTCCTGACTGAGTAGTGAATCAGGGAGGGTCTGTATCATACATTTTATCACCTTAGTTGATATCATACCTGTAGTTCCATGAGCTGTGTGGAGGCCTGGGCAGTCAGTGTTGCAGTCCAGACCTTTTTAGTTCAGCCTTGTTCCTTTAAGATAACCCTCATCACAGAACTCTTGACCTTTCGTTAAAATATACTCAGGTTGAAGGTCAAGTAATAAGCTTAAGTATTTGGTTGTTCTCCTGATTATGAATTTAAAATCTAAGCATCGGGCAAGCAACAAATAATGAGCGTTCACCTGTCTTCAGACATTCACCTGTCCGTAGTGTTAACACCATTAGAGATGGATCATTTACAAACCACAGTCAAAGCTTGCTCCGCTTGTGTGAGTTTTGCATATATTGTAAAAACAGAAAGAAGGAAAGTATCGTCTTTCTTGTAGGAGGACAGAAAGATCGTTAAGTTTTGCTAAATAAAGAAATGAAAATCTGTCTCTCACCCACATCTAAGCAGCGGCTTTAGATGTGGTCAGCGTGGCTGCTGTCGCTCTGTCCCTGGGTCTTACGTGGGATGTCGCAAAATTCATTTATATATTCAGTTCCTCTTTAGGACTCAGAGCAACGGCTGCTGGGTGTCCCATTGTATAGAGAAGCTGCCTGGCTGAAGTGTGCTCAGAAACCAGGCTAGTTTCCTGACAGCTGATCTTAGAGCTGAGACGAGGCAACGTTTGGCTTGGCTGCTCTAGAAATATGTTTTCCAGAATAAGGTTAAAAACAGCCACCTAGACAATCCCTAAAATAAACTACCGGTATAAAAGAAGCATGGGCAGGCCAAACATCAGTATCTTCCTGGTAATTGGCTCACCTTCAGAACTGTTCAGGGACAAAGATTAATAGACTTTTTTTTTTTTTTTTTAAACAAGCACAGTACTGAAATAAATAAAAACCATCAGTCCTTCAGCCCCAGCCACTACTGTAGGCCTTGCCTCTTCTCTCCATTCTTACAAAGGCCCCACTACTTCCCAGTCCCTTAACTCTGACCCTGAAGCCACACTGTCTGCCAGTCCCTCAACACTGACCCCTAGGCCCCACTGACTCCTTGTCTTTAGCTCTGGCCACTAGGCCACACTGTTTCCCAAAATCTATAACTAATAAAGGCCTTTTTTTATAAAGCTTAGCACACAAAAAGGGGATATTAGAAGGGAGAGATTTTAAGAACAGAACTGCAAAAACTACAAATGTAGTTATTGTTATTTTTGCCAGAGAAAAACCGTTGAAGAAGTGGTTTACTCTTTATTTTTACCTGTTTCCTGTTCTAGCCCCAGCTCAGACAGTGCCCCTGATCTCATAGGGGTTTACCACAGGTAGTGGCAGTTAGACACAAGGGGGCTGATTAGAGTTTAGGATTAGGTAGGAAGCTCAGTCTGTCAAATCAAATAATCTCATTCTGCTAATCTTGCAGGAATACAATTTGCACATCCTTTTCTCCAAGAAAGCAGAAGGTATTAACTTGCCATTAGTCCCACACATTTGTTTTTGCAAAATTTTTCTTCTTTTTTTTGTATTTCAGGTCTTTCAACAAACTTCTGTATAACTTAACATCCCTTCAAGGACATTTTATTGAGGAACTATTAATGTTTTAGTGGTTTCTATATTGTTGCTTTCACTATTGGAAGGAATTACATCTGAACTGTCTTAACACTAGGCCTAACAAGTTATGTTCCCATTTAAGTGTCCATAGTTGTATGATAAAACTGGCAGAAAACACAGGGTAACAAGAAGTACATGTGCACACTGTTCTAATCCCTTTTCTTACTTAACCAATTAAGTACCAAATTGAAAAAGATGTGGACCAACATAGAAAAGACTGCGCTACAGTGTTGTTCATTCAGAGAATTCAGAGAAAGGTTTGACTGCACAATGAGGGGAGCTGTGAAAACCGCACTGAAGGTAGCATAGAGTATGCAGTATGACTAACTTTCCTCTTGGTGAATTTCACTGCTTTTACCTCAAACTGTGAAGCTTGAACCGAAAGGACAGGTCCCATTCCTCCACCCCAGCCCTCCCTGGTCCAGGTGCTTAGAACGCATGTAACCTTGATGGGTGGGTGTGTGGGGAGATTGCTGTTGATTTTAAGTAACTCCCTGAGACCACTTGCTTTGGGGAAGCGAATCTGTTGACGTTAGCAGTGCAGCAAAGCCACCAAATTTACTGGATTGTTGTGGTGAAAAAAAGATGCTGAGAGTGTTAATCAGGGCGTTTGAGAAATCCCCCACAAACACAGACACACACACAGAGCTTGGTCTGTGGCATGGGGACTGTGGCTTGCCTTCCATTCATTAGCTTATTTTTACTCAATATGAAAATGATCAGGACTTACTTCTGCTATTGTGACGGGATTATACCTGAAAGAACTCGGCAGTTTAAATAATAATATAGTCACCATTTACAGTTATTGCATTGCAGTCTCCTGCTTTCAATATAGAACTATGTGCACGTACAGTATTGGAATCTCCAGACCCTCAAGTTGGCTGGAAACACTCCTTTTCGCACTCTTAAAATATCTCCCCTAGGGCCTGAGATATGATTTTATTGGTAACGACCATGTCAATCTCCTACTGATCTCTAGAGAAACGCTACTGCGGGTTGCATTGACGCAATTTAGATCTTATTCACTTATTCGACTTATTTAAGGTAAGTTAAGGCCTGTGCAAGGTTTTAGGAAAGAAACCAATGAAACTACAACAACCACAGCAAAACAGTAACACTTTACATGAAGTGACTCTAGTGACACTGTTCTTAGAGAGTAATTGCCTGCGTGGTTAGTAATGATATTGTAAATACGAAAATACAGTTACCTGCTAGCAACTGCTAACATTTCTCATTTTGCAATCAATTAAGAATGTAGTTGCAACTAGACAACGATACGCAATAATATGTGTAATTACTGTGTTTCTACAGTATAGTTACAATATACTATAGTCAGATGCTTAACTATTATCCTTTGGAAGAGACGTAAAGCCGAGCTCCTATTGTAAGTGACTCTGCAGCATCAGTTGTGATGCATTGTTCATGTCCAAGTCTTTGTAAGTCGCTTTGGATAAAAACCATCTGCTAAATATCTGCTGGTCAAAATAATGAAAGCCAGGTCCATTACTCATGAACCCCTCTTTTGAAAAGCAGCCCTGGTTTAGGGATGACTGCCTGTGCTTTGTGGAACCAGTGGCAGTGGTCATTCAGTGTCCAGCAGAGCATAGCAGGCTATGAATCAATAACCAATAAAGAGGGACAGTTATGGTAGTCAGTATGGGCACATGCATAAGATTTGTGGACAGACTCATAGGAGGCAGCCAATACATCAATCTGGACATGGACAATTGGGTATTGGAGATAGAGGAGAAACCCAGAGGAGCAGAGCTGGTTCCAGTGGGTATGGGTCAATCAGTGAGCAAAGCAACGATCTGTATTTATAGATGGCCTATAAATTTTATTGCACACCATGCCATAAATATTTTGAATATTGCACTAAGATATATGCAGGCATTGAGATGGAAATGCCTCCTTGTACCGTATTCAGCACCTTATTCAGCACATCTATTATATATATATATATATATATATATATATATATATATATATATATATATATATATATATATATATATATATATATATATGTGGTTCCATTTAAACAGGAAAGAGTGTACCAGCTGTAAAAAAAAAATCTGTCTCACTGGGGTGTTGTAAAGTTTAGGCTGCCCACCAGCCTTGTATCTCAGTTCGAAGGTATGCACAGATTATTTTTTTTATATTGTGTATATCAGTCATTAGTTATATTTTACAGCATTTTAAAAACAAGGTAGATGTATAAAATGGTAAAAAATACAAAAGCTATAACAATGTGTCCCGATGATCACTAGGGAGGTTAAAGATGCAGTTTCTATAAGCATTAATGGAGTCAATCGATACACTTTGGATGCCAAGTGTTTTGCAATAAGATCAGTGAAAGGGGAAGGTGCCGCCTCCTCCCTCAGCTCGGCTGTTCTCAATCACTCAGTCTCAGAGCTGTGTTGACAACTCCCCTTTTCACTGCTAACAAACAGACTGCTCCCTGCGCGGCCATGTCTGGAAGAACAAGCAGCCACATTTGTCATGATAGCAGGCTGATCTTTGTCTTATTCCAGGCTTGATCCCAGCCAGGTCAGGGTGTGAGGCAATGTTCCAGCTAAGAACTGGCCTACACTCCCTCAAGAAAGAGGATACAGCTGCAAATTCAAGGAGTGACACTGTGCTGAAATTCAGTTAAACAGAGACACAGTCAGGGCCACAATCACACCAAAAGGATACACAGATAACGTTCAATTCACTTGTTTAACATTGGTAATTGTTGAGGGATATCACAAATTTAAATGTGTGAATGTGGAACCATACTGGGGTCTGATCAATCGATCTTAAAACTGAATTAATAATTGACATAATTTAATGTGTCTTTCCACTAGCTCATCATTTAGTCATGGGATTAGTCCCTTTACTTTGCCCCAAACCTCTCAGACAAGATCGTCCCTGGCAGTCATGGCCAAGTGCCTTCCCAGACTCTTGTTGCTCTCGAGTGGTGCAATCAAGCTGTGGCCAAAACTTCAGAGTTGCTTTTTATAGCGTGTGTCATACCAATACTGATGCCTAACAGAGTTTGTTCCTTTTTATTTAGAATTAACAGAGTTTTTTTTAGAGAATTCATCAATTCAAATTACTGTAAATAAAATTTGAGGAAAATATTAACTGTTTAATTATCCTTGTCTGATACATGAATTGCATAATATCTATCTATCTATCTATCTATCTATCTATCTATCTATCTATCTATCTATCTATCTATCTATCTATCTATCCCTCTGGGTAATAACAATAAACGTTTGTTAACAGTTAACAACATGGTAACAAATGTGTTTCATTTTTTGTTAATGATTAGTCAATACTATATCTAGTGACCTGTTTATCATATTCAAGCACAGGACTGCAAACCCTACCCTCCTTTCTACTTAATGAAACTATCATATCATTAAGACTTATTCCTAGGGGTTGAATGTGTTGAATCTGCTTGCTTTCACATGGAATGTACACAGGTAAAACCATCCTTTTTTTTTTCTATACAAGTAAAGTCTATTTCTGTTAAATCTGGTCACTTGAGGTATAAGAAGCAATAAAAAAGAAAAAAAAGTTTCCAAAATTGTATTTACTGTAATATCTATTTGTTCTTGACAGAAAACAATATTAGCATATGGAAATAACCTCAACAGATGTCTATTACAGGCTTACTGTGCTCATGTCAACCCCTGTCAGTTGAGTTGCTGGGATGTAGTGAGGTCTAGTGAGGAAAGGAGACCTTGTGGGTTTGACTCATTTCTATGCTATTGCAACACTTGGAAATAGATGATCTATTCTGAAACTTGAATGACCCTAATTTACAAATCTTAAAGCTGGGGGTTATTTTAAGAACGTTTCGATGGATTAATTAAAGTTTCATGAAAGTGTTCTAAATTGCTAAAAGCACAAAAGACTTTGTTATAAAAAAGAAAGTGGTTGTAAAATGTATTTAAAATAAAATTTAAAAAAAAGTAACTGAAGCCACAGCCTATTACACTGTAGGGAGACTGCATTAAGCCCCGGTCACACCTGGAACGATAACGATAACCATAAATCGTTTATGGAGCGGTCACACCAGAACGAAAAAGGGCTCTGATATGTTGTACAGAAAATGCCAATCAACTTTACACACCCACTTTTATTTCCAGCAAGATGAGGGACAGTGATGAGGAACATTAAGAAATACTCCTGTTGTATTAGATCAGCAGAAGGCGTAGGACACAGAGAAGACGAGTGTGGGTACGTAGAATACTACAGAGTAGGGAGGAGGAATTCCACACACTCGTTGGTATAGTCAAGTGATGAAAGTTACACAATGGAAATTGTCTCAAGGAAGTATGCACGATCGGCTGGGTACAACCACTTCCCATGTTCTAAGTCTCTGAAAAAGACTTCCAGCCAAAACCTTTTGTTCGTTTCTTTTTGTAATATTTTATATACCACCACTGAGTGATTTATAGTTACAAGTGTGGTACAACAGCTGAAAAATAACCCTGATGGTTCCTAAATTCTATGTCATTTTAAAGACAAAGACTCCCACCCCACTCTCTTTTAATCACCTCTTTGTTGTGGGAGTTATGTACTCCTCTCTGCTCTGCGCTGATTGAAAGTGACACTGACGCGATTACGGCACTAAAAACCAGATTAGGAATGACACGGCACACACGCTGCTCCCTTCTCCCCGGTGTCTTTAAGCGACTGCCGGGCTAATTTGGCCGAGAATATGGGGCCCTATTGAAGGGGTGGCTGATGATCTAATAACTGTTCATCTCATTTATCAATGCACACTTCTCCCCAAACCTTGTTAGTATCGACGGATGGATTAGACTAATGAAGTCTGAGGAAAGTCAGTTTATAATACTGATGCTGCAGAGATCTCTGCCAGGCACCTGCTGTACCTGCCTGCCTCGACTCTCTCTTTCTGGAATTGCTTATGAAGGTGTATTAAGGGTTACGGTGGGAAAAAAAAAAAAAAACAGCCAAATTGTATGGGAACATTAGTCAAGGCATGGGAAAATGCAATGGTGAGGTAGAGGTATCTCTGGGATACTGGCCTGGGTGAGTGGATTCTTTCAGGGATCAACCTGGGCCAACCCAAGGATCACAAGTTGTGAAGCTCTGGGTTAGTCAGCTGTATATATATATATATATATATATATATATATATATATATATATAATATATGTATATATTCCTGATTGTTTTTATGTTTTATTCATACATCATACGTCATCATTGTGTTATGGAAAACATAGGAAACAGCAAGCAGCAAAGGTAACTTAATAAGTTTGTTGTAAACACTGCAGAGTGTTTTGTAACCCTCAAATTGTTATTATTGTTTACAAACATTGTAAACAAACATGGAATAACATCAGAGAATAACTGAGTAGAAAAGGGAAAATACATGAGAAACTGCATGTTTTTTTTTTCTCCCCATAACAGCTTTAAGAAATATGTATGTATTTTTTGCAACCTGAAATGTATGAAGGTGACCTCAGTGTTGAACAGTCCAGTTCCTCAATCCTAGTCACATGACTCCAGACACAATCTCACACTGAGATTGCTGTCAGTACAAAGTGTGGGAGAGAAAACAACGAAGATAGTATCTTGCTCTCATGCCCCACCTTAAAAACAAAAAAAAAAGGAATGTGCATTGCACTTTATTTTTTAAAGCTGATGCTATATTAGTTTTATATAATGCTACAATAAATGAGAATTAACAGTTGCAGCATAAATAATAATAATGCAAAATATAAATAAATATTGAGCATATGTGCCCATTGCAAACATATCCCTTGCTGTGGTATTACGTGCTATAGGACAGAGATATTTGGTAAACATGGATGAAAACACAGCAAATGAATACAATTTTTAATAGGAACTAGGTAGCTAATACCCTACATCAATGTAAGAGAAAATCACACTCAATACATGGCTATATTTCATGAGTGAACAACAATGTCATATACCCATGACTGTCACAGCGACCTTCACATGACAGGGTTAATGCACGGGGGAGCCTGCATGGCATCACACAGCCTGTCGATTCTTCTTGATAGGCAGGCACTGCTGTATTGAGCTGGTCCACTGAGCAGGAATGCTTTGATTGGGTACAGTCAGTTTCTGTTTGACCCGACGAGTGTGGCTGTAAGATCTGAAACAAACATATAAATAAATATCCTTGGAAAAAAGACATAAACTGCAGTCCTAGTATAGAAACACAAACAGAAAGAATAATGCAAAATTAAACAGACAAACCAAACAAATACATACATACTGTAGATACCTACAGAAATGCACACATACATGTATTTATACATACATAAAAACTATTTGCATTAAACATTATCCATGACCACTGTTAGAAATGATAAATCGTGTTTCATTATTCATCATTTACTGTAGATTGATTAATGAAGTCATGTCTATCCTTTTTTTAATAAACAATTTTACATGTGTAAGGACGCTAACTCACTGACACCCCCCTCCCCCCCAACCCCCATCACAAATCAAATGGAAAATTCCTACTCTTGGCTGGAAAGGTAATAGTTGAGCGTGATTGGAATGACAGGGCACTAGCAAGCTACCAGGAAGCCTAGGGGAGTCATTACAATGCTTCAGGCTGTATGTATTGTTATATTAATCCGCTGTTAGCAGTCATGCCCTCCAGAACATGACAAGATAAGAGCCCTATCTGTGCAGAAAATCAAGTCTCACTTTCGACTGGACTGTTGTTTTAGAGCTGGGGCGCGTGAGAATGCTACTTCTACGAGGGTACCATGAGCTCAGTCAAAAATAAAGTGACTTTCTTCCCATAGCGAACACACATATAAGATCTGTATGTATGCTATGCATATAAACATATTTGGTCACTGCATGTGCAGTGCATTTTCAATCTAAACTGTACATTCCCATAACTTTAAATATTATTAAGTATTTATTGTAGAATGTGCTTCAATGATGTCTATGTATTGGGCTGCAGTGTGAACGGTACTGTAGTGGGTGCAGTTTGGAAAGCAGTGAGGTTTAAATAGCTCAGTGCTTAGTGCTGGCTGCAGTGTGGAAAGCAGTGGGATTTAAACAGATCAGTGCTTAGTGCCGGCTGCAGTGTGGCAGTGGACTTAGGCAGCATTGTGGTTAAAGTGAAGGACTGAGAAGTCACAACAGCATCTGAGTTGAGATGTCTTGGGGGCAATAACAAAAATGCTAATTTCTAGTTTCCATAATTAGAAAATAATTTCCAAAATAGAATTTGCTTAACCTTTGACACTTATCTGACTCAGTGGCCTATCATTTGTAGGGTTGCTGAAACCTACTAAATCCTCATTGAACTTTGACCTTGAACAAAGCCATGAAGTCCAAAGTGGCCGTCACCTTTCCTTAACACATTGATTCACATTTAATAGGAGTTTGTCATGTGATCCTTGACACTGAATATCCATTCATCAGAAGTACGTATCACCTGTTTCCCAGTAATTGATTGATATTACAGACTGTAGAGTTTCCCTTATCCTTTCTACTTCCAGCCATTCCAGCCCATCCCTTTGGAATAACAACTGTAGACTACAAGACCAAGCAGCTTTAAAAACAATAACTTTTAGATTTGTTTTATGATATGTACAACAACAGGCCTGCACACTAAACCTTTCACTGAAATCCATTATATTAATTTAGTGAATCTGTTGAAGGCAGGGAATTAGCTGTCCTGATCTAGAAATAAGCACCCTATATGCCTACATGCATGTATGTACACATTTGAAGTGTAAGATTTTGGAATGACAGGTAGGGGCGGGACATTTTGGCCTGCTACTGAAACTTCAGAATTTGGGAAGGGGAGGTAATGTTTGAAATCTCTGAATTGACGACTGAGTGTGTGGATAATATAGACCCACAGCACAGCATGTATTTATCTGGTGTCTGGTTATTTTCTGTAGACGAGTGGAAACCTTTGGTGCTTCAGCCCTCTCCTCTCAGACCAATGCCTTCCTCCCCCCCTCAAATTTATTGAAAGCTGAGCAGGGAGGCTTTGAGGCTGTCGGCTCCAGCCCTGTGGTTTCTGGCACTGAGCAGCTCCGTTTGTAGCAGATTATGTGTCTCCCCATTCCCTGCTAACCCCACTCCAGGCTGCAAGCTCCACTTGGCTGAGAGACATGTTGTAGAGCACGTTGAGACAAGCCCAGCCAAGTCTTCCAATTCAATCCCTTTAACTGCTGGCTTTCCCAGACATTTTTTTTGTAACCCTTTGATGCCAGTCCTCGTCAAATGATCTTCCAATGCAATGCGGTGGTACTACTAAGAAACAACGACAGCACAAAAACTCACTGGCACCAAATCAATACAGTATCAGGGCCACTGTGCCATATTTCTTCCTACTATATTGTTTTGTCATTGCTGTGACACAAACAAAGGGATATTTCAAATTTTTATAATATTTTATTGCTGGTGCCAGTCTGTTAGGCATCATTCTCTTTTCCCAAAATATATATAGAAAACATAGACTTTTCACTGCCTGTTTTCCCTGGAACAGTTAACCACCTGGCTATAAACATTCAGAGCATCTTGGAGACAACAATTCTTTCAAGAACCAGTTGCATGAAAAGTGGTGCTGATTTCAAAAGTCATGCAACAGCTCTTTTTCAGAAAACCTGAACTTGTGTAACCACACTGATTGAGAGCCGCGCAGTCCTGAAACACTTCACTCCTCCACCATTCAACCCCTTTATCAGTATTAACTTGTTTTTCTCCAGATAGTACTGTTTCCTAATCAGCTGAACACAGTGATAAAATAGCACTGAATTAAAAACAGGTGTCCATCCTCTAGCCATCAGGCACTGACGCGATTGTTTACAGCGAAACCAAGTTTGATAATGCTTGGCCTGAGGTCAGAAGGACAAGGCCAAACCCAATATCTCCTTGTTCCCAGATATCAACTATATTTTAAAAACATATTTACTGTTGTGAACTTAACATAGCTTTGCAGCATTTATTTTTTAAATACATCATTTTAACAGTTAAGTTAAAGGTAGCTGCCTTTTTTTATATTGCATATGAATTGATAATTGGTCAATTCTTTGGTAGATTTCTTTTTTTTTTTTTAAGTCCCCACTTATGGCAACATACAATGGACAGGCATGCTTGTGAATTGTGCTTTTTTATTATCTGAGAGTAATATAATGAATTAAAAAAAAATAAATAAAAAGGTTTTCAAGGTCAAAATCCAGTTTTATGTAAAAAGAAAATATTTCTGTACAATAACAATACCAATAAAATTCAATTCTTGATCAGGTCTGGAGATGAATTTGTTAATTACTGGCCTTTTGGTTACTTTGGAACACGGAAAACGAGCGAATACAGTTCCCGCAGTTTATTCTAATTGTAAAGAATGTCTGATATGGGTTTAAAAGTTGCCTTGGGAAGGACTGCTGTTAATGGAGGTGTTTGGAAAAGGAGCAAAATATTTTGCTTACCCTTCCTCTGGACTATAAATAGCAACACTGCAGAACCCCCTGGATCATGATATATTCACTCTATCCTCCTCATCCTCCTCCTTATAAGCACTGTGTGCTAGGTGCACCACAGCACTTTCTTTCTTTCTTTCTTTCTTTCTTTCTTTCTTTCTTTCTTTCTTTCCATTGAAAAATGCTGTTTTCCTGTTGTTTAATGTTAATAATAATCTGGAGCAAAAAGCTTTGAGAATCTACCCCTACATATTTCAAAGACGGCCTGCCCTTTTTTGTCAGTTTTAATTGGTTTGAGCATTGAGTGGTTTTACATTTCAAAGATGTGTCAGCTCTTATAACATACACTGCAGCCACCACTATTCAATTTAAACAATATATTGCTGTTTGGCACTGTAACTCAACATGACCTAATGAAAGAGTACTAACCTAGTGTAACTGTTAATGTATGCAGCTATAGTGGAAGTGTCCTTAATATCTATGGTTTTGTCTTTGCATTTTACTATTGGATAACACTTTAACTTCACTGTAATTACATCATAATAACACAGTCATAACACCTTGTGGTTGTGTAGTCACAGCAGCACAACATGCTTAATTACAAAATCATAAATGTGGGCTGTTGTTAGCTTATTTAGTAATTACACTGCATTTACACTAGTAGTGTAATAGTTATTTACAATGTAACTACTATTTAACAACCATGTAATTAAAGTGTAATTACTTGTAATGTAGCGAGTTACCAACTATTGCCCAAAATTATGTACTTTGAGTAACTTTACAAGGTTCTAAACTGCAATAAATTTTCTGTCCATGCAATTATGTAATCACTATGACAGTTCTATGAAAATGTATTTATATGACTTATTTGACCCCAGCATGGGATTTTAGGCGTTCTATCATTTGAAGTAAATGGAAACATTGGTAAACACATATGATATACAATTACTAAAGCAACCAACAATAATGTACCGTAATTACACGGATTGCAGAGATTAGTACATTTTACAGATTGCATGTACCAGTGTTGAACTTGTTATAATTGTTACCTTTAAAATATACACAGATAGGGAGAAAATTCACATGCAAAAATGTAATTTGAGGGGGGGTGGTCTGTGTATTTTTATGCTGCAGTGGTCTGGCCATTGTTCTTCAACAAACAAATAAAAAAGTGTAATTTTACGATGCCAGGAACAAACAAAATATCAGATTGCCAATTGCTTCTTGGCAGTGCGTAGCCTCAGACTTCACATGTTCTATAAAGGTTCTAGCCAAATGCTACACTCCAGCTGTGCTCCACACGGTCTTGCTGTCTTATCTCAAATCACTCCTTTTTTATTTTTTCCTAAAAGTGCTTAGTGCTGCAGCAATATGCCATCAATGGAAAATGTAACTCAAAACAAGAAATAGCATCTGCCACGAGGAAAAATATCATGGCCTCTTTGTTTAAAAACAAACTCATTATTATAAAATCTAGCAGAGAACATCTTAATAGGAGGAGCACGGTTGTTAAAATGCCTTTCATAAAACACTTTGCAACCCTTGTGTTAATGTTTCAGTTGTATAACTACAAAGAAGGGTATATTAGTATAAATACAAGCTTCATTCTCCGATGTTGTCCTTGTAATAGCGCTTTGCCTCATCTGGAGGTCAGGAGGGTATTCATAGGAAAAGTGCAGGGTAATCCTGCTCTTGAATTACTGCAGGGTGAACTGTTTATTGTCAGCGGCCTTGCTCGGTGAGGCTTTGTTTATGTAGCAAGAACTCAGTTTAGTGCAAAAATGCTTTGTTCAGTACTTTCAGTTGAAAATCAGTGATAGAATCAAAAGCAAATATTTACAAAAAAGGGGAACAAATCAACAAACAGCTTTTTAGTCCAATAGAGGTGGAACGGTTGCTTTCACATCCAGTGCTTGGCTGCAACCAAAGTTATTTTCTTCCCTTCTTTATTGCTTTCTACCTTTCAGCACAGGACATTCTCAATGCACAGGCTGCTTTAAATACTATAAGTACAGGAGGGTGCTGTGAGGCTCATAGGGGAGGAGAAAGTCCCATTCTAAAATAACATAAACACGTAATGGAAGTATTTAAATTAGAAGTACCCATTTTCCAAAAATACCTGGGTATTCAAGATCTGTAAAAGGTTACCATACTTTTGCAGCCTCCTTTGTCTTGAAAACGAATCATAACGGAATAGGAAAAATGAAGGACCAATTATGTTACCTCCTAAAAACTGCTCAGGAGAAGTTTCACATAGTAAGAATGGATACATTAAATGCTTTAAACAGAAGCAGGCCATTTGTGGTTCCAGGTGCGTGTGCTTTTCACAAGGTCAACACGATGATGCTGAAAAGCCATCATTCCATGCAGGTTCTCATCTTGATAAGAACAACGACGATGGAATAGGATTCCAGAAATGAGTCTGAGAACTTGACTGGTTTGAACCTGATCAACCCCTGGACTCACTTTACAATAGTATCACAAGATTAAACCAGAATGCTTTGTGAGGGAGGGGGGCATGTGAAAGGTCCTGTCATTGAATCACATCACATGCACGTGGAATTTTCTTTAAACTTCCATACAGGCAAACATCAACAGCTTGTCTGCAAATAATGAACATTCATTCACAATAGTGTGGTTTGCTTTTTATACTGTGTAAACTTGTGTCGAGATTTTATCAGTCATCCATTTTAGGGTTTAAGAAAGTCATGAATTTTAGGCATTTTTTTAAATATTCAAATATTGGTAACTTACAAATTAGTGACTAGAACTCAGAGGTGAAAGTCTCTTTAATTTCTACCGGTGCTGTATTATTGTTCAGTCCCATCCTCCGCCCTCCGTCCTCCCTCTGCTAAAACTCCAAAGATCTGCTTGGTTTACAGGGTGAGAAAGAAATGGCTATGCAAAGCAGTTGGATGTGATGAGATCTATTGAAACTGTGGTTTCCTGTATCTGGTAAACCATGGCAAATTGTTCTGTACGAACTACTGAGCACACTGGTAAAAAAACAAAACAAACATGTTTACAGCTACACAGGATTAGTAAATTGTAGGCATGCAAACTGGTGTACTCACCCCCAAAACATGTGAATAAGTACTGAAAACCAAGCCATGCATAAAATTATCCTAATTCCAAGCAACCACCGACCAACAACTGGTCCACAGTGTCAGCAGATGCAAGAGAAATTTCAGGATTATGTTGCTGGTTGCTTTTTAGAAATTGTGTTTGAGCTTCAGATTTTCCTATTGTGGGTCACGGGGCCTTGGCTCAGCATGGCCCACATTGGTCTAAAACAGGTCTTGCATTTTTGGGATGACAAGAGATATGTCAGAACGCTATTTTTCCACAAGAGGACTTCTCTTCACACTTCATGGATGATGTCCTCCATTCAGGTACTGTCACTGGGCCAAGAAGAAAGGCACAGTGGCTTCTGTTCCACTTTCACTGATCTTTTCCCATTAGAAAGAGACTGGGGGGCATATTCTCAAAGCATTCACTCCAGTATTTATTTAACTCCTAGTACAAAACTAAACAAATGCCCTAGTAATACATGAGTATGGTGTTTGTGAGCGTAATGCCTCCGATAGCTAGCCAGGACCCCCTTGTAAACGAGGCCCCGGTCTCACTGTGTTAATCTCTTGGTTAAAAATAAATAAATAAGTACATTTTAAAAAAAAACTCCACGAACATTGTAGTGTGCTCTCGTTACGTTTGTAATACGATTCCTCTATGATAGTTCTATTTTCTCATGACTCCAGCTGTCTGTGATACCAGGGTAGTGCGGATCAAATAAAGAAACCAGCAAACAAACAAACAAACACAAATAGATAAATAAATAAATAAATAAATCAGTACCTTGGCAAGCTGATATTATGTGTCATGTGGACGGTGTGGATGGATCAGAGGTGACTTGATGTTGGAATTCCTCCCTCAGCTCCGGCCTGGAGATGCTGTGAAGGCTGTGAATTGTTCTCTGCAGTTTTTTGCACGACAGGCCCCAAAGAGTCAGGGAAGCATATGGTGTTCATGGCACAGGTGACTGCCTCTAGCTCACAGACTGCTTTGGCCAGGGGGACCCTTTAGGCTTTTCATTATTCACAACATGTGGGGCATGTGAGGGTATGATAGGCAGATGTATTTAACTTTTTCTCAAATGCAAAGTTTGATATTTGAATAAAGTCTGTTTATGTTATAAAACTACAATGGAATTCAATACTATAGTTCAATACTATATGTACCATAGATACTCATGTGAATTCCGACTGCTTAATCTCAACAGTTTTCAGCAATTAAGGAGAAATGCAATTATAAGGAACAGAGATGTGCATTTTCTTAGAAAAAGTGCTTGACAATGTTCTGCAGTTCACAGGAATAGGCAATAGGTTAGCAATGAAGCGGAACACACTAAAGTACATCTGAATTCCTGCCATTTATTCTGTGTAAGAGCCTATTGTATTTAGTTACACCAGAGAAACGGAAACCATTGCTGTACTCTATGACAAGCTGAACTGCTTGTCAACAGTAATTAAAAGGCATATGAAAGTTTACAATGGTAAACTGTTCCATGCATTTTTTACTTTAGCATGATCTCGCCATTCTTAACCACGCATTTACCATGGTTAAGGGTTTTTTTTATCATGCTTTATCATACTTATCTGTGATTAACCATGCTTGCAGGTGCATTACTATACTTTTACTATGCATTTACTGTACATTTTCTGTGATTGTACCTCATAATACAACAGTAAAAAAAGTGATAGGAATATTTATTTAAGGAACCAAACAAATGATAGCTCTGGAAGCGGATTATCTCTGGAAGCAGATTATCTCTGGTTGCAGAAGTTGGGACACCTGGGACCAGGTAGAGGGGTGGCTCAGAAGAACCCTTCCTCTGTGAACCAGGCTTCTCCTGTTTTATTGAGCGAGCACCAGGCTGCTTCCCAGATGTTTTAATTACAAGGCAGAGAGAGCGCATGATTCCCACCATATGCCTCCACTCAGCGTAAGTATGCGGCAAATCTGGTGGGGCGTGAATCCGGCAGGTTAGCTTGCCTCCCTCCGACACAGCGCCTGTCAGATCGGATCAGCCTCTATTACCCCTCACTGAGCATGCTAATTTAGGGAGGGCCCTGATTAACACCCCATAAAAACACTCACTCCAGAAGCAATTACAGTTCTAATATAAAAGCCTTTCCAGGAGGAATCGTATGCAAAGCGGGGGCAGGGGCTTGCTAACTCATTGTATGCAAAGCGGGGGGATGGGCTTGCTAACTCATTGTATGCAAAGTGGGAGGAGGGGCTTGCTAACTCGTTGTTTTGTTTTTCAAATGACACTCCTCTTGAACCAAGTCCAAGGTTTTACACAGAGGTCAAAGTGCATTGGGGGCGGAGGTCTTATCCCTTATCAAGAGTACTATGGTAAATTTGCTCGGTACAGTAAGTTTACCATGCCTTTTACAGATTATCGTATGTGTTCAACATGTTTGTTTATACTTGCTTGTGCTTCACTAATCTTGCCTGTGTTTGCCATGCTTTCTGTTTGATTTACCTCAGCTCTCTGATTCGTGTTCTCAAGTCTCATGTTCTGCAAGTAGTGTGAAATGAATGGGTTCCCTAGTTAAATTAATATTTATTTAAACAAATGAAATCAGGTTATACTAATTTGAACAGCAAGAGACTTACTTATCTTACTGCTTTTGTAAAAGTTTCAATAAGTACCTGGAAGAAACATGTGTGCTAAAGGAAAGAATCCCAAGTTCCTTGCAATTCATTCAAGAATTTCAAGTATGGGTCTGAACCTGAAATACAAGTGACTGATCGCTCCCTAACTCACACTGAGTTTATTATTTTTTATTTCGAGTACCCATTTATTTTACCCACTATTTTCTCACCAATTTAGATTATCCAATTATTTTTCCACTTACCACAGCAATTCCCCACCCGGCTCAGGAGAACTGAGTTTAGTGAGCATCCCAGAATCCCACCGACAACCCAGCTTCCTCTTCTACACCCTGGAACTGGAGAGCGGATGTCAGTGAGCTACCAGCTTCTGGAGGACAAAGGCCAGCCCTGCAGATGTCTGCTCCGAGCTCAAACACATTCTCCTCAAAAAGTGAAAGATCAGTAAAAGTTCTTCCCCACAAGTTAAAATTGCAGTCATTTTGCAGTTTCTCATACTTTCTCCAGCTCTACTATGTGCACCACTGTTTACTATAGTTTATCGGTTTTATTTATTTTTTACTATGGAGTACCCTGTGTCTTCCTTGTGTCTCATATTTCTTTACTTTTAACACGGTTCAATGCGGTAAAGTTTTTACATGACCTTGAACACTGCATTAGATCTTTGTTTTCATCTTCTGTTCTGCTTTGAATCAATGCTTTAGCAGTGCATTTTAAAGAACCATAGCAAAGGGTAGTCTACTTGTTGAAGACTATTATATTGTAATCACTGACAGCGAGGGAAGGGAGGAAGTCAGTCAATGATGCATTGAAATCTTGCTCTAGTGTACTTCAGACTGAGAAGCATCATGAATACTGCGCTATGGTTATTTCAGTTTGTCTACAAGAACATCATTCTTCCATTTGCATGTGTATTCTCCTGTGCTTTTAAAGTGCCTACCTGGTATCTTGTCCACTTCTCTCTGTTGACTTGTTGTTACAAACAATGTGCCATTGCAGCACTGGCAGGAACAAGATTCAGCCACAGCTTGGATGTGGCTTTCTCATATTGGAGAGGGATGGAGGGGTGTTGAGCACAGAAGTCTGATAAGGGAACTGTGGTGAAAGCCAGGGTTCATTTTAGCACGATTCGGAAT
Organism: Polyodon spathula; assembly: GCF_017654505.1. Lineage (NCBI taxonomy): Eukaryota > Metazoa > Chordata > Actinopteri > Acipenseriformes > Polyodontidae > Polyodon > Polyodon spathula. The sequence goes on along the minus strand of NC_054556.1, from coordinate 23,501,906 downwards.
GGCTTCTATTAACATGCCCCTTGTGGAAAGAACTATCAGCTGAAGGCTCAGCTAAACTCTTTGACAGAGTCTCACCACTGACAGCATTTTTTACATGGCTTGTTGAGATAAGACCTGCACTGGGGAAGGCTATACGAAGGCATACCCCTAGACCCTCTTAAATGCAGGGGTCTCACAATATACCAACCAATATGCTCTTTAAACACAGCTTGAAACACAATCTCAAAGCCTTTTCCAGAAGGAAAAGTAGACAGATTACAATTCTAAAATGAAAAAGAAATGGCTAATTACAAGCCCTTAAATTAAAAGTCGCAGTATGTCTTTATTGGATATGATTTTCCTTTCTAAAACAATTGCGCTAATGGCGATTTGGAGTATATAACTTTGACAGTGTAGCCCATGCAGTTTAATTGCAGCAATGTTAACACTCGCATCCCCAGTCAGAAAGCTTATACCTTGGTCAAGCATAGGCATAAAGGAACAGTACAGAAGTATGGAACTATAAATGCTAAATTCATGGTTTCATTTGAAAAACATGATGAAATTACTGGGTAAACTAACCATGACAAACTTTTATATGGGGACGGTTTTATGTTCCTTTCACAAGAATAGTGCAAATCGAAGAGAACCTTATAGACTGTAGCCTTATAGTTATTCTGTGTGCCAATTACTGTTTGTGTGAATCTTCGTGCAGATTGAAAGCTGGAATACCAGCCTTATAAACAGGGGTTCAGCTAACACCATGTGAAAAGAAAAACACCACAGTGATGTTACACAACATGCTTCTCATTGTATTTTCATATAAAATGTGTCTATATATATATATATATATATATATATATATATATATATATATATATATATTATATATATATATATATTATATGACACATACATATACATTGTATGTGTATATATATATATACACACACACATTTGTATACATTTTTATTTCAATAATAATACTAGTAGTAATCATAATAAGCACCATTTGTTTTTGTTACTGTGCAGTACAGAAAAGGATGTAAAGCAGTGGCAACATAAGAGAAGATTATAAAAACATTATAAATTAATATAAGATCAGGGAGTGTGGTAACTCAAAATCAATGTGCATGATGCAAACATTGGAAATCGTGATAATGAAAAAAATAATAATATGGGGAACTGGTCAATAAAGCCCCATTTTGTAAAATCTATGTATTTTCTTACTCCGTATGCTAAAAGCATTACAACACATGCATACACACGCACACATGCACACACGCACACACGCACACACGCACACATGCACACACACACACACACACACACACGCACACACGCACACTGAGAACAGTAACTACCTCTAGAAAACAGCTCCTTCAAATCATCGCCTTAACCTTGAAAACTCATAGTTTAAAACATTTACTCAAGTTTATATTGCTATTTATGTTGACAGCTACTTGACACCTTGGAAATGTTCAAACTAGCAGCAAAAATTGCTTTAGTGACTTTTAAAGAAACAAAAAAGACCTTTTTAAACATGAATGAAATAGTAGTGCTTTTGAACTGGCAGCACAGCTCAACACCACCCACCACCCCCCTGCCCATCCACATAAGCTTACATTTTTAATACTTGTCCCTGAATAGGTTTGCTATAAAAAATAGGTACTGTAAGTAGCATGAAATATTAATTTACTGCATTTCCTTATGAATCTGTATTCTCTGAAATTATTACATCTTTCATATTTGCTGCACTTTAGAAGTTCCTAAAGAAATCATCCTTGTTGATTGCGTGTGCACGGTTGTTTTTGTATTTATTTTTATAAATCATTTAGTTAAGTTTGTTACAACAAATCTAGAAACTTGTCTCATAGATTTAATTGTGTGAGAGCTAACTTCTAATGCTTCTCATGCACCAGGGCAATTGGATGCAATTCGGAGAGCTACAGTAGGTGTTGTCATTCTGAATAAAGCTTTATCCTATGTTACTAATGTGCAATCATCACGTTTTTAAAATGGAATTGTGAATTGCACTCACATGGTTTTAACTCATGTGGATTGTGCATAATTAAGGTAGCATGGATAAGGTGTTAGACAAACATTGCAGCCAGAGGTCTTTAATCAATGTCACGAGCATCAACTGACACAGGGGTGTTTTACTAAGGTGCAGGGTGACAGAGCTGGAAATGAAGTGTTTCAGGACTCATTAAGGTTAAAGATGAAAGTGTGTCAGAGCTGTGATTTGAGTAACAGCAATCATCTGTAAATGTGGAATATTAAAACTCCAAGAAATGGAATTTCAGTTTCATGTTATCACGTTCAGAGTTAAGATAGGTAATTAACACACTGAGCTAGTTCTAAGAATCCAGAGTTGAAGCCTTAGGCACCAAACAATAAACTCAATAACTACAGTCATTGCCTGACAATATTTTTTGTGTCTGAGAATGCTTCAGTTAATATGAGAGTCTGTAAAGTTCTACAGTATTGGATGTCTGTTAATTGCATTGTGCAACTCCATACAGTTTAAAACATTTCAGCTATTTTCAGCTATTACGGACATGTCCAATATCCCTATTGCACTTTCAAATTTCGTAGGATATCAGCAATTTTGATGCTTTTATTTTTAATGTTGGCTTTGGGAAATGAATGAGGATACACAATGGAGAAAGTATCTCAAAAATAATCAATGAGGGAAGCCATCAAAACAGAGCAGGAAGAACCACTGTGTTTTCCGTTTATACCACATCTAATTAACAATGTACTTAGGATGATAGATTGAATTAAGTAATTGCCATTGCTTTTGGGAGCTCTGAATTCAAAGCTTTGTAGAGCCGCTGTTGGGATGTCCCTGCTACAAGCTGGACACTGAAATATGAAAAATAAATACTCACATGTAAACTATAAATACAATTCCCTTTTCAAAATAATGCTCACAGCCATATCAGGAGACATTCCGGACACTCTCCTTTAATCAAACAACGCTAAACGCTCCTGGAAGCATTAAAAAAAACTCTTAAAGCACACATCAAACCTATCAGGTGAGTAAATGTCGTCATGGAACAGAGCAAAACAGGTCATGAGAAAGCACGGTGCTATTTTGATTTTTTTGCCAAAGAATGGAGAGTTGCGTTTAATGTCTTGTGCTGTCATTTCTGTTATCCCTTCTGTTTCTCTTTAATTTATTATTTGCTGCTTGGTTCCTAGTGGTATTTGATATTTACCCTCAAAATACCAATTTACTTAACATAAATCTTATCGAACAGATTATAGACACATTTTAGTGTTTATTTGTTTTAGTTAACACTTTAGACGAAACACCAAAATCAATAACACAGTGTAAAGTATATTAATAGTGAAATGTGTTTATAATCCGTTGCATAAAAGTTATGTTCAATACCTAAACTTAGAGTGTACTACTACTACTACTACTATAAATAACTTGAGAAACTCACTGTTGAACTATATATATATATATATATATATATATATATATATATATATATATATATATATATATATATAGGCTCATATATATATGTATGGTATACTGCGCTCATATAAAACATTACATATGCTGCTAGTGTATTTAAAATGATAACCATGTGAAATGTCAAATGGCCTGTATGAAAGAATATTTAAAAAGCGCCTTGAGTTCATCTTGAAGTGAATATGTTTGAAAAGACCTTGAGCGCGAGTTTAAAAGAGATCAATGTGTTGAGGAAATGTCGATTGGGATCAATGGGAATTGATTTAGGATGGCGGGCTGCAGTGTTAAAGTCTAAAGCTGCTGAAATAGCCTTTATGAATATTAACAGGACTGGGATCAATACCCCAGCTCACTTTTAGAAATGACAGGGAACAATCTGCCTTTACTCTTGCCCTGATTAGAGACACCACACTGCCTTGTTTTTACAAGCCCTCTCACTCACAATGAGAGGCGAATCATGCTTTCAGTTACAAAGAGCCCCTCAAACGCAGGAGTCTGCTTTAAACCTACCTGCCCGTAGGGAAGGCAAAAGAGAGAAGATGTCCTTGTAGGAATTTTAAATGAAGCTTATTTATCTTACACAACTTTATTAAGCCGAAACGGTCCTCCAGCTATTTTTAAGCAGACATTTTCCTTTTTATTGCACTTGTAAATATAGGCATCCCAATCAAACCCGCTTACAACATCTGCTCAAGGAGCAAGCAAACTTAACAGACAGGTGGTTCTAATGTCCAAGTACTGAAGCTACAGGAAGGAAATAGATTTTAAACCGGTTTGACTGTCCAAATCCTATTTAATTTGTGTAGGGTTTATGATTTGGTACCTACGGCCAGTAGGATCAGGTTATCAATGTTACAATGTATTGCAATGTGTTATGTGTTTATTGCCCAGCAGCTGGCAATTGTGTATATACGTTTTGGGTATAGATAAGTGTCTGATCCACTCTTCAGCAGGTGAGAGACTGGAGTTTTCTGATTGGCTTGTAATAATACTAGATGTTGTCTTTCTGGTCGTTCATTACAAAAGCAAGACTGAACTCAAGTTATCACATCCATAAATAGATAAGACATGCACTAAAATACAGAGATTTCACTGATAAAAACACATTATTTTACTAGGAAATCTCAAGCTTTTATAGGGGTGTGTAAAGTAGCCGTGCATTTTACAATGCTAACAACTGTTGACGAACAAATCGAACTGCTTCACACATCTGACACATAACACATATCTGACTAAAATGCAAAATAACTCCCTCTCTATAATGCATATATAGTGAAGCAAAAATGTAGCTTTCTGTGAATTAACCATTCATAAAGACCCCCCCCCCCCCCCCCCCCCCCCAAAAAAAAAGGCAACAGTCCCATTCATGGACCATTTTAATTAGCAGTTTTTAAACTATAAAGAGCCTGGCTAAACTGCGGTTGGGAGTTCAGTTCAAATCGACAGACGAGAAAAACAAGTGCGGGTTGGGAGAGGTGAAGAGGGAACGGACTCGTCCCAGGTTCGGCTGCCGGAGTGGGGCTAAAGCGAAGCTGAAGCGTCTCGTCTCCTCTCGCAGTGAAAAAATAAATACATTAGGAAAGATAACCAGGTAATAGGCCTAATATTTTTATAGTTATAAAACAAACGCTGAATAAGAGGTCTGTGTTTTAAAGTGCCAGCGCAACTTTTCTTCAGTTCAGATACTGTATCAAAAGGGAGAGAGAAGTTTATAGTTTGAACAACACCCGTACTGTATTTACTGTAGAAATATTGCATGAATCACTAGTATAGGGGATTGGGGGACCTGCTGTAGGAGCGTTATATCCGAGGCGCATTATAACTGAGAGCCTTGTAGTGAGGGAACACTGTATATATTTATGGAAATTCTTCAAAAGCCACATTGATCAATGTTTAGGGAAAACTGTACATTTTGTGCTTTCCCATTTCATGTCAAATGCATGCACATTGCCTTCTATTATCTTATATTAAACATATATATATATATATATATATATATATATATATATATATATATATATATATATATATGAAACATGTAAAGCATAAGCTTGCGGTATTCTAAAAGCGTATTACAGCATTCATATATAAAATACATGCAGTATGTTTGATCAGCAAAAACCAGTACACCCGTCTTGGATGTTTGGGATGGAGACGTGCAATTGAACGTCACCCTAGCCCTGTGGCAATGCAAAACCTTAGCAAGGGATGATACTTTTGAATAATTAATTCAAATAGTCCTGCCTGCCAGGAACTGCCTCTATTTTCCTTCTTTTTTTTATATACACCTCATGGGCTTAATCAGCATCAAAGACTTACAAATCCAATAAACCGTTTCCCTGCGCTGGAAAGCAGCTGGGTAGAACTTGAAGATCAGCCTCCCCCATTCTCTACCCCTCTATTGACTCTACTGGCAGAATCGCTTTGAAAACAACAGAGAAGAAGAAGAAAGGAAAAGAGGGAGGAAGAGGCTGAGGTGATAATGGAGAGAGAAGAGGAGGGGGTAAGAGGGAAGGAGAGAGGCTGTGTGTGAAAGAGGGAGAGAAAAGAAAGTGATATAAGAGAAGAAGAATAGATAGATAGATAGATAGATAGATAGATAGATAGATAGATAGATAGATAGATAGTATAAGCACCCTCATACCCAATATCTGGACCCTGTATCTATTTTAAATATATTTTGTTAAGTATCTGGTAAAAAAACAATATCCAAAGGTCCCTTAAGCCAGACTGCAGATTTATAGCCATCTATCACCTCCAAAGTGCTTCCACATGTGGAGAGGCCTGTCTCGGCCCAGCCTGTGCCCCACGAGTGAGCTGCCTCAGCTGGGGAGGCTTGGCTTGGCTAGGGAAGAGAGACCGGGGCCTGGGGGGAGTGGTGGAACACAGTTTTGTTTTGCCCTGGAGGGAGCAGAGAGAGAGAGAGAGAGTAGAGAGAGAGAGAGAGAGAGAGAGAGAGAGAGAGAGAGAGAGAGAGAGAGAGAGAGAGAGAGAGAGAGAGAGATTTAAACTGGTTCAGGAAATGAGACTTACAATCACTACATAAAAGAATCACAAACTTTGCCACGACCCGTCATAAATCAAACCATGTCATAAAAAAAACTTCAGCGTTTAAGTACACAGACATCTCTTAAATAAATAGACAGTACATATGAAACAGTAACAGTATTTCATGTTTTGTGCTGGTAACAAAGTCGGTGTGTTATTAATGTGAAGTCCAGCCTTTGGATTGTATCATTGTTATTGGGGGAGGTTGTTCCTCTCCTGATTGTCTTAAATCCAGCAGTGGTTTTAGATTTGGGAGAGTACATGCAGTACATGGTCTGAGCTACAGTATCCCTGCTAACCTATTAAATTTACCATAGAAAATTTGCAAAGCATGGTTGCATTCTTCTCCACTCTGTTTTATGGTTTACCATAGTTTACCATTATTTTTGCACTGCTTTGCCATACACCTCTGTTCTATACCACGGTTGTCAGTGCTTCACCACGCTTTTACTAGGCTTTACTACACGACAGTGCATTGGCCATGGTAAACTTAGATATGCAATGAATTCATTCATTCATTAAATATAATATTCTTGTTTCCAAGAAGGTCCTAAATGAAATAGATGCTATACAAGAAAGCACCCCATACTGTACCTATCTGTATAGCGATAGAAGAAATAGAATCTGAAGGACAAGGCCTGTTCAGGTCATCAAGCAACACAAATAGACATTAGATTGATTTAATATGAGGAGTTATAGTTATAATTAATATACAATAAAGGATGTGGTGCCCAAAGAGAATAATGCCACTGCCCTCAGGATTACTCTACCCTGGCAAGCAGTTAGTAATCCTCAGTGCTTGCCAAGTTTCATAATTTGACTGTTTGCTCATTTCACTGCAGGCAGGGAGCCTGTTATTAACAGTGGAATAAAAAGGGCTTGTCTCTGAACCTTCAATATCTGATGAGGTGTTCAAGGGTTGTTTTTTCACTACACTCAGGGCCCTTAAGACGCAAGTAAACTTGTTGACAGAGTGACCTGGCTGGCGGTAGAGCACAGTACGCAACACGTTGCAACATGTTGCATTCTTTAGAATCAGAGTTGCATTTTTTTTTTTTAGCAGCTTGCTGTGCAGCCCCAGCCAGTCAGGGCACCTGTCACGTTTTCTTGTATCTGATTAATTCATTTAGTTCTATTCTACTTCCTGATGTATTCAAAATAATTTGTTTTTTTTACGGATTTTATAAGCTTTGGAAACATGTTATTGTTTTTAATTTGTGACGCAGGGACCCACTGTCAATTGGCATGGTGGGTAAGCTGGGAAACCCAAAGTCAGTGACACATGCCAGGGCTGATGTGCTTGCCAAGGATCCTCCCTGTAGACTTGCCTAAAATATAAAAGTGTATTAAATACATTTTGTGAATTTCAGTGGTAGATCTGCTCTGGTCTGAGTTATTGCATTGAGTCATGCTGTGCTGTGCTGTCTCTCTTCAGAGCAAGGGGAAGCTGTGCATAATATTGTGTTTTTTAAGACACATCCTGTTTCCTTCCCAAAACAGTCTGCTCCACTATCTCTGCTTGTCGATTAGTTACCTGCAGACTCATTTCTAAACATGCAAACAAGTGATAACACAACTGAGCCATCTGGTTTTCAAGGGTTGAGTAGTGTGTGTTTCTAACTAGTGTAACAAAGCATTGTAAGGTTTGGCAATATCATTACAATGCATATTCAAGCACATGCTATCTGAAAAAGTCTATGGGAATATCAGCGAGTCCTGGAGTATCTACCCATAATCTGAACACCACTGAGGGGTCTGTCATACCCTCAATTTGGTGTTCCGTTATTGGTTCAAGCCTCAGAGTACTCAAGAGATTGCATCCTGGACCTAATCTGTGAAGACCAGGCTTTAATTCAATTTGCACAAGACTTTCCAGTGTTCTATAATGCTGCTTTAGCTGACTGCTTTGAAAAGGACGGCCTTCTGCGCACTTTCACGTTAGCGTTCAAGTTACGCTTAACAGCCTATTAAACATAACACAGCTTGGTAAAATTGTGACATAACTTGCCATTATAAATTCACCTGCAACAGTAACAGACAGACGCCCCCAGCAGCACAGGCTCCTCGGGAAACTCAAAGCAGAGTCAGTCTCTCACTCCCAGTTCCCCTGCTGGAGAGGGGAGACTCAGTATCAGTGTTATCCCTCCAACTCAATTACTGTACAGAAGAATATGTAGTCATATTGAAAAGGAATGCACCCTCATTAAAGTCATTAAATAAATTAGCAGCGTAAAGTAGCAGCATTTTGTTTTTGTTCAGTCAGTTTAATCACCCCGCAATGCATTAGCACGCACTGCCACTCGCCGTTTCAACAGATTGCTTTTGCTAACTTTAGATAATTGAAATGCTTGGAACATCGTGGCCAGGGTAATGATAGCCTCTCTGCCTCTGCCATGTGTTTCTGTTTTCATGCTAATAGCTGGAATACCCTCTGAGAGACGAAGGTTAACCCTCACTTTAACACAGAGTACTGACTATTACACTTACCCTGCACTGCCCAGCCTCCCCAAAACCCCAGAACAGAGCACAGTATCAACACATCCACAGCAACAGCTAGAAGGTCTTCATTTTCAGATGGATGTAACAATAATAAAAGCAGTGTGCCAGTCAGGGGGTACAGGGTAGACACAGTGAGAGTAAGTCTACAACTGTTCAAATGAGCCAGGCTTGCTTTGCCCTGTCAGTCATCATGTCTGCATTAGAAACACCGGTGCCTGCCAGAACACATGAATAATAATGACGATAATGGCTCATTACAAGCTAAAAGACTGACCAACTTTGAAAAAAAAAAAAAAAAAAAAAAGTGACAAACATATCAAATATGATAAAACTGAGTTAATATATAATGCAGGGATAATAATGTTAAACATACAGAAGCTAGAAGTATAAAACCACTTTGCTTGCTTGAAGTGTAGGCAATGGTTAACTGTCCCAGTTATTTTACATACAAGTATGTGCCAAACAATGCTTGGCAGTGGAATCTTCATCTAACAGTTCCAAATGTTGAGACTTGTGTCCTCCTAGTGATTCCTTCAATTTGCTTGTATGTGGGGAAATCTGCCAAGACATAATCTGAGGAATTGCAATCCATTAGCTTGAAGAAGCACAGAGTATAACACCAACAGGTAACCCTTTCCTTTCTCACTAACTCCCCTGTACACACATTTTCTTTTCACATTTTGACTGCATTCAATCTTACAAAAGCATTCATTGCATGCAAATGTGGAATTGGCTATACTCAAGCACCCTGATACTGTGCGCATACAAAGACTTAAGTAAATAGACATCGCCATCCTTTAACCTATGACAAATCTCTATATGTGTTCAAAAACCCGTGCTCCCTTGAGAAAGGTATGTAAACTATACTAAACAGTTCAGCAGCTGACTGTTCTGAACAAAATATTCCAGTTACAGTGTTTTCTCCATCCTCCTTCCTTCACGTGTACCATTTCACTACACTTTCAGTGCAGTTGTTTTCTGCCTTGGAGGTTTGTACAGTTGGTGACAAGGCCAGAGAGTTGAAGCTCTTTCAGCCTGCTTTAGCAGCCTCTCAGCCTGTCTGACGAGCCTCTCTCCTGTCTCCTCTGCAGCTCTGCAGAAACCCCACAGTCCTGGCACCTTGCCAGGCCCTTGCCCTTTGCCTTCAGTGACGCCACTGAAATCCCTCGTTGGCAAGGCAACCGAACATTAAGTATAACCTCTGGATAAACAGCGCAAAGAGGTGATAAACTATTGGGCAGTAAATTTGCTTCCTCTCTACCCCTACCCATACAGGATTAACCCATAACTGTCCAGTCAAACCAGAAGCCAGATAAAAGGCTGCAGAAAGTATTCATGCAGCTCATTATTTTTTACATATTCTTTAATTGGGGAGCGATGTGATAGAATGGAGAAAGACATGCACACAAACTACAATCAATTGTCATCCTTCTATGATGGTAAGATGGCACTATTTCTGTGCCACTCACCATGATTATAACATGGTAAAGAATGATTTGTATAATGCTTTGCCATGCTGTTAAGATGGATTGGAACACAGGTGTCCAGTGGTGAAAGGTTTGCGTATTACCCACTGCACCTCCTAGCCTGCGGGTTTTGACTGACTTTGGTATTTATCTTCCAGCTGAGGCTGCTCTCTTTTCTTGGGCCTGTGATGTTACTTCAGCATGTTGACTCCAAGGCCACACGCAGCAGCAGCAGCAGAAGCAGAGATCAACGGTGCAGGGCTGCAGCAAGAGATGGAGGGACCTGTCAGGCCTGAATTAGATGTTAAATCTTTTGGACAAAATGTATTATGTTAAGAATTTATCATGCGCCGTTTCCTGCGGGATGATGTATAGAAGAGATTTGTCAGCGGGCACAGTCAGAATTCGCTGTTTCAGGGCTAAAGTGGCTGTCAGGCTGCCAGTGATAGATTTTTATCTGCTCTCACTCTCTCCATTCTTCTTTCTTGCTCATTCTCACTCTCCTTCTCTCTCTCTCTCTCTCTCTCTCTCTCTCTCTCTCTCTCTCTCTCTCTCTCTCTCTCTCTCTCTCTCCCCCTTCTTATCCTCCTCTCTGTCTTTGTTTTCTTCTCTCTCACCTGTTCTCATGACCTTTCTCTCTCACCCATCCAACCTCTTTCATCTATACGGCCACTTTATTAGGACTTGTACTATACCTAATATCAAGTTGAGCCACCATTAACCCTGATCACAGCCTAGACCCTTCTGTTAGATCCATTATTCATCTTCTCCGCCTCACCTCATCTTTCTACCATGTCATCCACTACCCTTCCATCTTTTTCATGCTCGTGATTTCTTTATTTCCTCGCCTTTCTTATCATTCTCCCCATGCTTTCCTTCTGGATAAGAAAAGCTGGTTTTCAGGATCTTCCTGCAGCGAGCTTTACGCAGTGTGGAATTCCCAGCTTGGATGAATGAAATCTTCCAAAGACTCCTGGCAAACCAAGAATGGAGCTGTGTGTGGAATGTACTGTAAATCCATCTTCAATTCACTGCTGCAACTCTAGGCAGCAGCTTGATTCAATACAATGCTGGGATCACAGTACAGCATCTGCATTGGAAACTAGGTTAAAAAAAGAAAAGAAACATTTTAAGAACTTGCTGTTCCCCCACTGAGTTCTTTACTGTGCTTTATAACCAAATTTATGGTTTGCACCTATACAATTATTATGGTAGTCATTACAATTTTACTAAGCTGAATCATTTCTGTTACGTAGCATTTACTAGTTCAAACCTGCTCTCTGACGCAGGTACATAGATCACAGATTCTCAGAACTAGTGCCTTGGGTGAGTTTGTTGGTTTTGCCCATGCCCACAGTTACCAGGGTTATATAAATTGCCAGCGAGTTAAAGGGCAGTGACCACCAATGAGAGGAAGACTTTACACACTGACAGTTTAACTCTTTCTTTACTGGTTCATTACATACACTACAAATAGGACTGATATTCTGTACTTCCTCAATGGAAAACTGTTTTTTTTTTTTTTTTTTTTGCTGTGCAATCTATTGAAACAAGTCATCTGGTCTGGGGTTTACCTGATCAACAGATTTGTTATGATTACAAACAAACAAACACAAAACTGCACTTTCCTGAGCTCAAAGAGACAAATGTTTCAGTCATTATCAGTCGTATTAGTGTTAATGGTTACATATTGATATTCAATCAGCCTACCCATTATATTTTATAGTCTCCCTCAATTTTGTAAAACCTCCTGTATTGTGCAGCATCTCAAACGCAATTTCAAGTTGAAATTCTGAAAGGGTGTTTGCACGATCTCAAAGATAAAAACAGACCAGCTAGGAATTAATACAAAGGAGATGCTCCTCATGGGAGGATTTTTAATTTGCTCGATTGCCCAATATTTCAAGCCAGTTTTATTTGATGAGGCTAAGATTTGCATATTCCCTTCCTCATAGCGCTGAAACTTAACTTATGTTAACAGAAAATGCATAATGAGATTGACCTTTTTGTTGTGTTTTTTTAAACTTATATTTGTGTGCAGAACTGATAGAAAACATTGTCTGGGTGTGCACTGGAGGAGGGGTCATTAACTGTCTCTGTGGGCCACACTAATAGAATATAGCAGTGAGATAAGCCTCTGCCTTAAACCCTGACTGTAACACAGGACATGAAACCCCAACATGGGTAAGGGGAAAGGATTTCAAATTTTAATTCACAAGATTATGCTTTGACCTCAATATATAATACCCTGACTGTCCATTTCTGATTTTGCTTTTCATACATAAATAAATAAACAAATAAATAAATAAATAAATATGTATCGGCTTCTCAAAGGATGTTTCTAGTTGACAGCTTCATTCCACGGATAATACACTTATTATTAGGTGAAATGACTAACAAAATGTTATGAAAAACTATAAAAAATATATTCTGCTAAATTGGGAATCTAATAAAACACGCCAGCTAGTATGTTGGTTTACAGTGGGTCATTAAAGACATGGAAAAAAATACAAATAATAATGTGTTATGTTGAGATCATAAGATAATTTATGTCGCGATCTCAACATAAAGGTTTGAAATATCAAGATCCTAAGATCATTTATCTTGTCATCTAGACATAACACATTCCACAGATCGTACTGGTTAAATGTATTGCTTGAAAGTTATGCAAGAAAGAGTTAATTAAACAAATATATAATAAAAATGTAAAATAAACTATAAAACTATAGGGAAAGAGAATCAGCTGTGGGACTGTGTGATGTCGAGAAGAGCAATTGAACAGTAGTTATTTTAGTTAGTTTTACGGCTGTAGCTAAAGTTTAGGACGACCCTGGCGCCTTGCCCGTCCACCTTTATTCCAGATGTTGCCATGGCGAAACTTTAAGGCTGTATCTAGGCAACCAGTGAGCGTGGAGGCTGGCTTGAGGCCTAGTTAAAAAAGTGGGAGAGAATGTATCACGTTTCCATTATTTAACTTTCTCTGACTAGATTTTTCTTTATTATTATTTTTCCAAAGGAACAACATGGCTTTAATTTTGCCCTCGCGCTCCCCCAGATAGCCTGGGTGGTTGTTGTGTTGTTCCTTGTCTAGTGATCCTAATGTAAAACTGTAATTGAGAGCTAAAACTTTGTTATTCCTTAGCCCTCCTTTTCTCCCAGATAGTTTAATTTTCAGTACAATCAGCTGCTGTAGGCAATGTTAACTCTTTATATTTGCTTGGTCAGCACTGTAGAACAAGGAAAAAAAGGCATGAGTTTGTATTGTATTGTTGGATTGAATTCCTCTCTGTGTCAGTCTGAACGCTGTTTCAGGTGAATACCAAGGTGTCAGGGTCATTAGAATTGCAGGAGAATTGCTCAGGATATACCTTAGCTTTACGAAAGCAATTAGGGTCAGCAGATCAATGCGTCTCAGACTTTGAAATGTAAGGCCTCAAACATGTTTATTGATGGAAAGTCACAAGGTAGTTATCAGAGAATACCTAGTTAAGATTCTTGAACTGATTCTTTTTGTTTCTGTAGATTTCTGGAACGCATTGGAGAAGTTAGGTCAGTGTCCCTTGAACCTACCAGAGAGACCAGTTTCATTAGGGGAAATAGTAATGATGCTTTTTGGTAATTTATATAAATCTGAATAAAATGTAAACATGTTCAAATTCCAGTTAATAAACACCTCATCTTGAAAGGAACAGTGAGGTCATGCAGCAAAAATCTCAAGTTAACATACGTGTGTTTATTGCAAGGAAGAAAGAAAATTGAATAGTGCGGCACTGGACTAGTATTCACAAGAAAATCTAGTTGAATGAATTGAAAAAGTAATGATGATAGCCTACCATACAACCTGAAGTCCTTTACACAACGAATACACTTAACTAAAGTACTACCATAGAATCATAGAACCATAGAACTGTAGAACTGTAGAACCATAGAACCGTAGAACCACAGAACTGTAGAACCTTAGAACCGTAGAACTGTAGAACCATAGAACCATAGAGTCATATAACTGTAGAACCGTATAACCATAGAACTGTAGAACTGTAGAATCATATAACTGTGAAAGCATGGAACCATAGAACCCTAGAACCATAGACACTCTTGAAAGATACCTAGAGAACAAAGAATGGTGTCAAAAGTACCCAGGCTGTTGTCCAGTTGGCAGGAAGCTACTCCTAGAATGCAAAGTGTTGACCCAAGGTTAGTGCCATCCCAGCTTTATGACAAAACAAAGAGGAATTCAAAATGTATTCCAAAAAACAAAAAGAGGTAACACTTTGCATTAATAGTCTCTAATAACTGTATGTTTACATAACAGTTACTTAGTAATACTTATTATGCATAGTTGCAATGTACTTAATGTGTAAACGCTTTGGCATGATATAACCTTAATCCTAACCCTAACCTTAACCCTTTCCCTAGCCCTAACTCCAAACAGTAGCTGGTTTTAAAAGCAATACCCCACACCACTGAAGTGGCAGCAGTGATCAATACCATCCCATGCTGTTTTACATGGTGGCTCGGCTAATTTACAAACCATTCCTGAATTATTAATAGAGACAGCAGAACACAAACATTTTAATTAGGGGCTGACAGCTCTCGGCTCTGCTCTCATAATATAACCCAAATTACATTATCCACATGCTGTCGCTCTGTAGTATGAGAGTGATACATTTGTTTTCCTAAAATATAGTTAATCTAATTTAAGCATGTGTATCCATTGTCCCACGCCCCGGGAAAATATATAATTCTTCTGGAGTGCCCCCCCCCACCTCTCCCCCATGTAAAAAATAAAGGAAGTGTAGGGTATGGTTCAGGCTACAAGGTTTGGTGCACACCCATCCTGATGACCAGAATATTGAGAAATTGAAATATATGTTAACAGGTTTGCTGCTTACCAGAGACTTTATAAATACACATCCCTATTATCTGTTTAATACACATAATAAAGGGTTAATAAAGCCGGGAAGCATCCAAACTCATTTCAAGAAAGCAAGAACGGCAAATACATTAGTCAACTGACTTCATATCAGAATGAAAGTATGCTTGCAGACAGCCTCAGCTGGTAAAACACCAACCTCGATGGTATTAGTTTAAGTTTCAGCATTCACGTCACATGACTCCAAATAGATTCACTGTCTAAAGGTCATTTCCCACCATGACATGGCAGATTCAGCACCACCTCTGGGTGACTTTCCCACTTTCTTCTGCGTGAATAATTTTTTTCCCACCTGTACAAATAGTGTAAGTGTGTAAGAATGCATGCAATATGATTCTTGGAAATAATTGAGGTGGCTGGCTGCACAGTTAATAGAGTGCAGAGATGACCGCTTTCCTTTGCTCCAAACTATTACAATAGCGTAAAAGTATAAAACTATATTTCATTTTATTGGAAATCTGTTAGGAAATGCTAGCGAGAAAAACCAAAAATAAAAAAGGTGTCAGCTTTTTTTTTTTTTTTTTTTTAGCATATTAGATCTGTTTACCATGGAAAAAGAGTACGTTACCATACCTCTTTTATACCAATATAAGCTGTTTAACCTGCTTTCCCAGAGCATTTTGATCTCCCATTAGGTGTTTATAGATCACATTCAGTTGGAGCACATACTGTAAGGAGTCCGTTTCCACTAGTATTATGATGCCAGTTCCCACAGCCTACAGTACCACACAATACTTTTACCCCAGTGACATTTCCTGTTTTGTACTGTGTTATATTTAGTTAGTCCTAACAGTTGAACTCAAAAACACTTTGCAGTACAAGATCTTTATTAACACTTGCAACACTACAGATCTGTAGAGACACTGGGGCCTTTTCATTTCACTGGGATTATTTTAGCCACCGCGCTAGGATATTTATTTATACAGTTAGCCTGCCACCCCCACGCTACTAAAATACAAGGAGACCTGTATTAGGATGCCATCCCTTGCACTTCCATTAAACAGTACAACACACACAGCTCAGAGAAGTCCATTACAGGTACTTCCTAGATATTAAACGGCCTGCAGAAAACAATGATTTAATTAGATATTCAGTATGGTAATTGGAAATGAAGAAAAAAACTACAGAACTGTAGGCAATGGCTAGGTAGAAGTCTTCACATCCCAATGCAATTGATGTGTAAGTATATGCATCTTCAATATGACATGTTTCTGAATGAAATAGGGGTCGAACTGGTGCGTCTGGTAATGTAAACAGCTTTGATACTTTCATTCAGCCCTCCCCATTGCTGTTATGATTTATTCTTGCCTTCTGATTCATCCTAAAGTCTAGTTTACCTTTCATTGCCCAGCCATTATACAGTACCAGCAGGTGTTCATGGCCGCGCAATGTGGTTATTAGTTAATTTCCTCATTTGAGAATCATTGGACTGGAGTGCTATGGGGAGGAAGAAAGCAAGGAAGAGGGGTTGATGAGGCTTGATGAACTTACCAGTAGTATTGAATTATTTGTGCGATAGTGTTCTCTCTCTCTCTTTGTTCCAGAAAATATATCTATTACATGCATTGTTTTTCCACAGCATTACAATCTGCAGGGTACAAGCATACCTGGAGGATGTGTGAACAGCCACCATGGTACATGTGCAGTCAGCGTTTCCGTGGAGCGATTAGGAGCAGATAGGCTGTCAGGAGCTTCTTTATCTGGTGATCAGAGACCCTGATAAGACACGGTGCTGTGGTGAGACCTCTTGGTGTTCACAGGTTCTGTGGGAGTCGGGAAACAATGTCATTTTCGGTGACCCTGCGTTGTATTAGACTGACAGCACAATAAATTCAGCATGCAAATCCTGTAGTGACATTGACAATGTGGGTTAGGACTGTGATTCATAGTGTAAAAACCCTAAGCTTAATTGCATAGTTACATTAGCTACAGGAGCTTTAAGTAATTACCTTTGGGTTTCCTAATTCACATGTAAATCTGTTATGTGCACTGCACTATTTTGATGTGATTTTTCTACACTTTGAATGGGAGCCAGGCTCACACATTAGATTGCAGAGCTGCCTACTGTACTGTAACTTCAGTGGTCCCTTATCAGGCTTTAACAAAGATTTCTTTAATGCCAATCTGTTTCTTTAATGCCCCTGTCAATAATCTGGTGACCTAAAAAACATTAGGTGGCTGTTTGACTTTTAGGAATTAATAATATTGTGTATGAAGAACAATTGAACTGAAAACCCATGTTATCTCAAGTTATTTTGGCTTAGGACTGAAGTTTCAACCCTCCTAGCTATATCTATGGTGTGTATGGTGTTATGGTGTGCAAGAACCTGTATAATGGTTAACAGCTGATTTTTTAAAGACATTTTTTAATTGATAAAGACAGTTATGGTTTACAGGTGAAAGTGTTGATAAGTTGTCTAATATATTCTTCCATTACATGTTCTTACAGCACTGTATTGCTATTGCCTGTTATTATAATGTTTTAATAAATGTTTAATATACTTTGTAACTCTTATAGAAGCATTATTGAGAGTTTATAAAAGATAATTAAACTGACATCAACGTGTCTTTAGTTTCTTTCAGATTTTATGATTGAGTGTTTAAGTTATGAGCAATTTTAAGATAAGCGGAATATCTTCACTACTGTGAGGGAACTTTGCCCTGAAGCAAGAGTTCAGTAGATATCTCCTCTCTTTCCCTGATGGGAGGGTTAAATTGCCTCGCTAGGGAGCATTGAAGTTCCACGCAACTGTGAAGGACAGCAGAGTAAAAACAATGTATTCAAAGGCAATATAATATCAAATAATACAATATAATGGGAGTCAACCAGACAGATTCCGAGCAGGAATTTAAAACATGAAGAGTGTCTTCTTAATAACTGGTTGCACAGCGTGAGGCCTGGTTTTTCATTATTACTGATGCTGTCCAGAAGCATGAAGGGAGACTGTGTCTCTTAATTAAAGAGGCATCCAGACCATTGGAACAAAGGAGACCAGGTTCCCTACTGACTGAGTGGACGAGCCACCATGCGGATTCATTTACCTTCCAATGGCTACTTAGCACAATCGCAATATGGCCCCTGGATATCTATGGTTCAGTTATAGGAGAAGGCAAAGTCACCAGTTAATTATTTACATTTAAACCAGATTGTTAAAATGCTGTAGCACATTTATCACGAGTACATGAGTTCCAGTTTTACCAAAAGCTATGTTTTCCTTAATCACAGTATTTGTTTTTTGACAACTTTTTAGTGCTTCATCAAAAAAAAAAAAAAAAAAACATATTCAGAAATACTAAAAGAAACTTTCAAAAAATGACAAACGCTTTCGACTAGAAGTCTTTCCCGATGTGCTTACAGGAACTGTCAATGCAACCGAAATATCCTGATGTGTTTTCTGACAACTGTGTTTATATGAACTGTGGAGTGAGGCACGATGAAAACCCTGCTGGTGCATGGGTGCGCGTGGAATATTGGGTGGCAGGGAGGGATTTAAATTCCCAAAAACACTTGGGAATGTGGCTGGAGCCGAAAATGGAATAAACGATTAAATTATTAAATTATTAATTAAAAAAGGTGATCACAGGTGTTAGTTTAGAATTAGTGGTGAGAATTAATGTTGGTGAAGGTATATATATATATATATATATATATATATATATATATATATATATATATATATATATATATATATATATGAAGAAATATTATTGGGGTTGAGCTGTGTGTATTGTGCGAAAGCGACGGCTCAGTCTAAAACCGTAGTATTTTAAAAGTATATATTAGTTTGGTTTAAACTATGGCCATTGTGCCTGTTTGTTTTGTTTAATATTGTATTATTAAAGTGCTCAACAATGCTTTTAAACCTTGCTCGTTCTGTCTCACTCCCTGCTGATAACATCGTGGGCCATGACGCTATCCTGTCACAATGAATGATTGGTTCCAGTGATTTATTCCGTTTTGTGGACATCCAGGATAAAAAAATGTGCTGTTGTACCTCAAAGAGGTGCCTGTCATTAATAATATTGTTACAGGGTTATTGGTCAACATAATTGGAAAAATTCTAATTAGCTGAATATTTGATTCATTTGAATAGTAATTGATTCATTGATTCAGTGGTTGATCAATTGCATAGTTAATTAGTCAATTAGTCAAATAATTTGTTATTTGGTCCAATAATTGGCTAATGTGATCGTTAATGACGGTCATTCTCCTTTTTGCAGCTGTCAGAGCTTTTTGTTTTGTTTTGTTTTTACTAGTAGCACCAAGTAAACTGATTATCACAGTTCAAATGAATTATACAAGAAGTGGACCCACACTGCTCTGCAAACTTGAGAAATTTTCATTTTTCAAAGTATTGTGGTGATCCTGAATTCTCACTTCGACGCTTAAAGATGTATTTTGCTAGAGCTTCAAACGATGAGACCTAGTGTTTGAGCTGAGGAACGGAGTATCTATGTGGCCTAGTCTAGCGTTGAGGGTTGAGAAGTGGGAGGCAGTCTGGCCAATTGTTTAGCGCTACGTGCAGTAATATTTTATGGAGGTATTTTCAGGAATATAATAGGCAATAACTTTGCTTCGGTGTCATAGTCTAAGGTATCACTACGGCTTAGCATGCAGTTATCTTTGCTTCTGATAAGATTACATGAATTCTCCTATCAGAAGCCTGTGACACATCTAACTGTGATGTCGACAAGTATTAATAGCTTAAGATTTGATCTTGGCTGGGCAAAGCTGGTTTGAATTATCGTTATGAAACAGATGACTGTGAAATCTGCCCTTTGTCACCAGGGCAAGGGGGAGCTTGGAACACCGCTAGACTTCAAAATAATGAAATTAGTATTCTTTGAAACCACACAACTGGGGTCTTTTTTAGTGGTTTAATCTGTGGCAGATCTTAAAATGCCTATCCTAAAACCTGTAAACTTGCATTTATCTTTGCAGTATTGTTTTTTATTGTATTTAGTGATGTTAAAAAGAAGGTCAATTATTTACCAGTGGGGAATAATACTGGTGTGATTCGCACAGCTGCTGATGATCAGATCATTCAGATTAAGATTTGATGTGTAATCTACTCTACAGAACTGAAAATGGCCAGATAGACAGCAGCGCCATCTAAAACACGTATTGTTATATTTTCATGTACTTGACAAACATGTATTCATTTGACTCATTTTGGGGTAATTGTAATTGTGCTCATTTTAAAACACAGCATCTGAATTCAATCACCCTAGATGGTCCGTGTCTGTGGTGCTCCCAGCTCAATAAATTACTGTAATTATGACTTTGTTTTTACAAGATACTATTTTAATGCAAATTTTCCAGTGCCTCACTTCCTTTAAATGTAGGGCAAGCAAAGCTATGGTTAAACAATTAAAACACGATGCCACTCTGAAGTCTTTCCAGAGAGAGAAGTACTGTTTCCACTAGATTCTGCATGCTGTGGTTAAGCACTGTCTCCTGCTTATCTCTCTGAGAAATGAACAGAGTAGTTAAAGTAGATGCATGCATCTGTCTATCTATCTATCTATCTATCTATCTATCTATCTATCTATCTATCTATCTATCTATCTATCTATCCATCCATCTATCTATCTATCTATATACGCTTGTCTGTCTGAGTTTGTGCTTTGCACATATAATGCATTAAATGGATGTAAGCCAGTTAGTACACATGATATAACTTCTATCTGTCTATCTAATATGCCCATACTTCTGTTCTGCACTGTGACACAGACCCAGCCCAGTGGACTTGCCAAGAAGTGTCTTCACCGCACCATAAAGTGTTACTTCCAGGACGGGATGGAACTATTGATCATGTTTGTGCCTTTGTTGTGACACTACCTTTAAATATGCTATTTCTTCTATCTTCTTCTGGTTTTAATCTTTATGTTAACCAATGAGTTGTTATTGTATCACTCTCACATGATACAGCATTGGATTTAAAGTACACCCCTCTAAAAAGCAATAATGAGCTTTAGAATGCAAGGACGGAGATGGTTTACTACCTGTCTATAAGCTTCTGCCGAATTATAGTAGATTGTTTTATTATCCTTCAGATCTGAAGTAGATGTTGTTGACGTGAAGAGGTCAGGGGAAGGTTGAACTACCCAGGTATAAATTGTTGTATAATTTTTGGATTCTTTTAGGAATCAATCCTTTCACATTGTGTGCCATTGATTTCCTTTTTTATTCCTAAATAATTTACCATTGATTCTGTCAAGAGTGGGGTTGGAGTTCACTGGGAAAGTGCATTACAGTTTCTTAACCCTCGTTTCATACAGTGAAATGATTGTAATGTGGGGCAAAGCAGCAGCTGCATTGAAAATGTAATCTTTACTTGTGCATTGAGAAATAGAGGACACAACTACTAGAACTTCAACAGAGAGAACCAAAAGTGTTTCTGAGGTCCTTGGCTGATAATTCTGGGGAAATGAATACTGTTTTTTTCATCTAGGGCAAATTCTTCTGTGTGCAGAAGAACTAAAAACTAAATTAATAAACTAAAAAAATACTAAATTAATTGCTCAAACTAAAACAATTATTATTGTATGCACTAAAACCAATATAACATTCCATATATACAGTGTTGAAAAGTATAAGTAATCTGTAAATTAAATGTAACACTGGGTAGATGATGTGTCCAGCAATAAGCTTATTATTATTATTATTATTATTATTATTATTATTATTATTATTATTATTATTATTATTGTCAACATATGTTCCAGTATTAATACTACTGGTATTTTAAATGCATAGTCATTGCTCTGAACTAATGAATTATTCACTGAAGACCAAACTCAAATCAAAACCCAGTATTGTCATTCAATTAAAATAGCCTATGGTAGCCATTGTTATGAATTATGCACTGAAGTCCAAATGATAAATGAAAACAAGACAGTTCATTTAGTCTCAAGATGGTCCAGATCTTGCTGGAGATGTTTAGCACAGATGCAGCTGAAGAAGCTTAATGTGGCAGATGCTGTAAAAGATTTGGCATTCTCTGCTCAATCGAGCATCTTGTAATAAAAATGTAACTTAATTTAATTTACAAATTGGCAAAAGGCACAGTTATTGCCTAATTGTTTATAATCAGGATAATTGAAGTCCCACTGTAACTTTTGTTGCCACTTTGGCTTGAATTCCGCATTCTTTCCCAGGACCCATGAAAACAAGACATGCTCATCTTACAAGGCTCCATTCCTGGTAAAGCCATTTTACTAAGTTTGTAAATTAATATAAGAGCCGCATAAAGTTGGTGACTAAGTGATGGAGTGCCCCTCTGCTGTTAATAAAAAGTGAGTTGGTTGCTGTAGCTCCCTATTGATCAGAGGACTGAGACAGACAGTCTGTACCCAGCTGGGAACTATGCTATTATCTGCACAGGGAGCATGAAGATAAGCATCTTTAAAATGTGCATTCTGGGGTTCACAAACTAATCGGAAACAGCCGCAATGACTGGCTGGGATCCACAAGATCCACCATCATTATAAAAGCTTCATTAAAGATGCAGGACTTCCATTTTAAGACCACCCTTATAAAGCCGTCAGGTCTAGTGGTTAGAGATGAGCTGCGGGGCAACACTTGAACTGTGTTTAGAAGGGCTGAAAGGCATTGTGGGCTGGTTTTTATAGTTTAAGAATGGAGAGTGTGGTTTAGTGTTTAGAGTTGATGAAATGAAACATGCCATCATATATGGAGAGAAAGGACTAGAATAGAGGTCTGCCTCCTCCCAGTCCCGAATCTCTAACCACTGGACAAAACTGACTCCCAGACCCTCAACTCAAACCACAAGGGTGTGGCCTCCCTTTCCTCACTTCTAAACAGCAACTTTGTTGATGTAAGGCATTGGTGCTGATGTCTGTTATGCTGTCACAAATCAATCAACATGGTTTTTAAGGCAGTTTTTGCAACAGGTGTTTTTGCTGTCTATTTGTTTCAAAGTCAATCTTGTTTTTTAAATGTCTGACCTTTGCCAATAGACCCGCAGACTTGTGCAGACATTTGTTTAAGTTTTCTACATACAAATGTAAATGTGTGTGGATTTGAAGTCATCTGAATCAGTTTGATTGACTGAGATGAGGTTGTGTTGAGGGGTGGGTTGGTGGTTAGGGTTAGGGGTGGGTTTGGGGGGTTCGGGGGGTATTAATTAAAAAACAGATAAAATAATAATTGCTCTTACACTAAAATGTGTAAAATAGTGTACAGTATCTTTACTGTATGTGTTTATAAATGACAATTTCAAATGTAATTACAGCTCATGCTCCTGGAGCTCTGAGTGTATGATGTATCTTATAAAAGTTTACCATTTTGTAGTGTCTTTGATTACATAATGTTAAAGAAAAGATATAAATTATGTTCATATCATTTTTTTTTTTAAAGCGATGATTCCATCCTAAAATTCCAGATGATACTAAACTTCTGGCCACAGCTGTATATGTTCTATTATTTCCTATTGAATTTCAATAACCTTCATGTCAAGACAGATTCCAAAAAGCATTCACCACGCCTGGCCTTAATCCAAGCCTTATGATTATGAACGGCCTCTTACTGTAAAGTGTTACTTACTGCTGATCAGCTCTCCCCTCCTCTCGCAGGATCAGGAGGGTGGGCAGACCCGCACAGTGTTTTCATAACAAACTGCTAAGTGCTGAGACCTCTCTGCCCCACTGGCCCTTCAGCCCTGCCCCTCTCCTCGGGGAAGGGGATGGCCAGACACCAATACTGATCCCCAAACCTTGGAAAACTTGCATTAGAAACTTCAATCTCAGCCGCTAATCCAGGGTAAAAAAGATTGTCTGGAAACTCTTATACACCCCTTAGCTTTTTATCCATCCTGTTCAATGCTGTAACACGTGCAGTTGGGGCTGAACAGTATTACACTGTGTTTCATAGGGTCCTCTCTTCAGCAGTAGAGCCATGAAAATGAATTGTGCTATTTGTTTCTATAAGGGTTACATTGCTGGTAGCAACGGTCCCCTTTGTCGAAAATAATATCTAAGGGAGTAAATGGCAATCTCATATCTGAGTATCTACTATAGAGGGCCATGTGAATTGTGGCAAGTGCCTTACATAGCTAATACCTGTCAATTAATGGTTTTGTGCTGAGAAGACATGTAGCAGAAAAGAAATGCATAGGAATGCCTGTGAATGTAATGTTTTTTATTGCTGGAAGGGGACTTGATGATTTATAATCGGACAACCCTAATCTATTACAGGATGTGCTTTGCTATTACTGTAGCTGGAAGGTCTATTCAATAACCACCAGCTGACTATTCTACTGGGACCATGACGTTTCCATAGAAAGTTCAAAGGGTAAAGGGAGCGAAAAACAATTAAAATGTGGAATCAATGCCCCTTTTTTAATGCACTGACAGGGGAAGCACGGTAATCACCTACATGAAGTCACCACTCAGCCTACAGCTTGAATTGGGGCAAGGAGTGAAGGAACAGTCATGGCTCAACCAAAGCCTCCATTAACCACTACCCAATGACAAGTCCAGGGACAGGTGTTCCCAAAACTCCCAATAGTTTTTTGAAGGTGATGTTTTGTCAGTTGTGGTCCATAGGACTGTCATTTTGAAATACATATTTGTTATACGTATGTTTTGTGTATGCCAGAGTGTGTCTTGGTAGCCCAATGAACAACAACAAAGTCTATTGTAACCTCTGTCTGTTCTACCATATTTAAAATAACGTACAGGCTGATGAAGGCTAGTAAGCTATTCTGACAGACAAGCCCACATCATGGGGCACTGCATCTTTAAATAATAGATTAAACTTTACATTAAAGGGCTCTAATTACTCTGTATTTATATAGTAGCTACTTAGTAGATACATGTGCACTTACACATAATTATAATGCTATTATGCATAGTTACTAACTGTTCTAACCTAAAAACCTAACCCTACCGCCTAACCCTAACCCTTTTCTCATACAATTGTGTACTTACATATATTGTTCAAAATTATTTACACATTAAGTACAGTGTAACTATGCAAAATAACATTGTAATTATGTATAGCACAAATGTGTTTACTAAGTAACTACTATATAAACACACAGTAATTAAAGACACTTATTTTTAAAGTGTTACCATAAATATAATAATAATAATAATAATAATAATAATAATAATAATAATAATAATAATAATAATAATAATAATAATAATAAATGCTTGCTATTTAAGTCAGCCTCCACTCATTCGCCTTCATTCTGGGTGAGGTAGGGTTTTCCCACAGTGGAATTTCCCTCATTCCTAAAGTGTAGAGCATTCTGGCTTTCCGCACCTGACTGCTGGCGGAGACAGAGTCAGAGGTCAGAGGTTGGGAGGTTAAGGAGCAGGTTGTTTGTATCAATCTCACAAGTCTTGTTGTGGATTTCACAGGTGGTGGTGGTGTGAACAGAAGGGATCGGGGAGTCCGTCATCTCTAATAACTAGACCACATTCCTCCTGGTCCTTCATCTTTAACCCTTAGGCCACACTGCCTAGCAGCCCCTCAGCTCAAGTCACACTGTCTCCTATTCACTGCTTCCTTGACTGCCGAATCTAAGCCTTAAGCCACTCTGCTGCTATTTGATATGCTTTCTGCTATTAACAGAAATGCTTTAATAATCTAACCCCTCCAAGCAGTCAATACAGCCCCCCCTCCAGTCTGGATCTGTACAGTCTCTATGCACTCAGGCTGAATGTTTAGCTCTTGACGGGGCGGTTAGGCCACTGGACCAATTACTCAGATCTCAGGCAGCCTAATAATGTTTTCAAATAGGTTTACCGGGAATTCATTTGTGTCCAGCCCTCTCTTTAAAAGTGGTTGTCCTAAAGAAGATGGACTGCATAAACATACACCACATTATTAAAGGGGAACTGTAATGCAAATGAGTATATAATCATTTCAATAGAAGCTTTTGGCGTATTTTCAGTCTCCACTTGAGCAGTCTATCATATAAAAACCATTAAAACAAGTTAACATTGAATGTATTGGAGCTCTGTTCCGTTGTGCTTTGTGTGCCGTCCTGTAGTTGATTCGCTCTACAGTCACACACAGTATACTATTGAGCAGATGTCCCTTTCTTATATTATGTAGCCATTGTTTTGCAATGGCCGCACTTTGTTGGTGTAAAGGCTTAGGCACACAAAAATACTTTTTGTTACTGTTTTTCCTTTTGTTATTTTTGCACCCGAACGCTTTGCATTCCGACATAATTCACCCTGCCGGCGTTGACTGGTATGGGCGGCTGTCAACAAACTGACGTAACAGCGGCTCCAGATAGGTTCCAATATGGTGATGGCTGGAATTTCCAGCTGACCCAGAAAGCTGACACATAAATTGAAATACTGGCCAAAAGCTTGACAAAACTGGCTCAGTGAGACTCATTTAGAGAGCCTTGTTATTTTGAGTACAGTTCCCATTTAATATCTTTATTTAAAAATATCTATCTATCTATCTATCTATCTAACTATCTATCTATTTATCTATCTATCTATCTATCTATCTATCTATCTATCTATCTATCTATCTATCTATCTATCTATCTATCTATCTATCTATGTCTGTCTATCATCTATTGGTCTGCCTGTCTGGCTTTCTTTCCGATTTAGTATTTTGCACATATAATACATTATATGGCTGTAAACCAATCAGTACACATGAGTTGACATAAGAGCAAAAAATAAATAAATTCAGGACTGGAGGCATATGTGGTATATAAGGATTTTACTCTCCTCAGGTATGACACAGCAGTTCTTGTCCTCACAGGGCCCTCAGGATGAAGCATGCATGTTGCAGTTTGTTTCCACGGGCCTAAGCCACTGGCAGAAGGGAAGTTTAGCAGCTCCACAACCCTGTGCTCTGCTCAAAGGCTTAACTTCCAACAGCTGTGCATTTAAAAAAAAACTGGTTTAACAACACACTCTTGCCCCAACTCCCCACTCCCCTCCACCCCCTTCCACTCCAGATGTTCACGGTGAAAATCCACCCAAAGCAATTTTTGTTCGCTTTTCTTTCATTTTCTCAGGGCTGTTTTTGACAGTACTGTTTTCTCAGCTGGGCCATCTTTGCTGCAGTGTGCGTGTGTGTGAGTGTGTGTGTGTGTGTGTGTGTGTGTGTGTGTGTGTGTGTGTGTGTCTGTCTGTGTGTGTGTGTGTCTATATATGTTTCCCCCTCTGAGACCGTGTTGAACTTGGTGTAAAAAAAAAAAAAAACGACGCAACTTTGGTGATTTAAAGTAACAGGCAGCCTGAACTACTAAAACCATGACAGGGCCCCCCTCTTCAGAGCCACTGTCTTCACTTCTCACACTGCAGCCCCTAGGTTCTGACCAAACTCACATTTGTTTCCATGTTTTCAATCTAGGACTAGGTGACATTGCAAAATAACAACAAAACCACACTTCCTCCTAGTCCCCTCGCTCTAATCAATTAGCTTCACTGTCTCCCAGTCCTCTATTCTGACCGTTAAGCTATACTGCTGCCAGTCCCTCAGCTATAACCACCAGACAAAGCTATACTTCACACTCTTAACTGAGCAAGATAGATAAACTTCAGTACCCTTTCCCAACAACTGTGTCCCACCAAGACAGCTCCCTTGCTGAAATCAATTATAAGGCAGACAATCAGTGCTTAACCCTCCTATTAGGTTTTGGGTCTAATTGACTCGACTCTAATTTCCAATTAGCTTAAATGCTATTTTTCTTCTCATTTTCTGTATAATATTTTATGATTTTTCCAAAGTTGGGGTCATGAACTTATACACAGAAAACAGAACCTTTGAGATGTTTATTTTTTTTAGAACAGGTACATGTGTACAAATAAGATGTTTCAGGTCACTGTGACCCCTTTATCTATGGAGATTTGTGTGCAAGAATAAAACAAACTTCTTTCATTTGTTATTTTATTATTATTATATTTGTATTATTATTTCTGGAAATGTCTGTCTGGAGATATTTATGAACAAAAAAACAAACAATATACATCTACAAGGCAGAGCCTAATTTTCTGTCAGTATTGCAACAGCATCTCACTGGTAAAGACACTCCAAAATGAGGAGCTCCCAGGTTGGCAGTCAAACAAGTTTTATCACAGCTCCTGGACTAAAAAAGCAGAAAAGAGTAACACCTTTGCAAATAAAAACATTTAATCAATCTAAGGCTGTTTAAATTAAATTAGTCTGAAATTGCATCGGGTCAATATGACCCAAAACATAACAGATGTACTTAAATTCTGAACGTAATAGGCAAGTTAAGGACAACAGACAAATGCACGCACTGTAGATGGGAAATCCCGCCATGAAATATCACCAAACAGTGCCATCTTTAATTTGCAGAATCCACGTAGATCAAACAGAAATGGATTCTACAGTGAATAGGAATGACCCTGTTTGATTAAGCCAGATTCTGCCAGCCACTGCAAGGCTCTTTTTATTCAACAGTCATCAGCTTATTCCAGAGGTCCTGCTTGGCAGGATTGAGGGGTTTACCAAGATGAAAACCGGACTGTTGGAGGGTCGCTCATTTTCTCATCTGTGTCACTGCATCTATTGGTGCCTCAAAAGTTGTTAACAGCTGGCTTTCTAAAATCTGCAGCATTTCAAAAATGATAACAGAAAGAAAAAATGAGCCCACTGTGGTTCTGTTCATATAGGATCCTGCTTTCATGCTGGTTGTCATTGCATTTTTTTTAATTTAAAGAGGAAAATGACTATATATATATATATATATATATATATATATATATATATATATATATATATATATATATATATATATATATATATACTTTAGATAATAAATCACATATGCAAATTCAATCAAACACTGGACCACTCTATGGGCAATTAGTGCACAATCAGTATGTCGAACAGTGACATAATACACATGTAGTTCAGCTTCGTTAAACACATACACTGTACTCAGCTATTTGTTATGTCACTTCCTCTATCAGAGTGACTAGGCTTAATACATTTTCTCAGTCCGTATTATAGACTTGTACTGTCACTGTTGCCAAAGGAAACATACAAGATTGATTTCAGATTGCTTTCAGTTGATCCCAGTAAAAGATTGAAACAAGGCAGAAGTTGTTCCTTGCTAGTTTTATGATGTAGTTCTATTACTTTCTGATGAAAAAAAATGGGATAAAAAAATGTGCACTCTTTCTGCAGGCAAATATGCAACCCCAATATTTGGGGGGTAAAAAACATCCAGGTGTGTCATTTCAGAGGCTTGCTCATGGTCTCCTCTGAATTTTAAAACTTTAAGTGGTGTTAAAATTGTTATTTTTCATGCTGTTAATGATAATTTAAAAAAAAAAAAAAACACTGAGAATCTTTCCCTCTGTTTCTAAAATGATTGCAACATCACAGTGCGTTCTGAAGTATTCACAGGGACACCTCCCACCCACACAGAAGTGTTTTCAATGACCGCCAACTGCAGCTGAAATCAAGCAGGCAAATCTAGGTAGCCAGCTGGCTCCTCAAGCCACTAGCCCTGCTGTGC
Organism: Polyodon spathula; assembly: GCF_017654505.1. NCBI lineage: Eukaryota > Metazoa > Chordata > Actinopteri > Acipenseriformes > Polyodontidae > Polyodon > Polyodon spathula. Next base: position 23,471,993 of record NC_054556.1, on the reverse strand, counting down.
CTCCCAAAACCCATGCCCTGCTCTCTCTCTCTGAAATGGGTCTCAATCATTTTCTTGTACTCGTCCTACCGGAACTGGATCATGGATAGCCCTTCTCCCTCTCTCTCTCCCACTCTCTGTTTCACTCCCTCTTGAGCTTCCCAGCTAGAGATCGCCTGGCTTGATCTGCATTAACCCGTTAACTCCTGAAACTAGCTTTGAACCACTACTGCAACTGTGGAATTCAATCAGCTTCACTATTTAAATAAACTGTTAAACCAAATAACTTTTTTTATTTTTTTTTATGCACTTCGGTTCTCTTGAAGAACAGGAGGCTGCCGTTCCCCCCGTACCCCCCAAAATATTTTGAAGTTGTATATTTTTTAAAGGGTTAAAGAGATGATTTTATGTGTACAAGCCATGGTAGAGCTTAACATAATTATGATTAAATGTGTTAGTTTTAAGAAAGTGTTTCTAATACTAAAGGTTTTTAGCTATTGAGTAATGAATGAGCTTACAAAAAAAATAAAAAAAAATCATGACCTATTCCCTTTAGTTGCCAAATTGCTTCTCACAAAAAAAACCCCCATAAAACAAAAAACTGTTGAAATGCATTTTTGAGAGCTGGTGATGTGGGAAAAATAAAACTTAAAACAGTCAGTACTGGATGAAGTGGAGAAAAAACAACATTTGGAATAATAATAGTAAAACTCATAATAATAATAATAATAATAATAGTTAAAATTGCAATCCAGGCTCTGCCCGGATTTCTAACCACCTACTTCCGTTTTGGAACAGAAAAAAAAGAGTAAGATTTCTGTGGGAAAAAGCTCCTGCCTCTCTTTGGCTGGCGTGATGCCTAACTCCCAGTCTACACAGACTGTCTGCCTGGATACTCAGCATATCGAGTGGTTGTGTTTCCACCTGTTTCTCAGTCAGTAACAAGCTGCAGTGGCACACATGGGCCTATAGCATGCAGTGGTTTGTTTTAATGCAAAGAGCTTTGGGAAAATTATGCCACCCATAACTTTAAAGTGCTTTAGTGGTGGAACATGCAGTAATACTAAAAGAAACTTGGAGAATCCAACAAATCATGAGAGGGGCCTTCATAGTCCAAACTGAAGCATCAACCCAAGATCCTACAGCTGGGTGTTAGAAGGCCATTGTATGAGCTGTTATGAGCTTGCCATCAGATCTAAAGATGACAATTTGGGCTTATTTATGAAGTGGCTCAAAATCATTTTGGTATTGACAAAATAAAACTCATAAGCCTTGACTCTTCAGTTCATTGAGGCCCATTGCAATTCCAATAGTAAAGCCTATCAAATCTTTACAAAACACACCTAACAGTAATAATCCTGATCACAATAATGGCAGCTGAGCTGTTTCTTTCTCAATCAATAAAGTCCCAGTATCCCCCCTGATATCGTATTTATGGAGGCTGCGTCATGTTTCTATTGAAAGATTGGAAAAGGCTCTTGATTGAGGGAGTCCTATTTAAAACAAAATTGCGCATACATTTCCCGCTGTTTTCTTTAGTGACTCCGCGCAGCCTGCAAGCTCTAGGGACAGTGATAAGGTTAGTATAGATTTGGGGATTTGAACAACAGCGTAATGGCCAGGTGTCTGTGCAGCTTGCATGTCTTCATAAAGCTTTGCATTAGAGCAAATCTTATCAAAATGGAATGTGATATCTGTTATCATGTCATCATGGACAAAGTTTATGATGCATGTCCCATGGACAGAACAAAGGTGACCATTTCATTTCTTCTGATTGTATTGGTCACCATGTCGTGTCAACGGCCAAACCATGAACAAAACTATGGAGAGGGGCCTGGCTGACTATGGGCAGATATATGAAACCATTACAAATTCTTATAGTTGGCAAAGTGCTTGGAGTGGGAAACCACTGGCCAGAAAATCAGCTGAGATGAGCAGAGCTTGTTTCAGACAGCTGTATCTACAGCTTAGAATTAACTCATTTTACTTCGTAAAGTTGAATGAAACCTGATTAATAATGTTGAGTTAACACATTGAATTTGATAATATTTATGCCGTTTTTTATACATTTACGAAAATCTGACAAAAAATTTTAAGTCTAACATGAAATACTGTACCAGTATTATGGTTTCTGGTAGACTTCCAATATCACTTTGTAGTTTTTTTGATTACATTATGTTAAATAAAATATCTAAATTATGTTCATATAGTTTATTTTTATTATGTTTCAATCCTAAAATTCTAGGTGATGCAAAACATTTGGCCAAAGCTGGATACTTTCTAAAGTGTTGATAGCAATGTTATAAATTAGTTACATCATGGTTCTTTGAGAACTGATGTCACTCTCTGATTTAAGCGGGTTTTTTTTAGGTATTATAGCAGTGACCACAAACAGCTGCACATCAACATAATTTTCCATTGGTGTTTTTGGTATGATGGAGCAAGACTGTTTCATCCATGGCAGAAAACAGCTATGGGCCACATAAGTAAAAACACAAGAAGCTGTGTGAAAAACAAGATGAATAACAATATGCACAATCATCCAGAGGGGACACAATCCAAACAGAGGCTTCCTCTTTAAATATGTCATGCAAGAACAGCATGAAAAGTAAGTGCTTGTGTGATCTTCCAGTAAAGATGACTGGAAGACTTGTCTTAGTCTTTCCCTTGAATAAAAGGGACAGGGAGGGTGACGGGACGGATGGGGGAGGGGGGGTTTGCTCCAGGGGGCAAGGATGAGTCTGTCAGTCTCACAGGGCAATTTCTTTTTAAGACATCTGGCTTGGGCCCGGTTTGAGAAATCTAAAAATGAAAAATAAATCTGCAGCAGCCTTCCCTAAAGAGGAACTTCAACCAAAACACACTTTAACTCCCAGTGACATCTTCCTCTCAAGTTCCTTCCACATTTGTATTTTGGGCTGGAGCCTATTTCAATTTCAGCTCCCGAGTTTTAACCTCAACGAGACCGGGCTTAGGTACTGCACTTTCAGTTCACATTAACCCCCGCGGTCAGACCCTTCAAAGTGGCCGTTAGCAGCAATCATGCAGCAGGATGGATTTGGAATCCATTCAAAACAGATCTATAAGCTGGGCCATTCCTTATTATAATGCTCCATTAAATGTCAATGAAGGTATTATTTTTTTTATAATTTATGCTGAGGGGAATTATAATTTATGCTTCCTGTTTTATTTTGTTTTTCTGGTGGTGTCATGATACTGCTTCTCTGTCGAGCAGGTTACTAAGGATCATAGATCAACAGCATTTCAAGATTTCAGGTCATTGTCATATACCAGTAATATGGAAGAACAGAACATTTCATCACACCCTTATCAAATACAAAAACAACTATATATAAGTTCTAATTATACTGTATGAATACTATTTAAGTCAGGACACAAAATAGGGATAAAAGATTGTTTCATCCACTGTTTGTTTTTAAACACACTTTCCCTTGACAAAGGTATGTTAAACATACTGAAACGTTGGGAAGTTGGCTCTTTTGATATATATATATATATATATATATATATATATATATATATATATATATATATATATATATATATATATATAATATATATATGTAAGTGTGTGTGTGTCTCCTATGAATGTGATTTAAATAGGATGGGAAGATTCTAAACCATAACATGATGAGGCAAATTAAAAGGAAAACAGAATCTTAGTTTTGCCATAAGTGTGGAATACAAGTCTAGGGAAGTTATAACTACAGTATGTGCATCAATGTTCTAGTTTCCTTCCCCTATAAAACTGTTCTGGTCGCCTCACTACAAAAATAAAAAAATCAATACTACATGTTTAATCATGATTGGTCATGCTTTCTTATTCTTTATAATGCCTTTGATTATATCTTACAATTTCACCTTACGCACTGAAAGTATGAATAGGTGTAGTTAAAAAAAGTTGTGCTTGGCTTTGATTGTGTAAAGATAACCATGTTAGAATCTGCTGGAGCTGGCTAAGTCATGGCTAAATCCTTGTTGCGTCAAGATCCGAAGTACACTAGACTAGACTGAGCTGTCTGAAAGACAAAGTGCTGTTAGAGAAAGGATGCATTGCCTGAAACTTCAGTGCAGCAGTGCACTTCATTGAATCAGTGAATTAAATACAATGCCGGTACATTCTGGACATGCTTGTGATTGTCAGGAGTAAAATAGTGTGATGAATCGAATTATGGCAGCAAAGATCATGAACAACAAACACATCAGACACTACATTTTAAAATGACTGCAGTGTACCACAAGAAAAGAGTAGCAAAAGCGCACGGCAAAGCATGGGAAATGCAGAGCTGCAAAATTACAGTGCAAATGCACCTTGGGCAATGTTACATTTTGTTTAAGCTTTAGAGAACTTTTATTATTGCCACCTACATACTGATACAAATTCAGTGCACATTATTCTTAAGCTTTGTATTATCAACATCTGCATTCTATAACTGCCATAGCCATCAGCTGAACAGTACGTACAACTGTTGCTCAGGGTGATGTCACTGCACATTTTACACACCCCACCTCTGTATTAGCTCCTCTGCTATTCCTAATCTACATTAATGATTTAGATTCTGGTATAGTAAGCAAACTTGTTAAATTTGCAGACGACACAAAAGTAGGAGGAGTGGCAAACACTGTTGCAGCAGCAAAGGTCATTCAAAATGATCTAGACAAGATTCAAAATTGGGCAGACACATGGCAAATGACATTTAATAGAGAAAAGTGTAAGGTACTGCATGCAGGAAATAAAAATGTACATTATAAATATCATATGGGAGATATTGAAATTGGAGAAGGAATCTATGAAAAAGACCTAGGAGTTTTTGTTGACTCAGAAATGTCTTCATCTAGACAATGTGGGGAAGCTATAAAAAAGGCTAACAAGATGCTCGGATACATTGTGAAAAGTGTTGAATTTAAATCAAGGGAAGTAATGTTAAAACTGTACATGCACTAGTAAGACCTCATCTTGAATATTGTGTTCAGTTCTGGTCACCTCGCTATAAAAAAGATATTGCTGCTCTAGAAAGAGTGCAAAGAAGAGCGACCAGAATTATTCCGGGCTTAAAAGGCATGTCATATGCAAACAGGCTAAAAGAATTGAATCTGTTCAGTCTTGAACAAAGAAGACTACGTGGCGACCTAATTCAAGCATTCAAAATTCTAAAAGGTATTGACAGTGTCGACCCAAGGGACTTTTTCAGCCTGAAAAAAGAAACAAGGACCAGGGGTCACAAATGGAGTTTAGAAAAAGGGGCATTCAGAACAGAAAATAGGAGACACTTATTTACACAGAGAATTGTGAGGGTCTGGAATCAACTCCTCAGTAATGTTGTTGAAGCTGACACCCTGGGATCCTTCAAGAAGCTGCTTGATGAGATTTTGGGATCAATAAGCTACTAACAACCAAAAGAGCAAGATGGGCCGAATGGCCTCCTCTCGTTTGTAAACTTTCTTATGTTCTTATGTTCTTATGTTCTCTGTCACTGACCCTGCTCAAAGGAGACGGTTACATTTTGTTTGTTATTTGTTGAAAGTCTAGGGAAATAGTGCCCAGACCAGTCAGAAATGGCATGTACCAATAACCCTCCCTCCTGTGTCTGGTTCTATTGCTTAGGGCTGTTATCTGTACACTGCTAAGAGCTGTCAGTGGAAATAAAACAACAACAGCGCACGTGAACAGCGAGAACCACTTAGCTGTTCTGTACCTCCTAAACTGAAATCATTATTTAAGGATTACCCTTGTGTAAACATTGCAGTGTGACTGTAAGGATAGAGTTATGACTGGCTGGATATAAACAGACTATGTGAGGATATATGAGCAATATACTATATTATTATTATTATTATTATTATTATTATTATTATTATTATTATTATTATTATTATTATTATTATTATTATTATTATTATTATTTATTATACTACTACTACTACTAATAATAATAATAATAATAATAATAATAATAATAAATAATAATAATAATCAGCGTTGTTTTTTACCTAATAGTGGATGATAAAATCTATGTGTTATTCCTCATTGGGAATCCTGAGAATTGTTGAGCTGTCTTGCTCAATAGCTGGCAGATGGTAATAGGCAAAGTGTAAAAAGACAGACAATGTATAATGAAATTGTGTAAAAACTTCTGCAAAATGACAGTGTTTTCCATGTTAAGCTATTTTACTCAGTAGGAGTAAACTGCTCTTGAATTAAACAGAACAGTCCAGTCCCCTTGCCTGTCAGGCAGCATCTTTAAAAAGTACAAAACATGATTTAAAACAGAAAAGAATGAGTTATTTCCACCACTCCAATCCAAAGTTACCTGTGACGGGAAAGCTCTTTAATTGCCCTTAAGTTAGCATGGTAAGTATGGCACTGCATTTGATCAAGGCGTGCCCCAGAGTTTGAAAAAAAAAAAAAGTTCAGTTAAAAACAAAATAATCTTGAACTCAGCACTATTTTAAAAGGAAACACAGTGAGATTTTAATATGCTGCTTTCTTAAATTGCTCAGGGCATGTAGTGAAGAGAAAGAAAGAAAAAAACTTAGGGTCTGTCTTGGAGATCTTTTTGTTTCCCTTTTTCTTTAAACTTGAAGGCAACAGAAAAGGAAAACATGTCATCTGCCGAGAGCACAGTCTTGGGAGGCTTGTGATTTGACAGAGACAAGGCCTAGTATAATGATCGTTGATCAGTATAACACACTTGAGCTTTTTCTGTCAGGCACTCACAAAGCCACCCGCGTTCTCTTCAGCCTTGTGCAGTTTAACTGTCGCCCCGGGGGCCTCACCTGATTCTCGCCAGCCAAGATGATGGCTGACAGCTGCCTGCATAATAAATCCAGATCACATTTTCACACAGGGAGCCAGCTCTTATAGCAGTTTGGATAAAGATATACAGTATGTATGGAAAGTGTGGAAAGTAGTGCGTTTGAGTTGCTCAGTGGTTAGAGTGCTGGGCTGCAGTGTGGAAGGCAGTGGATTTGAGTAGCTCAGTAGTTAGACTGCTGGGCTGCAGTCTGGAAGGCAGTGGGTTTGAGTAGCTCAGTGGTTCGAATGTGTAGCACAGTAAGTGCTAGGCTGCAGTCTGAAAGATTTAATGAATCTCACATACATTTCATGCAATAAAATATGTTACTGTCAGCACCCAAATTTGAGTTCAAAGAGTTGAATGTTGCATGAGGAAACAAATCTGGACCACTGTATTAGGGATATGCTGAATTCATAGTTTAGATCTGGTCCGTGAGGCCCCAGTACCCATGTGATGTGAGGGATAGTAAATTGTAAGCTGAATGCTGAGTTCAGGAAGGCGTGCTGTAACTCTGTGGTAAGTTGGATCACGTTGTCTTGTCTGTTCAGCTCAAAAGCATGACCCGTGTGTTTGACACCCAAGCAACAGAGTATGTTGGTCCTTAAAGCTTATATAGAAATGTAAGATTTCACAGCACGTCAGAAAAATACTTTACTGGGCTGCACTGTATTGCTGGATTTATTTATTTATTTATTGAAAGCCACAGAAATATGTATTATGAGAGACCCCCCCCATCAAAAGAAATCTTTCCTTCTGTTTATTTAAAATGGGCTCTCAGACATGTGTGCTGTGCACCGTGGAGGGTGGTAGCACCAGAGAGCTGTGAATTGAGCGTTTAGACTGTTGATCATTGTTAAGGTGCAGAGTGACAGTGCTACTGTATGACTTTAACACATATTATTTTCTGCTCTTACTATTCTTCCCCACGCAGTTATCTTGCACTTCATTATGGTTCTGCATGCTTTCCCATATATCTACATTGCTTCTCAAAGCATGCAGTTATTTTTTACCATGCTTTTAGAAAATAGTTCTTGACTTCACCAGAATTTCACTTTCTATTTACCATGGCACATACTGTACTGTTTTTAAATTTTTTTTTATCAAAGCAAAAACACAAGCCATAGTTAAATTATGCAAGTTTTCCTCATAAATTAAAACCATCAGTGCAGGTACTTAAAAAAATGTCCACTTTTTTTTTTTTTTTTAAACCCAGCACAATGTGTTTCTGATGTGATTGTAATATGAGCCAACAAGTTTTTCTCTGACTAGGATCTGTATGCTTGTATTCAGCTGAATGCGAACGAGTGAGTTGGTTGGCAGGTGATCCAAAATGGTGCCCACAGAAAAACCTACCCCTTTCTATAAACCCTGGTGTAATCTAGTGAGGCTTCCCAAAACCTGCTCTAGCAATAACTCAGTGCAGCGATGGGCTGGTTTCCAGTTCTGAATACTGGGAACCTGGCCACAGCACCGCCCTGTCCCTTAGACTCCTGACAACTTGCGAAGGATTTGGCAAACCTACTGTTTGATTTACAAGTTGTAGCTTGTCCCTTAACATCGAGAGAAAGCAGACATGCAAGGAGCTGGAAAGCAGGGAGAAGGAGAGAGACAGAAGGGGGAGGGGGCTGATTAATGGGTAAAGCTCTAACACTAATGTGCAAGAGATTGTGGTTTCACTTGGATGTTGAGTCCTAGATTCTCCAGTGAGGGAAAGGTAGGGCATCTCTCCCTGGCCAGGGGCCCTTAGATCTAGCGATTTCAAAGTGAGTGGAAATCTCCATGTTATCCCTACCCTGCCGGCAGCCAATGTGCAGCGCTCTCTCTCTCTCTCTCTCTCTCTCTCTCTCTCTCTCTCTCTCTCTCTCTCTCTCTCTCTCTCTCTCTCCCTCTCTCTCTCCTTCTCTGTCTCTCAATCTGCCTCCTTTCCTTCTCTCTCCCTCTCCCCAGCTGTCAAATCAGAGCCTTGTATTTACTTTTTTACATTGTTATTCTTTGCAAATTGGAGCAGTGTGTTACTGACCACTAAGGTGTGGGAAGCCGGAATCTGGAGGACTGGGAATGAAGGGAGTTGTAGCAGTAAGGAAATATGGTTAAAGCATAGAGTCCATTACAGTAAGTGCTGTGGTGAGTTTTTTTTCTGGAAAATGGTATTGCATTGTACTGTAGATCTAAAAATATCTTAATTTAGCAAACATTATTAAGTGGCAGGGTGACAGTGCTGGAGAACTGAGGATGGAGAGTTCAGATAAGAGTCTTGAATCCCTTGTTCAGCACAGGTTAAGCTGTCTTACTTTTGATCCATACATTCCTCTTGTATTAAATCCCATATTAAAAGATTGTAGGTGGCTTGTTAAAATTGATATCTTCTCTAAAAACTTGTTTTAGTGCTATTCAGAACATGTTCTTATGTTTTAGCTTTAACAGTGTAAACAGAGTTAAATGACTTCACTCCTCCCCCTCTGTGATGAGAGCTCTGCTTGATTTTCAAACTGAGTCACTTCAGCTCCCAGTCTTGTCTCAGCTTGTGCATCTCTTATCTATCCGTTAACTTTTCTCACCAAGACGCTACACATGGCCAAAACTTATCACAGCAACTCAATTAACTTCAGGACCTATAGTCGAGAATAAACACTGGCATCTCAGAGCTCGAAAACCCGGCATCGATGCAGGGGTTCCCGGGCTGGGGGATCTGAGTGAATGGAAAGCTCCTGTTACCTGCAGGGAAGCTGTCATGAGGTCTGCCTGTTGTTTGCACTCAAGCCAGCCATCCACCCTGCAAACAGTGAGATCATCACAGGGTAAATATTTGCTGTCTGATGTCCTAGCTTCGGACTAGGGAAAAGCATGGCGACTCAAGCAGAAGCTTTTGGAGGCTACAATATTTCATAGAAACACATGGAAAAGAAACCCTTAAACCATCAGCATTAAAGAAAAGTTTATTTCATGCAGCTGGTGGTGTACAAACCACTGGCCTTTCAATGAATCTGTGTTTTATTGCCTACAGCAGTTCAGCTGTCATTCTGTGTCGTATCTTTTAAAGTAGACCCTATTACACACTACTACTTCATTCTATATTTATCCTAGAAATGATATGGGCTTGCTTTAGGATCGTGATGTCACAGATCATTTTGCAGTGAGGTTTTCAAAGGACACTGTGGGGGTCTATTGAACTCATAAACAGGAATTATCATTGCAGCTGCAGTTAAGTTACTGTAACATAGGGTTTTTATTTGATCAACATATAAGCCACCAGGATAAACCCCAGCCAGAGTATTTTACAGAAAAGGGAAATCCCTCTGGATTGCACCAATCTCTTACTTTTAGTGGTAATCCTGGAATAACCCCGCAGAGTGGTTGGTGCAATCCAGGGTAATGATTCCCTAGTGCTATAAAATACTGGCTGGGTAAATGTTGATCAGATCATCCCATATACACCCTCACCATACTCACCTGCACTGTAGTGGCTCCCTCCCGCTGCTTCAAATATAGGTGTTACAATGTGAACTGATTTGGGTTCATTAAGCTTGAAACCGGGTAATATATACAAGCACTCCCATCCTCACCCCCCTCAAAGGGTTAACTGCGTGTGGTGGTAGTTTTGAATAGATTTAGACAACAGAGCCACGGAGCTGGGCGCACAGCCAACTCAAGTCTCAAGTCTCAACTCAAGTCATAAACATGGAAGGTTGGGGTTTGTTTGCCAGTGACAGCTCAGTGACTCACCCGGTATAAATCTTTTAGGGAGGATTCTTTCTTTAAGAGACAGGCCCGGAGGAGCTCAGCTGTGATGAAAGGGTGCTGTCTCTACCTTTCAACCTACCATTCACCTCACATCATTTGTACGACAGGGTTAGGTTTTTACATCTGAGCATCCGAGAACAATAGATGGGCATTTAATTATCCATCTGTGCCAGATATCAATCATAGCCCCACTCTATTTATGTTTACATTACGTACAGTATGCAACATGTTGTGTGATGCACTGCTGTTGCGGGTCTGACCCCTTTCGTTGAGACGAGATGAGGTTAAAAGCTCCAGAACTACACACGCAGACAGGCCTGGTTCTTTTGCATACTCATTAAGAGTTGTTTGCAGTGTGTGAGGTTTTCCGGTTCTGTTACATGCATGTATGCATGTGTGTATATATGTATGCATTCATTTGTATTTCTGTGTGTACTTACCACTATTTCTAAGACGGAAAAAACCCAGCAAAATGCTATGTCTCTCAAGCATGATCCACATGTCTGGATTTTAAAAACATGTAGCTAATAGCTTTGGCAATATACTGATTACCAGGAACATCTATAACACAGTATTTGGTAGCACATTACTATCTTCAATAGGTCAAAACCCTGACCCACTGTTAATTAACTCAAATACATTCATGCAATAAACCAATAAATGGAGCAATTGTGGAATAGTATTTTGTTTATTAGCATTGAATGCATACACCTTTAGATGTGTTAATTCAATCAGACTATATATTGCTCCACATTTGCCATTTATTGCAAATATGTGTATTTTTAATCCCAGCTTGAGACCTGAAGTGTGCCCTCAGGCATTATTCTTTCACATGAGGCAGACAATATACAAAAACACATACCATCTCCTACTTAGCAACTACAATTCACTTCGTAATTCTGCAGTATTGCACACTTAAAGAGACGTGGGCAGAAGTGGTCAGTGACTGCAGCCATCAATCCAGAGAGGAGCTTAAGGGAATGGGAGTGGAGAGGCAATAAGGGCTGCAATAGATCACTCTGCTGGCAGCTCCCCTGCTGCAGGTAAAGATCAGTTGGGCATTACAGTCATTAGGGAGCGCCTTGAACTGCAGCGGGCAGTGGGAGGTATCCATATAAAACAAGCAGAAGAACCTCATGTGGGAAAACTGATGTAATGGGAAGAGCAGAAAAAGCCAGAAGCTTGTACAACAAGTCACCCTGAAGGTGAGGTAAAGCTAAAGCAGGTCCTACAATTCTTATTCTCTTGGCTATCCTGCAATATACAAAGAATCCACTTTGAAATATATTTTGCTAAATGAAAGCTTCTCCCTAAGTAATGTGTTTGTGTGCTGATCATGTTATGTTAATCTGTCTGCCTGCCTGCCTGCCTGCCTGTCAGTCAGTTAACTGATGGACTAATATAGTCTGCAATTCTGGGCACCTTCCCACATGTACCTGCACTGGTTCTTAAAATTACAATAGCAAGAAATCAAGAAACCTGTATGCATTGATTTTACTGTTCCAAGTTGCAGAAACAGGGGCAAACTTTTCACTGGCACAAACAGCAACGCTGCAATTTTGATGAACAGTATTACTAAAATGCAGCCAAGCTACATCTTTAAGCAGTGTCTTGTTGCCATGTATTCACTTCCACTGCAGCTGAGGTGCCCTTGCTTTTCACATGGCTGGTTATGGATCGTTGTGGCGTTCTTATATAATGTTCAATGTTTTCTGCCCCTCTAGTAGCAAGACAGTCTCCGTAGCTCTGTTTTCAGTGTCTGGCTTGTACAAACAAAGTGCTGGAGGCTGTAGGCTGAGCTTGCACAAATCAGGATAGACAGTCGGTAAAGCAAACTGACAGCCTGTTCATCGAGACCTTATTGCCACTCATCTGTTAAGCAATTCACAGGCACTGTGGCACGTTTCTTTATTGGGCAAAACCCAATGGGACACACTGACTAGGCTCCTGTTTAAAAATTCACTGCGGAACACCCTGGTGAAAGCACAGTAGGCTGAATCAGCGCAGGGCAAAAGCCTTGTAAAGCGCAGGCAGGTAAAAAAAAATATCAGCTCATGCTTCAGCAGCCAATAAGGAATAAAATCAGTCAATTAAAGTAATGGAATGGGCAGTTTTACAAAGCTTTGATTCCAATGTGAGCTGTTAAACATGAAAAATGCATTCAAAACTAGAGACTCCTGTATGCGCTAAGTTGTTTTTGCTATTTTTTTAATATTCAGTAGCAAATAGTTTTTTACTTGAAAGCAACAACAGCATAGTAATGTTGGCTTACCTGCTAGGCCCTCATATTACATCTGCAGGTGCTAAATCCTTTCCCACAACCCCCTTTAACCAGCTGGATAAAAGAGTGAATGTTAGGTGTTTGACTCTAACAGTCTCTAGTCTCTTTGGCCGCGGTGCTAAAGGGTTAAGTACAGTGTCTGTGGATTGAAGATTCTACAGCCTGGCAGGCTCCAGTTTACACAGATGGAGCAGCTCTCTGGATAAACCACAAGAAATTCCTCCCACTGTCCAAGTTAGCACTTCTCAGGGAGGGAATGCGATTCCCTGCCAGGCTGGAGCAATCAAGTGCGGGCAACAGAGAGGCCCTGGCTTGACGAGCAAGGGTGGAGGAGGAACGCTGCAGCGGTGCTTTCACAAAACTTTCTCATCTCTTTATTTAACATTCTCATTTCAATATTGCCATGCTTTTTTTTTCATTTGCATAATAGCCATAATAATATTAATAATAGCCAAGGTTTGAAAAACGTGTTCTTTTCTCAAATCAGCATAAGAACATTCTTCAAAGTCTGTCACTGTTTTTCACATTGTCACAGGTATAGGACCCCTCTTGACCCCCACACAGTTTCCTATGGACAGCAGGCAGGATGCTATCCCTTATAATGCAGGAAGTTAAGCTTTGTGGCAGTTAAAAATAGTAAGTGAAAAGAAAGACTGCAAACTGAACTGAACATTTTACAATTGTGTTATACTAATAAGATACCTTGGTTATAGTTACCTCTGTAGTCTCCCTCTCTATTGTGCTAGTGGAGTAGAGAGATGATCCAATATTATCCAATTTTCACTTAACAGCCTGCCTTGAATCTAACTGCTATACTTATATGTTTGTTTAAGAGCTCTGAACCCTAACTATTAAACTACACTGTCCCTGAGTTTGAATCACTGCGCCACACTGACTTCCAATTCTTGGCTCTTACCCATAGGCCACTCTGTCTCAGTTCAGCCTTACCACTTTAGTATGCTGGCTCCCATTCCACAGTTCTAACCAGTAAGCCACCTCAGCTGTATCACTGCACACACAGTTTACTGTTCCTCAGCTCAGTCACTAGGCCATAGTGCAGGCTCCTCTCTAGATCCCAGAGCTGGAAGGCTGAGTGTTAATGGAAGCCTGTTCAGCAATTGTCTGCTCTCGCCTGGCGCTGTAGTTGCATGCTGTTGGAAACTGATTCACTGCCACAGGGCTGAAAAATGGAGCTGTTTCAGAGGAAAAGCCAAAGTTAAACTCTGTGTCTCATGTCTACTGTACGTTAATGAACTGCTGTCATCATTAGAGAAGCAAGGGGAGGCCTGCCAAGCATGTTTAACTAGATAGAGAGAGAGAGAGAGAGAGAGAGAGAGAGAGAGAGAGAGAGAGAGAGGGGGGGGGGAGAGAGGAGGAGGGGAGGAGCGAGGGGAGGAAAGGAAGAAAGAGAAAGGGAGAGCGCAAAAGCAAAGGAAGGTAAGAAGTAGAAAGGGAAAGAGAAAGATAGGGGCCAAACGAATAAGTGGGATTAAATGGGTGCAGCTTGTTAGAATTAACAATAAAGATCAGCCTGTGAGTCATGGTTTACTTTATAAACATCCTTGATTTAAAAATGATCCTGCTCTCCAGGTAATGTGTCTCTGAAAATGGGCACCAGATATTAACATGCTAGTTATTCCTTAACATTACATATATATCAGCAGTAAGGTAAGGTACATGCATATTGGGATTTCAACCATAAATTAAAACTCAGCACCTGAAACACTGAAGAGTTCACAAAGCCTATTCACACTTTCCCAAACCATCTAAAAACTATAACGTAGCCTAATATTAATAAGATACCAAAGGTCCTGATATGGGCTTTTCTTTCATATTTCATTTGTTTTTACTATATGTGAACTGCTATTTTGAGCTTGTGGTAAGGTATTGTCATATTGTGTTCATTCAGCTAATTAACTGGTAACACATTCCAACAGCCGCAGAGGACATCTGGGCACCACTGGGAAGCACCTGCATAGAAGAAGCTACTGTCTATGGAGAAAGAAGAAGAGTAATGACTCATCCTGGGACAGTCGGTGTGGTCTGAGTGGGTGTACTGATCCCCTCTCCTGTTTGTTGTCAATACCTTGCGAGGCTCAATGACTGTGCAGAAGGGAGTTTATCAGAAACAGATTAGCCAATTACCCTCCTGACCTCCCTGCAAGATCTCATTACAATTGTTTTCAGGCCTGTCTTCACAAAAGTAAAATGTATTCTGTGCTTGGATCTGCATGGGAATGAGCTGCTGTGCAGTGTGTCAAGCAATATTTCAGCACACAATTTTTATTCTGAACAAACGGGCAGATTTAAGCTTTCCCTTGGGCTCCCCTCATTTGTTTCGTACAGGTTTTTACACATTTTTTGGTTGTCTATGAAGTTTTGTTCCTTTTAGAAAAAGAAAAGTGGTGTGTACAGAAGCAAAAGCTTAGTGAATCTGTTCATTAATATTTTAAAGCTTTCAATATAGTCTGATTGCAAATTTAAAGGCGCCTCCTAAGGGCACCTAAGTTGTTTCTTACAGTTAAAATCAATCGTTTCTAGTGGTCTTCACATAATTGCGCTTCAAAAGGATTGTAAGATCCCTGAACTGTTATTGCGGATTATAACAGTTAAATTGCTGCCTCAATTGCTGCTTTAAAAATTGCATTTCTAGTGTATTTTACTGCAGATACCATGTATTATAGAGATCATGGATCGCATTTTCAGTTACACTGCAATTCTTGATATATATATATATATATATATATATATATATATATATATATATATATATATATATATCATGTTTATACAGTGTTTCTTTTACTGCCTTGCTCAAGTGTACATGCATGCTTGCGTGTATGTATCTGCATGTGTGTATGTGTGAATGCATGCAGTCTTTTTTGCTTACATTTCTTCTGTGCAGTTTGCAAAAGCTTGCAATATGAAACAACCTGCCATGTCCTGAGAATGAAGTCATTACCAGGCTGTTCGGGGCTGTGGTGTAATTATTCCAAACTGTATAATTGAATGGGAACTCATTGATCTACAGTTAGAGAGAAATGGCTCTTTTCATTGCCTTAATATTCATTTCCACACATTAATCGCTATTCATAACTGCAGCCCCCGCTCCCATTGTGAGGGCAGTCGACCCTGATGATACTAGAATCATGTTAATTCCATTCTACAGCGCTCAGCTCCAATGCAAATATTTTTTTTACCCTGGATAATCAATAGTCATTTTAATGAAGTGACCAAAAGTCATGTTCGCTGCATTAATCTTTCTTCTCTCGTGCAACAGAGTGAAAAGCCTGTTGAAGTGTCACGCTAGGCTTTTAATGTTAGCCTTACTGACTTGTGTGTAGCATGAGCCCTTTAAAAGTTTTACCTACACCAATAGACAAGCCATCATCATGCAAGGTTCATGACTGGGTTCATCAATGGACAATCCACCATTTCAGCCATGGATCTGTTAGTGTCTTCACTGAACTGACACCAAGGCTTAGTGGTTTTGCAACAGGAGGTCATTAACTGCCTTGCGTCATCTCCACTAAATATCAGTCTAAAATGAATGCTTAGTAAATTAGTAATTAGCTACCTCTTTGGAAGATCTCACTAGTCCCACAGCTCTCCTGATGGAGAGACTATTTATTCTGTAAAAGTTAAATGCTGTACACCATGGTATAAGCATAGCAAGGTGTAGTAAACCACAGCAAAAAACCATGGTATAGTATGTTACAGCATATCCATAAGATATAAGTAGACAAACGTGTAGTATGTGCATAGTATTAATAATTTAATTTTCTTTACAAGACAGAGAGACGCTAACATGAGGAGGTAGTACAGTACAGCTTCCCTGTCTTGTAAGGAGTATAATAATAACTTAGAGCAGCAACCCGGTGTTTTGACAAGCCAAGGTGAGAACAATGGGTATGCATGCCAGAGGTGAAGACAGGATAGTAAGTCAGCATTCTTGAGGTCTTGTCTAGACTCGGTAATGAAGATGTGGTTTGAGGTTGACCAGCACTCATGCAGTAGCGCTTGGAATCATTCTGAATTTAATTTTAGCCCTGTCATTGCCTCAACCTACTGCTGGAGCCCCTCTTTCTCAATACCTAACCATCGGTCATTGGTTAATTCTAGCTTAAAATGCTATTTGGGCTTAACTAATAGGAGTGCCTGTCTCTCTCTCCAGCAGTTAGGTTATGGTTGACCATTTTAATACTTTATTTAAACGAAAAAAAAAACCCCACTGTTTTCATGTGCAGGGCTTTTGCCCTGCCACAAATACATACCATCACTCAAATAATATAAAAGCAGGTAACAGCAAGCTATGTCAACCAGAATAGAATTTCACCAAGTACTGAATACCCCTTTCTGAGAATCCTGTTTGCACACTTCAGTAAACCACAGTGGACCACGATGGTTGGGCTTTTTTGCCTTACAATAAGCAAAGGGTGGTAATGGTTGCTGGTAGCGTGTTTTAAATATGATACAAATCTATGAGAAGTGGGCTTATGAGATGCTAATATTGACTTTTGAGTTATCAACTATGTCAAAGAATAGACCAAGAACTAGACTCCCATGATTCTGAAGACATAAGTATTCAAACTGGAAGAAGTACCAGCAGCTCTGGATGCTTCAGAGCTTCAATTATCACAGCTTCACTTGCTCTCTGCAGTTTTTGATTTTGTTTTTCAGTTTCAAGGTCAAGTCTATGAGTGAAACCCATCAAAAGCTACCTCTTAATATGAAGCTGAGAAATCATGTGATCTGCATCAACAAGACTTCTGTACAATTTGAACATAAGAACCTGCTGCATCAGACAATCTACTATTCTGTGGTTCACTGCAGCACAGTGCTGTTAAAGCAAAGTCATATTCACAAGCAGGCTCTCACACGCTAACCAGTAGAAAAGTTAATCATGGTACATTTTATGATCTTGATGTTTCCCATGCTTATAATGAGTATCATTCTAACTTACTTTACCATACTTTATCTGTGATTTGCATTTTTCTCTGTGCTTTGCAAAGCTTTTATAGTCCTTTACAACTCTTTGCAGCTCAATTGTATACCAAAGTACAATGTTTGCTCCAGTGCAAAGATCATGTTTTTTTCTAAACTGGAATGAATGTCTCTGATTTAGGCCAGAGTTTCTTTCAGCCTGACAACAAGTTTATCCTTGCTTTGTCCATAGCCTGCCATGTTAAAGTGGTGGAGACCATGATCTTGAACTACTTATTGAAGTCATTGAATAAGCATGTATGCTGATGGTTTGCATATAAACCAGTTAGGGACATGATTGAAACCTCATGGAGTCAGCAAAATCCTTAAAAGCCCACGTTTGTTATCTTAGCAGGCACGTGAGCTAACGAGGGTTAATTAAGGGGCCAACAGAAGTGCTGGACCCTGGCCATTTTAACACAAATCACCTTCACGGGGTTGACCCCTCCCACTGGACGAGACAGCCTTTCTAATAGCCACTGAACTTTCTCCACCCTGTCTTACACTCCCCCGAGTGTGCCTCTTTATTGGTTTATAATTTATGTCGCATCTCATTGACATCCTGATGACAAATAAGATAGAGCAGCAGAATATAAATAACATAAAAACTCAGCAAGTCTAATTAACAACACTTATGGACATAAACCTTAGCATAGATTTTAACTGTGGTAAAAGTGTATTTCTTTTTACAATACACTAGAGAAACCCAAGGTCTACATTAGCAAACCACAAATGCTGTGGCAAGACAAATAATTTCGAACACAGTGGTCCTTCTGTAACAGCACTCTGGTACTGATAAGGGACCAGACTACTGCAATGGATCACAAGCCTACATTAGTTCAGGCCATTGTGTCATGTGACCACTATGGTGCCATTCTACCAACGGCCCATTCTTTTGCAGCTGTCCATGTGCTATCACTGCTTCTTCATACAGGATCATTGCATTGCCATTGCAGCGACCACAATGCTATTGAAGATAATTTTCTCACATGGAAAAAATGATTAGTGAATTTGGCCCAATGTGCTTTAGGTTGCTAAAGCCACAGCTTCATTAAAATCCAGTGATAGCATACCGATTTGCTTTACAATAAGCTCCTTCTAAATGTTGTTAGAAGAGCATTGCTAAAGAACGAACAGGAGCTAACCCTCAAAACAGAATTCCGGGAATTCGGAAGTATTCCTTCTTGTGGTGGTGCATCTTTAGGAGCTTTGAAGATAAAGTTCATTTACATTCTGTTATTATAATTTACAGTAGCCGTTTATACACAATGAAGAACAACAGCACCATAGATACCAGTACCTCTCCACTACAGTTCAATGAAGAAAAGCAAAGTGAGAGCTGTCACACGCACACAAGCACGCACACATACACACACACCTCCTCTGCATTTTTCCTGTGTAAAATTAATTGAGATTGGGGGTCAGGAGGTTTGAGGAGTGGGGGGAAGCAGGGGGCTCATTAAAGGCAATAATTTCTGTTAAAGTGAAAGGTCCTCTGGGCTAGTTCAAGATGCCCAGCTCTAATTACACTCACCCTGGGGTCCTAAACAAAATTGCCCCAGAGTGCTCCCGTGCCACCCTGCTAAAATCCCCAGGGCAGCGTTTATCAACCCTTCACTTCATACCCACCACACCCACCCACACTCTCATTTACAGGCAAGCTTATATTACCCACAAACAATGTTATCCTGTTATTAATTCTGCTCTACTACACCTTACTAGGCTTTTACCATACTATTACCATATTTGTACTCTTTTTATTTTTTATGATGTGAAAGCCATTTTAAATGATTGTTCAATACCGAGTACTATTTGTTGTCCCTATAGCTGTCTTAAACTGGATTTTTGGCTAATTTTAGTATTACTGTAAAGTGGTAATTCCCAGTGGTCTTTTGTTTTCTCATTTAAAAACTACTATAGTAAATGAAATGAAATGTGTATAGCTGTCCTCTAAAATTTACTGAAATTGAACATGATTTGGTCTTTACCTTTCTTTCTCACTATATCTATTACCATATTTTCTAATACCATGTTTCTACCAGTCCATGCTTTCCTGTGTTGTAGTAAAATGTACTGAACTTCAAAAAAATCATCATGCGCTAAAAGACTAGCATCTTAATTTCCTGATGAAAAGCATTAGATTGTGATTGCATACGTTTTAAAACAGTGGGCTCATTTCCAAGCACTTTATAGCTTCATTTTGACTCTTGACATTAGGAGGATGCAGATTGTCAAGAAAGTAGTTGCTGTGGAATCTTTCCAAAAATGCAAGTGCAGACATTGCTTTTGCTTTCAAGCTGTGTGTGTGTGGCACAGGGACTGATGGGGGGGGGGTGGGAGGTGTGGGGGGGGGGGGGGGGGGGGGGTGTAATGGTCATTGTAATTGTCTGCTTTATTAAGAAGGCGAGGACAGTAAACAGCAATTACAGAACAAGCTGCTTGGCCAAAAAAAAAAAAAAAAAAAAAAAAAGACGTCCTCATTTTCTACACATTTTTTCTTGCTGAAAGACGAAGCAAATAGTATACCTTTCTTCGTGTGCAGAAAAAATGTTGCTAGAAAATCCACAGGACTGGTGGTCAGTAGGGTGAGTTTAGGATATCTTCCTCAAACAGGGATGTCTAAGAGCTAATAGCCATCCTTAAGTGCTTCCCGCGTCTTAGCAAAGAGTCTGTCAGGCCTGACTATTTGGTTATCTGCAAAAAAAACCAGCAAGCTCACAGTCAACACCTCCTCGTAAATTGAAATTGACTGGAGCTCGCTGACTCCTCCGGAACAAATACAACCCAACAAGCACACTCAGTCCTTACTATTAGTGCAATAAAAGCAAACGGGACATGTTGCTTACATATACATTTGTTATATACATTATATTTTAAATACGGATGAGATGTTAAATCAATGCGCTATTGTAAGTGACTCTGCATATAATGCACAGTTCACAGCCTACCTCTGTAAAGCGCTTTGTGATGGTGGACCACTATGAAAGTTGCTATATATATATATATATATATATATATATATATATATATATATATATATATATATATATATATATATATATATATATATATATACATGTACATGAATGTGGCCTCTTTAATATGGTTACACAGAACAGAATTCACAGCATACATGTTACTCATTTTAGTGGTAGTAAAAGTAGCAGTAGTATTGATGTGCTTACTATTTTGAAAATGTAGAGTGATTTACTTATATTTTAGAAAAGGAATCAGATGATAATATTCGATAAATATAGTACATGGAGTAATTCATTGCACAGCGCTGCTTGTTAATAATTATATCCACATGCATGTTTTCTGGGTGTATTTTATTGTTATGTCCAAAACAAAAACAAAAACAAAACCCTGAGAAGCCCTGTGAAGTCCTGCGGGGGAAGTTGGAGTGTTTCTCTGAGATTTCACGGTCATCCCCAGAAACCTCCCACACAAACCAGACCTGCAGAGACCTTCTGTTACTGGAAGCAGCTGAAGCAGTCCTGGCATTGAGGGCTAGAAATATACAGCACATCTCCTTTCTGTGAATCCCCTTGTTATTGCCTGTGTTAGGTAACACAGAGCTACCTTCCAACTGTGAGATACTGATCTTCGAGTCTGAATACAGACCGAGTTAGGGAATTGAGCTATTGATGATCACAGCCTTGCAAAACCACCATCACACCCGGGGCTGATACCAAAATGCAAACTCCTAAGAGCTGAACTGAGAAGTCACCCAACCTTGCCGTCATTAACTTGCTACGTATAAGTGCTATGAAGAGATGCTTTGAAACATATAAGAATAAATATATCTAAATATATAAGAAATATGCAAGTATATTTTGTTTTAATGTGTTTGTGGACAATCTGAGGTAAAAATGTGAAATGTAAATTGCTGTAATTCAGATGTTTTCACTAGAACTTTATTGGTGTATCCTTGAAGTGAAAACATTCTAAATATTTGTTCGATATTGTGGAAGGTGCTTAAAAGCAGTCCAGACTAATAGTTGTATTGCATGTTCCACAAAAAGAACACCTTGTGGTTTAGCTTGGTCAGTACTTATGCAGTTAGCTACAATGTGGAAGGGAATTATTCTAGCTGAACTTTGGGGAGTGTTCTCTGTAAGTTTCCAAGCACCTTGTGTACACAGTCAACAAATCTGTCACTCAATCAATGAATCAGAACACTACATTTCACCAAAGACATGAAACACACTACAGATAGCAAGCCATTTAAAAAAATAAAAGCTGTATAAACATCTATTTAGCCTATATGTATGTACTAATGCTGCATTAACAAACAGTGCAATATGTGTGTGCTAATGCTGCATTAGTATGCAATGCGAGGTGTTAGTGCAGGTATTCTGTCTCACAGTGTTAACGTAATATTAGAGTACAGACAAACCCATCAGGGAAAGCAGAACCCCTGATTGTATAATGCAGGTACCTCACCTGAACATAAACAGTACATCATGTAGCATTCAACCAGCAACAATCTCTCAGCCATAGTTATTTTCGCACTGTGGTATAGTACGTTCTTATATGAATGGTTTCTTACTTCCTTCAGCAATCATGCAGGAGTGGACAAATGTGTAGAGTCAACTTCTAGCTAAGTCTTCATGTGGTTTCAAGGTACTCACATGTCTGTTGACACTCAGCACTGTCTTTCCATTCCAACTGCACACTAAAACTGTTGCAACATCCCAGAGAGCTGTTCCATCAACTGAGGTCTTCTAAAGGGCAAGAAATATGAATTCAGGAATCACTGCCTTTCTCTGCAGCTCATCTCCCATAGACATGACTCAGTTTCCTAAAACTAACCCTAACTGCTCCCCACCATTGCCCCACCATCGCCACCCTGAACTTTGGAGTCATGTGACAGGAGCCACACAAGAAGTGAAGGAAGCAGTTCCCCTTTTCACTCAACCCTGGGGGCTCATGTGACAGGGATGTGTCATCAATGAAAAACAAGAGAATAAAACCCAGTTACGACTGGTTGGGCTCTATTCATATCAGCTGAGCTGAGATTCAGAAAGAATAAAACAAGCAAGAACTGGTTTAAACGAATATTGGTTCCCCCTGTGAGAGGGGACTGGATAGTACAAGTTTAGGGTTAGGATTAGGAAGTGGTCTTAAAATTAAGATATAGAATGCATGGATATAGACTTATATACAAAAAAAGATTACTTTGTTACAGAAAAATAAAATAAGAGGTACAAATATTTGGAAGGGGAACCAGTATTCCTCAATATTGGTTCCTAGGGGGGAACGAATATCCTCTGACACCGGCATACACAGTGAAACACATTAAATTTGAATGTAGCATAGTTTAACAATTAAAGACATTTGCTGCATTCATTACATTGCGATAGAAGATCTTTAATACAGGTGTTACTGTGGTGATGGCTGAAGAAGAAGAGGGTTGCTCTCAGTTCTTATTTTAGATGCAGTTAGGTGAGTCTGTTGAGTTTAATCACTGACAGTGCTCAAGCTCCAGATCCATTTGGCTCAGCAGCTTCTCTGGGTGGGAGGATACAGTGGCTGCTCTAATTGCATTCCTGCACCCCTCACTTAATAATGGGACACATTACTGAGATTCCAAAGCTCAGACTTACAGAGGATCTTATTGACATCCCCCAGCACCAAACATCTGGACACAGGCCAGCCTCTTTAGAAAACATCACTTTATTTTCCTTTTCTAATTAGAAACATTGTGAAACTGCCAATGTGTTTGTCCAGCATTGCAAAATGCCATCGCTGGCGTCACCAGACGGTGGGTGACGAATCCCCCTTTGAGAATGTGCAAAAGCGTGACTTGTGCACTTTGTTAGAAACTCTTAGGAAATTAAATAGGCTCAATGTAATTCAAAGGAGCTGAACCATGTGACATGTGACATGATTAACCATGCAGCATATAAGGCCAGGAGCTGATATCTGTCTGTAAATAGTTAGAAATGGGCCACAACTGTATTTGGGAACTCAATTGATAATATTATACTCTTCAGTTCAATTGACCATAGAAATTCTGCGGTGCCACAAAAGCGAAACACTGCATATTTCATAAGAAGTTCTTTTTATGAGGTAAATGAAGTTCAAAACAATTCATGTCAAAACGATGGAAGCACCTGATTGGCTACTTGTGAATTGTAAAATGTATCTGTCCGTTCCTTGGAATAATGGTACAATCCAATAGATGCTTGCCCTTCATTCCTTATTTGCAAACACTAACCCTTTCTATGCTGTATATTTGGATTGCTAACATGTTCAAGTAAAAAAAAAATCCAGTACTGTGATATCACAAAGATATTGTCAATGTGTCTGCCATGGATCTCAATTCAGTAATGCACTATTACAGCTGAGGAATTAATAAACACAGCAAGGGGAATTCATTCCAACTGAAATGAACTGCACTATGGGGATTTGCGGTACCAGTGTTCAATCGAAACCAAGGTTTTTACTCCAAAATGACTCTATCTCTGCAATCGTACTGTTGATTTGATGGACAACGATACCTGCGCCTTCTGCCAGTTCTGTTGTCAATTCAAGGCTTGTCTTCTTTCTATTCCTTAAGGATATTATCTTCAAGTATCGCTCATCCTTGTTAGACAGCTTTTGGGGTCTTCCTATCCTGAGTTTGTCAATTACGGGTGCTGTTTCTCTGTACTAGCTGATTATGCTTCGGATACCACACCTTGAAAATCAAGTTATGCGAGCTATTTCACTCAATGTTTTTCCTTCTTTATACAAGTCAAGGTTGTTATAATAGCAGAAACACTAGTGGAGGCTTTGAAGAAATTGTTGATGCTCATAATGCATCAGAGTAGAAAAATGCAACATGTCTAAGACTTTTTCACAGCAGTGTATATATATATAATAGATATATATATATACTATATATATATATATATATATATATATATATATATATATATAAATATATATTAAATATAGCAATTCACCTTTTCTCTGGAAGGCAGGCATGTGCCGTTTCGATTTCGTAACTTCCAGAGCGCTCTTTTCTAGCTATTGGATGAATCATGGAGAAATGGGGAACAAAGACTCTCATGTAAAAGGAAAAATACAAAAGTTATCTCTCTTTCGTTTATGAAAAAAAGAAGACAATTGCGGAACACTCGCTCGTCAACATGCTTCACATTGGGTTGCGGTCTGCAGAGTTCTGGCTCACCCACAACAGCATGGAAACAGCTGGCCTTTGTCTTATCTGTTATTCACAATTCCCTGAACCAAAATTGTTAAACAGAGCTGCAGAGAATATACTTATTGATCAGCTGTCTGCTTAGTACATTTACCATTTACATCTCATCTCTTAGGATACTCCAGTCCATAGTCCGTTGGTGTTAATCCAGACGAGTGGTGATTAAAGGGTTAAAGGACTCAAGACAGAGGTAGTAATCCCTCCTCTGTAGCACAGGAGTACACATCATTAGACAGGCACACACAAGCTTTGCCCTAGCTCCTAGCTGCTAATGATACATATTAGAGATGCACTGTGTGTGTAAACAGACCTGAGATCCTTTCTGTCAGCCTTTAATTAGCACCAGCTCATATCATATCAAAGGGGAAATTAGCTGTGGAAAAAAGTGGAGCAATGGGGCCAGACAGACCTCACCACCATGAACTAAAAGCAAAACGAAGCAAAAAATCCACAGAAACATAATATCTTAAGAAATGA
This sequence comes from Polyodon spathula, assembly GCF_017654505.1. Classification (NCBI taxonomy): domain Eukaryota; kingdom Metazoa; phylum Chordata; class Actinopteri; order Acipenseriformes; family Polyodontidae; genus Polyodon; species Polyodon spathula. The sequence goes on along the minus strand of NC_054556.1, from coordinate 23,446,504 downwards.
ATTTCAAACTTTATATAATTCAACAAAAACATACTTTAAATTCAATATTGCAGTCTCATATGAAATTATGAAAGTATACCCCCTGCAGGAGATGCATTCATATAAGGGCAGTTATGAAACAAATTCATATATTTATTGATATGCAACTTACAAAAATCTGTACCGTATGTAATAATATTTTATATATTTATGTTCCAAAGAAATATAAAATAAATAAATTCTGTGTCAGAGGCCGGAGTAACTTTCCCTTTCTCTGAGAGGCGTGTGTAATCATGGAGCTGTAATTAGGGCATGCTTGTTATTTTAAGTTGAGAGCACATAGTAATCATGCTGGCTCAGTTACACTCTACAGTGGAGAGAGAGTGAGAGGGAGAGCGAGATCTTGGGTGAGGCAACATTTAGCTAAATGATCCTAGCTGTAACCTGGGGGTTAGTGGATTGCCATCTCTGGAGTTTATTAAAGGCGTTTATTTACAGTAAAACTGAGATTAACTGTCATCTGGACAAAGTGGCCGTCTGCTTTTGCTGCCAGGCCTCTGAACAAAATAAACATGAAATGAAATGAGAAAAAGCTCACAATGCCACAGTTGTGTTGTCCACTGCTAATAAACAAAACAGACTTTCTGCAAAATATGCATAAATGGTTTTACCAGGAAGCCTTGTAAACTGTGAACAAAAATGAATCTAGGAGAATTGCATGAGGTTATACTCTAACCAGTCTACTGGTATTATTTTAAACGCTGTTCCGTAATCTGGGCATTGGGCATCCATACAGACAGAACGGTTAAATATAGAAACAGGCAGAGCCTACTGCACTTGCCTGAAGAGGTGACGAGAGAGACAGATCTGGCTGGCAGGCAGTCAGTCAGACAGACAGGTGGATGCATAGTTAATTCTGCAGCACTTCGTCTCCCTGAATTAATGTGCTTTGCAGGGTGCCGGCACAACTTTCCCCTTCTGCAAGTGGTTGGCGTAATCAGTAGTTGAGCTGTAATTAGGGTCTGAGTGTTATCTAAAGTTGTGAACAGGTAGCAGTTATGCTGCTGAAGAGTCAATTTAGCTGGAGATAGAATGCATTTTGATGAGAGGGATGGCGGTAAACATGGGTCTGTTTACACACACTGCAGGTAATGTTACAATTAGTTAAAGAAAACAGAAAAGCAACTTTCTCTGCTGCTGCAGCGTCCATCCCAGATCAGAGCTGGCGTGAAGGAGTGGTGTGTGGGATCTGCACTGCTGTGCCAGCACGTTAACACACCAGCAGCAATCTTCTGATACGGTTGAATCTGGATCTATGTTTAACACTTGATTTAAAGACCCCTTTTCTATTGAGATGACTTTTAGATGATTCCTTGTGTGGTAATAATTATATGCTGGTTTGATATATATATATATATATATATATATATATATATATATATATATATATATATATATATATATATACATGCAAATCAAGGGCATCCTAGTCCATTCTTGACATGCTTTTCTTTTTATATGGAGTTGGGGAATAGCAAAAGTCCACAAACTGTCAACTATTGTTAAAAGGTCTGTCCATAACTTTAAAGAATGATGTGGTAAAACTATAATTTTAAAGAGGTATAATCTAGTATAATAATGATACAGTACAATGCATTTATAATATCTTTGGACATTAATTTTCCAGAAAGATAGCAAGACAGACATGTGTATATAAAGTGTGTGTGTTTGAGATCAATTGAGAGATATTCTTGGAGGTAAATTGAAAGCAGGTTGCAGATGAAGCAGGAAGTCTGGGCCCAGCCCATGGTAAATATTCCAGGCCGGAAGTGGCATCACTTGGCCCAAATATCTCTTCATGTACTGCCAAACCCCTGTGGTTGTGTAGCTACATGTACCATGATGTTCTGGAGCCTGCCTGTCTTCACTTGTGCCTCCAGGTTACACAGCACCCAGCCAGAGGAGCAATGCCTGTGACAGAGAGAGAGAGAGAGAGAGAGAGAGAGAGAGAGAGAGAGAGAGAGAGAGAGAGAGAGAGAGAGAGAGAGAGAGAGAGAGAGAGAGAGAGAGAGAGAGAGAAGCTAAGACCACATCACACATGTTTGTTTATGAGAACATTGTATTGGCTCCCACTAAGTGCAGATTTACTAACTCCAGAAGCCCTGGATGACCACAATAATGTTCCAAGAATATGTTTGTTCTCTGAATGTGTTAGGTCCTCTTTCCTGTGGGGACTTTTTGTCATAGGCACTGTAAACGTGCACAAACACTCACATAGACACACACACACACACACACACACACACACACACACACACACACACACACACACACACACACACACACACAGAGCCACTATATCAAAGGCAAAGTATGTCCATAATTTTGAACACTCAATTGTAAACTCTGTGATAACCCTATAAGAATCATGCTGACAAATCTATGATGTTTACTTTGAGCACCCAGGCAAGTGGCAAGTTCTGTTAGTGATTAAAACAAAATTTGTCATTTGGTATTTCCTACTGCTCATGACTTCACAACTCTATACTGTAAAATATTATACTGCTTTGGCCCCTGAGCAATGGGCAAGTAGCATAACTGAGCAGTTGTATGCTCCTCTGTGCTGGTGCTAGGATTTACTGGGCCCTGGTGCACGACTGTAAAGCAGCCCCCCCCCCCCCCCCCCAGCCCCCCCCCAAAAAAGAGAAAGAAAAAAACCATAGAATGAAGCTGCAGCGCTTAACTTAAAGTTAACCTTCAGAAAATAAATACATCAGCAGCAACATCTGAATCACTTTCTTTTCTAACAAAACATGCTGTAACATTATTAAAAGATGCCTGTGAACAAGACAGTAATCAGTCAAGTAACAGTACATCCAAACATTTAAATAAATCGATTATGTAACAAGATTCATCAATTTGATTATTAACTTGATTTAGTTAATATTTAAACATATTAATAGGTTCAAATGTATTCATCAGAATTACATATAATCATTAATTGGAATTCTAATTAGTGCTTGCAGTCAAATTTGGGTGTTTTCTTTTTTTTTTTCTTTTACTCTTTACACTCTGCACAACCCATCTTTGGTAGCGGATTCGACATATTTTTACTTTTGCATTTTTACCATCAGTTGGTTAGTATTACCTCTGCCAGCAGAGCAATCACGTTACCTTAACTCTGACCTATTGCTGGAGGGCCCGCTCTGCGTCTCGCCTCCAGATAGACCCTGAATTGCGAATTCGTGTTTTGATTGACAGTCCGTCTACCTTGCTACAGTTTCTTTTTCTAACCCCAGTAGGGCTGGGGGCTGGGCCCCACAAAGGCTGGGCCCGGGTGCAGTTGCACTTGACAAAACTGCTTTTTAGAGTTTTCGATTGTTTTTCCACATTGCTTTGGATTTACGGGCCAGTCTCTCCATATAGGGTTGGGCCTCACAGTGACACACCAGCATGGGGCCAGTCTAGAGAATGGACAGGTAGTATAGCAGAAGTCACAGCCATAGACAGACAAGCACTGATGTGGCGTCATTTACACAGTTTATTCCATCCTGCTGGGAACGTTAGTGGTTTACAGTTTTAATATAATATTATTTAAAAGGCTTTTGATCCAGTTGTAATTTGAGGAAACTTAGAAAACTTGAAAAAAATCATTAAAATAAAAAAAAAAAAAAAAAAGTATATATTTATATATTTATTAGCTTCAATATATTTTCAAATTAATTTTAAAGAACAAATTTCTTGTTTTGCAACATCAATGTATTTTTATTCAAAATTATATATTTTCACACTGTGATTGTGGAGCCTCTCTGAAACCAATGCGTAAGCAGACACCTACGCTGCGTTGACTCAGCGCTTTGCCGGGGGGAGGGGGGGGGGGTTGGGGGTTTTGGGGGTGGGGAGGAGATGTGGTCTGGCAAACAAGCTCTCACGTGCTGGAGTCCAACACAAAGACTGCAAACTCATGGGTTTCACAATTCTGCTGTGTTACTTGACCACAAATCCTTCTTTACCAATCCAGTTTGTACAGAGACATATGAATACTTACCCACCCTTTACAGGACTTTTTCTCTTCTCTTTTCTTTGTCTCGAAACCAGTGGATTTAGAGTTTGTTTTGCTGGTTGTTTTCATAAGACTGATAACCACACACTGGTGTTGGGATGTTGCTTAGAACACAGAGGCAGTGTGTCCTGAAGGTTAGGGCTGAGGGACTGGGAGGCAGTGTGAGCTAGCTGTTTTTGTGATGAATGAAAGGCTGTGTGGCCAAATGGTAGAGCTGAGGGAGGGGATAACTGATTGGTCAGAGTTTAAAGTGAAGTTGTGGTCAGAAGTCGCGTGTGACAAAAAAGCCAAGCTCCATCTTAGAGCGTCTGTGACTCTAGTGGTCACTTTGTGATTCAGTTGCACAGCTTTGAGATTGTTTGAGGATGGTAGCCACAATGTAAATATAAATTCCTTTCTGTTTCTTTTGCCATGCATTAGTGTTTTTGCCATTGTGTGTGTGTGTGTGTGGCTCTCAGCTCTTGTCCTGTCAGTGTCTCTATGGCAACCTCATGTGACTTTCCAAACAGGAAGCTGAGGAAAATGTGTAAGAAAATCAGCTCTGATATTCCAATTGAAGTCAGCGCTGGCCTGCCAGCTACTCCACTCCTGACTGGGATTTCAACAGATTTATGAATGGGGTGAACGGAATGCTGAGTCATCCCTTTTTAATTCTGCATAGTCATAAATAGATAGACAGATAGATAGATAGATAGATTCCTGTCTTTCATTATCAGTCAGTACAGTTGACTCGCTAATTCAAATCATAGTCCAATTGACCATGTAAACTATGCTATCATTTTGCAATTCGTTCTGATGCCAGCTTTAGAACCTGAAGTTCATTTTAATATAACTCATAATACAGTACAGATCATCAAGGATTAACTATATGTTAAGTCTACAAAAATATATATTATTTGTATTTTTCCACAAAGGCTTATTTCGTGATTTCTGATTAAATATAAGTGTTAAAACGTACCATAAATCTTGAGAGTTTTAGTATAGTATAGATTACTATCAATACTGGCGGGATTTGAAATGTGTTAAATATTTTCTAAATATATAATAATATGTTGAATTAATATGTTAAAGGGTACATAAGGATATTTTTATTTTATTGTGTTACATGTTCCCATGTGTTGCTACTACTGTTTATGTAAGGTATGTGTATTGTTTTTATTTTTACATTTTGACCACTTTTTAAAACTTTTAAATTGCATTCCCTGCCTCAAGATGGCTTCCCATGTACCCGCATGGACATCTCAGAACTACATTTCCCATGTCCTCCTGCTCACTGGTAAATCCATCTCAGTCAAATATGTGAGCAGGAGGATGATGGGAAATGTAGAAGCAACAGTTGTAGCAACACATGGGCACATGTAACCCAATAAAATAAAAAGGTCCTTATGGACCCTTTAAAGTGCAATTTGAATTATAATCATATACTTATTTGCATAATATGTATTTATTTTTTCCTTTTCCCCCAAAAAATGACAAATCTGAAATCTGCCTGTTTCCCTTGCATTGTGCAATCAGTGACAGACACTAGCAGACATTCTGTGAGATTATTATGTAGGAGAATGCAGAATGCAGAAGGCTCAGCCACACTAGTCACATTGTGCTGACCGTATAGTTTCTCTGTGCAGTGAGGTTTATAAAGCAGGTACTTGTGGGCAGGACTGATGGTATGAAAACGGTTCCAGCTGTGAGTTTGTGAGTTCAGATGTACCGCAATCACGAAGCCAGTTTCGGCATCAGGAGAATTGAAGGCTGTGTTTCCAGTGATCACTGGGATCCTACCTCACAGAGTGCAAACGCAATTGAATTATTGTCCAGTAGATGGCTTGGACTGCACTTGTTGTCAATTCATTCAATACTAAATACCGCAGGAACATGAACACTTTGAATAGTATCTGTTGCATAACATTTCAATTATACCGTTGATGGAATAATGCAATTTTGCATTCTGACTGTGACTTTTCTGGACAGGATTAAGTTAGAGGTTTGGATTAATGTAGGTTTATGTGCAGGTGCTCCTGCAAGCAATGGTGTTCCTGGAGTGTTTTGCTCCAGACCCATCAGCAAAGCACCTCCCAAACCTCATAACAGGGTTTACTTGGCTGCAGGATTTCCCAGGGAAGCTGCCATAAGAGTAATGCACTGCTAATACACTTCCATGCATGTCTCCTAGAGAATGGTTCTCATCCGGCTCAGGTAACATGGAGAATTATTTTGATGGTCTCAGTTTAGTGTCATTGTCCCCCCAAAATAAGGTTATCGTAGACTTCATGTACACTAGGGCAGTTTGCGATAGTTCTTCAGCTCACATCGCAGTGCATTCTGGTATGTTTTACCTTGCACAGCAGGACTACACTTACCAGAATGCATTGGGGTGTAAGTTGAAAAGCCTGAACTCTCCTAAACTGGCCTGGTGTACACGGAGTCATATGGTAACCTTACCCAAAAAACATAAAGAATACAAGAAATAAAAATCAAACAAGCACAAAACAATGCTGACAGCACATGGGCTACAGGGAATATAGGCAAGTGTGCAGATACCTAATACAAACCTGTACTTAAACTAAAATGAGGCACAATTAACTGGACCCTTTGTGTACTGTAGCAAAACTGACTTCTTACAGGGATTAAGTTCATAATGGGAGGTGTAATAGGGTTGTTTACAAACTCGACACCTTTGAGGGAAGTTGCTCCTTAAATCTTATTATTTCTGAGATGTTTTTGAAGTTAGGAGATGAAAGTGCCAGCTGCAGCATGTAAATGAGAGTCGATTGTCCCGCACGCTACCCATTAAGGTTCTGTTTGTCATCAACGTGGAAATGCCAATAGACCTATTTAGCAGATAGCCGTCTGTTTTAAATGACTTCAATTGAGCAGCTCACTCTACCTTGGGGAAAGTGTTCATTTTGAAATTTGATTAGTGCTTCATGGCCTCTCTATTGGTCAAATAAATAAATAAATGTGCTTTTGAATCAAGGTTAATCATAAAATGAACAGACATTATTATCAATGTCAAAAGCGGTGACAGTATTCTTAACAAAAGTTGCTTTGCATGTCTGGTTCTCTGGTTTTGCCAGTATGGTATTGATCCCTATTTAATCCCATGTGTAACCCCACTATTTCCCTAACAGACTTATTGTAAATGTATGTATTTGTGGGAGTATAGCATTTATATAACATAGCGTAACCATTTTAGTTTTGAACTGCAAAACCACATTGGCTTTATTGCCAGATTGAAGAATGCTTTAGATGGCATGAATTGGTTCATCAACGACAGTCATTTATTGACCAATGTTTTTTCACCCTTACTCCCCACCATAGACTTAAATAAATCAGATTTAGCCCCCTAAAAATCGATCTCACTTTCATTGAAAAGGGGCATTCACAATGAAGGAAGCATACAGTAATTACACATGTTAAAGCATTGCAGCATATTATCTACACTATCACGCCTCTCATCAGTTCATTAAATATAAGAAGGATGCAAATTATTTAACACTATAATATTATGTGTGTTTCCCTGTCCGATCGTGGAACACACATATATGCAATAACTATATTATTTCATGCATACAATTACTTGTGAATCCTGCAGATGCATATTTTCCAAATGTCAGAATCAAATTGCCATATGTGACATACACTCTAACATGTCACTCTAATCAATAATGATGGGAGAAGTGAAAAGGCTGCTGAAGAAAATTGAAGGTAGGAAAATGTGCATTAAAACCATCTCCATCATTAATATCACAATTTTTTTTTCCCCAAGAATAGATTTAATAAATGGCAGCTCTAGCCTCTCCTCAAAGTGAGGAAGAATTAACACATTGTCCTGAATGAATGAATTAATAGAAAAGACCCACACGTATCTCTGCCAGGATCCTCGGGTTAATATGGCTACAGAGATATAAATCTTTTTTTTTTTATTTTCCAATGATTGATGGCTCTTACTGTGTAGTCAGAGGCTGGGTGAAATGTCTGCATTGCGAAGGAGGTTGAAATAGCATTGGAGTTGTTGGGTGAGAACAATGAGTTTTAAACGATTCTCCGAGATCGAGAATCAAATATAAAAATGCAGGCGATGGCGTGCGTTTGAGAACTGCCTCTTATCTAACCACTTTTTCTTTTTTTTGAATATGTGAACAAAAGAAACATTTTAAAACATCTGGTTCTTAATTGAAAGTGTGTAAAAACAGCACAATGACATTTTACACATGACAATGCGCAATGCTCTACTAAGACAAATTTCCCCAAAAATCACCAGATCGAAGCCCACAGGCTTTGGAGACCTCATTGTTTATGATTCTGTATGACACACGCATCCACAGTGATAAGAATTCATATCCTGGCCTTGTATTTAATGTATAATGTATATATTTCATGTATTTGCATAGTTTTTTTACTGTTTGTATTTACCGTACTATGCCCTGTATTTCCCTGCACACAAATTGTATTTGGGAGTATCATTTTTATGTTTCACTTCTGTTTTTTTTTTTTTTTGAGGACTTTTTTTCAGGAGTTTACTTTGCAATGGAACTCAGTTGGTTTTTAAACATTCAAAGTAATTCTTTGTAGAATAATGATTTTTAATGTGTCACCTTTAATCCCAATAGATTCCAAGTACTTTGTATCCCTGCAAACTTTGAATCCGGACTCATACTCTTATAAGATACAGTGAGTGGGTTTAGTTTGAATTACAAACAAATCTGCAATGATTCAATGATGAAACTTTGAATGCATATAGAAGACCAAGTAGCTTGGGATGATAAAAACACATGTGAAATGTAACCTCCTTGTGGCCGAATAACTTTGCTGTGACTGTCCATCACTGGATACAGACAGAGTGTCATTGTCAATATGGTGGGTCTAGGATGGCCACCACTGTCACCTAATCAGAATCCTTTTACAGGGATATCTCATATTGCCTCAAAGCTTGTGATGAACAGGCAAGGTCACACTGGACATGCGTTAAACCTCTTGGGGCAACTCAGCATCTCTCTGGTGATCGAATCATTGCAGAGCTGCGAGATATCAATCACATTAAAACCCCTAGCAATGTCGCTGGTCACTTTCTTTTTAATGGCCGTTACTTGTGCTACAGTTTATCTTGCCTGGTCACTGCTCAGAAGCCCCAGTGCTGTCCCCAGGCCCCCAGCTCTCCTACAGGTTACAGCTGTCTGAGCTCCTCAGGTCTGAGCTATAAATACCTCAGGGAGGGACATGTGTTGGAGAAGGGCAGGGGTCAGCTCTGAACTCTGCCAGTCACTTGTAAAAATCCACAATGCAAAACATCTTAATTTCAGTACAAATAAATAAATACAGAAATAAATAAACTAATATGAATAGGAATAAAAAGGTTACTCTGTGATTTCTTTGTGATAATGTGTTACAAAGTGGAATGAATTTAGCTTTAACTGATCTGATGTGTAAAATGCTTCTGAAGTTGCTGCCTGCCGTCTGACCTCAGGTAACCTTGATGCAGGGTGCTGACATTCCAGGAATTTATATATATATATATATATATATATATATATATATATATATATATATATATATATATATATATATATATATATATGGTTTTTTTTTTAAATCATTTCACAAAAACAGTATTGGAGTAAATCAGCATTGGAGAAGATTCATTAACTCCAAAATGCCATTTGCACAAAGTTTTGTAAAAGTAATAAAAAATGTTAATATTACTTAACTGGTAACAATCAACTCAGACCCACCTTTGAGTCTTTCATTTAACCTTGAGGGTTGTTTATGACTTGTGTTGAAAGATTACCGGTAATAGTTTTGTTTTGTTTTTTACTTTCATGCAAATTGCATGGGGAAATATACTGATATATGAAGACCAGGTCTATTCTGTCTATTTATGACAAATAAAATGATTCCTTATACCACCCAATTCATTTCTTATCTGCAGTATGAGAGAGCGAGGCCAGTCAATTATAAAATTCCCTCTCGCAAAAGTCAGTTTATAGAAGTTCCTGTTTTACAATACGGTATGTTCTCCTTTAGATTTCAAATAGAACTTTACAAAATAGAACTAAACTCATAGATTTCTCTTGGCGTGTCTCCAGTATCCTTAAAATAAATACAGTATTTGCTTTTCAAATAAATATGTTGTGAGATCTCTTGTCCTTGTAGTTCTGTATAACAACTAAACACTATTTCGCTAAGTGACTTTGATTTATTAGAATAGAAGATTGTAGAACAGACAATGCATGCTTCATTTCCAATCAGAATTATTTGAAAACTTGGAAAGGGGCCAATCTGGAAAATTATTAAATCTTTTAATTACGGTTATAAACTCAAATATCTTACTAGCATAACCTACAATCATCCTTGCTACCTGAAGACATGAGAAGTGGCAAGGTTGTGGCTTTGTGTAGTGGAATTCTGTTTTGCATTTTTTAATTCTTTGTTAAATTAATTAAAGCACAGCAACACAGTTGATTAAAACACTACAGGTACACCCAGGCAGAGAAGACCACCCTTGCTGATAAGGGAAAGTGGTCTCCTGGAGCAGGTGGACATATCCAACAGGTTTAAATGAATGCAATTGACTGAATCTGTTCTCAAGGCAACTGGTCTTTTCAGACAGGTGGCTTTCTACGAACGGGTGTCGTAAACAAAGGTTCCACTTGTATGGGGCATGTTTCAGTTTACGCATTACAAGGAAAATATTATTTAAAAATGCTCTGCGCCCCTGTTCTACAGTTTTAGGTTTTTTCTTCTGGAGTGTTCTCAACTAAGAAGATTAAAGAGGGCTATTACTGCATAATCCTTTTAATCTTTTTGATTTCTGAGGCACTTTTGATGCCACTTTGAAGTACACGGTCGAGCAAGCTGCAATAAAACAGCAGGCAAACGATGAAAATGGTGCTCGTTTTCAGCGTCAGCTGAAGTGTTCACATGATAAACAGTAGAGGTATTTAGGTATTATTTAGAAGTAAAAGAGGGACAACACTTCAAAAAAGTGGGCAAACTCTCTCTGTTGCAGCTTTCTTTTTTTCCAAATGGTGTTTGGTTGCATTCATAACATGTTAAGCACCTACGCAGCTGATATTTTAATCACAGTCTTATAAGATAGCAACCTCCTTAAATACGTAACAACTATTTTTAAAACCATACAGGGCGCTACACCTTTAAATAGGTGGCCACCCAACCCCCACCCTTGCCCTGCAGTCATAAAGCAGCACTGAGGTGTGAACTAACGGCCACTAAGTATAGCCCTGGAGAGAGCATGAGACTGGGGGACAGAATCCAGACCCTCTTATAATTAAAATGTTACGCAAGGGCCCTCGGCTTGCCCCAGCTGTTATGCTAATCAGCATGCAATTACACGCCTCTCCCTGGGCTTAATCACAGTCTTCAGTCAGAGCAGTCATTATCTGTAACATACGCATGCCTCACTGGCTCTACGCAATAGCAATGATGGCTCTTTCTACAGCAGAGATGCATTCGGCTGATCAGACCCAATTTTAATGATCTATAAATAACTATGAATCTAAAGGTTTAAGAACAGACAAACACTGACTTGAGAAACAAACCCATTATGGGCTAGGGATTAGAGGTGAGATTAGGAACCTATTTCTCAAAACCCCTAGCCCATTAAGGATTTGGTTTCTCATAAACCCCTTGCCTATTACAGATTCGCTCTTTCTTGTAAACAAACAAACACAAAGGTACCTGCTCAAAGTGTCAGCTTGTCAATATTGAAATATCTATGTAAACTCCATACATATGTACAATTTGAAAGTGTTCCCTACAGTTTCATTTTCATGTACAAAATGTCAGCTTTATCGGTATTTCCCATAAAAGGGTATCAGTATAAACGAAGGCCATTATTTCCATCCCTGCTGACTTCATATCGCAGGTGTTTACATTTTGTCTCCTAATTACACTATTATAACACACATGAGTGTGTCGTTTCTCTGTACTTTTGTTTAATTACAAAATAACAGCGTTAGATACACTTTATTTAGTGTTACCACTGTTCAAGTTGTTTGAAGAAACTGGTAGAAAAGCAGTGTGTGTTCTCTCTCTCAGATAAATAAAAAAAGCAGTTCTTTAAACTCCCGTTCACAGAAATAATGTTTGCTCACTCCATGGCTGGAACACTGCGGTCTGTTCTCTGAAAATTATTTACCAAAAATCCTGTCATCTTATCGTAATTCAAACACGCACACACACAAAAAAAAAAACTGGCGTTAGTGTGCGTGGTGTGGGGGAAGAACTTCAACACACAGCAAACAAATCACTTTTAGATGTGTTGGATAGGAAGATGAGAAAGTGAGAGAATTTTTTTCTGTCTGGAAAGTACAGAATTTACTAACACTTTACATTGAGTGTGGCTAATCACTGTGTATTTACATAGTAGTTACATAATAAATACATGTGTACTTACACATAATTACAATGCATAGTTACAGTCTTCTCTCTCTCTCTCTCTCTCTCTCTCTCTCTCTCTCTATATCTCTATATATATATATATATATATATATATATATATATATATATATATATATATATATAGGGTTAGGGTTAGGGTTTGGGTTATATCTCGTACAAACAATTTAATACTGTTTAATCACCCTATAGTTGGTCTTGTCTTGTAAATTGTAACCTATATTTAGGCTGACTAAATAAATAACTGTTGGGTACAGATCCTAAAACATCCAGGATAGCCACTTGCCGTTGGTTTTGGAGATGGCATCTTTTACCTAGATCGAGATATCTCCCCTGGCACACCATACTTGCCAACTAACAATTAGTCTGGAAGCGTAATTGATAGATAACGTCTGTTTTATCATTTTCAATTTTTCAATTTTCTGTTTGTTACACAGTGGCAGACGAGGTGGCATATTGACAAACCTGCATGATTTCATCCAAGTGTGGGATCTAATTGCACAGAGAGTCAGTGCTTCTCAGTTTCAAAGGGGAACATGTGATTACAGAACAAACCACTTAATTACTGCTTAACCAGTTAAGCTGGTGGACCTAACGCACTTAGAAGGGTGAAAGTTTATTGTGACTGTCAAGGTACATAGTTTTCTCTTGCATCACCCCCACCCAACCCATATCCTACCTGCAGCTCAGGTGCTTCTGTTACCACACTGCAACAAAGCTGCTCAAACAGGGGAATATGCCAGGCCTAATCCTGTTCAATTTTTCCACGTGAAATCCTTTTGAAGACACAGTTCACTGTGAAAAATATTTTAGAAACTCTATAAGGCAAAACGTGCAATATAAACAAAATCTTGCATGGCTTCCAAATAAGAGCACTAAAAATACAATTGTTACAGAAAGACAGGCCTCAAAGCAATAAATAAACATTTGCATTCTTTGTTTAGTTTAATAAACAAACCATTTCTCCTTTTCGTACTGCAGAGAATGCAAACAGATTAGAAGAACAATGGGGATTAATGTTGTGTCAATATTTTTGGCGGCTGTGGTATGTATAGGAAAGCTGATGACAGTTTATTAGATATGATTTGTATCTAATTAGTGATATTGGGATAATTGAGGCCTTTTCACATTCCAGGTGCTTCATCTTACTTTATTCTCTCTCTCTCTGACTTTTATTTATCTGTATCATAGACTGGGGCAATGCTCTGAAGTTTCATTGCGAGACACAGCCCTACAAATCCTTCCTGTTACAGTCCTTCAAACCCTCGCTTAGTGGAGCTATGTAAAACTTTCATAAAACATTTTGAGTAACGCATTGCAATCTTTTAGGTTTCTAAAACCTTTGCTCCTGTTTTATTGCAAACTATATGTTTGCTCTTAATAAATCCACAACTTAAATCATAGACTCCAAGTTAAAATAAACATTTAGATTACACTGAAATTGACGAAGGCTCTAATCGAAAAAGTTTGTTTGCTTAGTACGTTTTTTTTTTTATTTTTTTATCTCCACTCCTCAGACTCAGTGTGAGTGTCCTGGAGTGCCACTCTTCAGGAATTCTGCAGGAAGGATCCCTTTCCCAGGGTTACAGGTGACAGAGGAAACAGGAAGGCCCTCCCCCTCTCAGAAAACGATGCCAATCCAAACACTGCTAACAAGTGGTCTGCTGTGGTTGTGCACTTCTCACATTTTCATTGCAATATTACACTTTTGAGATTTGTACTGCCTTTCATCTAACTGCAGCATAAATATGCTCTTATTGTGCTATTGTATATTTTAAGAAAGCCACAGACTCCAGGTAGAATGGGTTTGAATCTGTTTTTCCTTAATCGTTCCTTGATCATTCAGTGGAAAACTGCAAACCTCAGGGTAGAATTGAGTTGTGTCAAGCTTGTTTAATTATGGGGCATTAATTTTCTCCTTGATGCATTGTGACACACTGCAAAATAAAAGTACAGCAAGTCATTCTACTTTGTGCATTTCCCACTCTTCTAAATTCCTGTGAGATGTTTATTTTGCTCACGCCTTTCTTCTGAGTGAGAGGTGGTGATTTTTCTCCTCATTGAGTTCAGGCAGGAATGTGGAGACAAGCTTGTAGGAAGTGGGTCTTGTGGAAACATCTGAGCGTCTTGATCATGTGGAAGGGCGGGCTCCTGATTGGCTCTCTGAGGGACCGGCTTAGCGCTGGATGTTGAGAGGTCCAGGAATGAAATAAAACAGCATTAAGGCCCATTCCTCTTCCTGTTGACATTACACAAACAGTCCTCATGGAAGTGGAAGGTGTTCAAAACTGTCTTCACAAACAAGTAGTGAGACAGTCAACTACCATCCCCATCAATTTAGAACTGAAGACTTTGCTCAAGTGGAAGACTGGCCATCTTCTTACAAGCCCAAACAGCCCATGTTAGAGTACCTGTAAGACAAGCAAGTTTTTACGGTCTCTTGTCTATGCACTGAAGCAACAGCACTCTGAATTGCTAGGAAAGATTGTAAATAAAAAGGCAATGAGGCAGTAAAATTAAATGTTGAAATGTAATTTTGAAGTTATTTACTCGTTATTTTGTGGCAATTAGACATTGGTGATAAAACATACTGCTCAGCTATGAAAATATGCTGTTACTCATTTCGAGGTTAGAGGTCAAAGTCAAACTGAAATTTAAAATTGAAATGAAGTGCCACTGGCTCGTTTCCCATTACTTTGGAAAATCTGCTTATTGAAACTAAAGTACCCCTGTCTGTTACGCTGCTTTTTTGTAAACTTGCCAGAGGTTAGTACCAGCCTCTGATTGAAAAACTATGTGCTTTTGTATCTCTCAAGGGAATAAGTGTATCTCAAGAGTACATTAAGAATGAATACCCTCCTGAGAGGGCATTACTAGACAGATAGTTGAATACGCCCATAGTAAACCTATAAGAAACGCTGATGAAGACATTAGCCTACTAAACATAAAAGAAAAAAAAATAATAAAAATAAGCTTTTGTCTGGATAACACTTTTACTATACTAAATATACACAGTCATTTTTTATATATAGCTCTCTATATTCCCCAATATATTGGAATTTCAAAAAGCGAGTTTGATTCACATGTAAATGCCAAATTCATCTTTCTGAACTAGGCCTTGTTTGAAGCATGTGTTTCATTTGTTTTGCCTTTTGCTTCTCCAAGTGTTTTAAGATGTTTGAAGAAGAGAAGTGAAAGAGACAGCAGATGATCTGTGATTTTTTTACCTAATGGGTTGAGCCTGTGGTGCTGCCTCTGCAGTGACAGCAGAGTGTGAGAAAGCCACCACACGGAAGGAAAGGCTGGATATCCCCTGATAGCTTCTGCTACCAGTGCAATAGGACACTTCAACACCAAGAATAACAAGATAAGGACAGTGGAATCACTCAATGGAAATTCACCACTATTGATGTGGATCAGGCAACCATTACTGAGTCTTTCCTGGTGAATAGACCCATATGCCTACTGTACATGGACATTTCAAATAATTAATTTATCAAAAAATACTTCTACTTGACTTTTTGGGACTGATTGATTGGGTGATTTGGCATACACTGTAGTCTATGATGATTGTCAGTCTGGCGTCTGTATCACCAATCTATTGTGTTTTCAAGTTCTGGATATACTACCCTCCAACAAGCATCATTTGTTTGGATGTTTTATTGTTTTTTTTTATTGCAAAAAAAAAACAAAGCGTTCCCTCAAACACAGAAAGCACCCATCCACTAGTTCATCTATGAGAATAGCAATTTGCAAACACACATTGCCATGATTTGCCTTGTTAGGCAAACACACACCTAGTTTTGTGTTTGTATTAGGAAGCATCACATGCTCTGTTTGTCAGAACTGGGCACTACTGTTAGCATATAATCCAAATCTTGGGGAGAATTTTCCAAGTCCACAAGGTCAGAGCAAACAAAGGACTTTGTATAAACAAACATGATCCCTTTTATCGGATTAAAAGTGAACTTTGCTATGTGTGCATGTCTGATCACCCTGGTCTCTATCCTGTAATGATCATGTAGGATCCATGTACCGCAGTGGTTGGCTAATGACAGTCCGAAAGAAGGCAAGTTGCTTTGCAATGATCACCATAAGAGATGATTCCCTTCAGTGAAGGCTGCTCTGAGATGACACTACCCATCCACAATGGCAGAAAATTAACCCTTACGTACTCAATATGTTTTAAACTGACAAATGCCTGTAACACAACTAAAGTTGAAAACATGACTAAGGTGGTTTTGAATAAATCACTGAATCTGTATGTCATTGAAGAGCAGACTCTGTGTGTTGAACTCTGTATAGTACTTTTCCTTTTTAATAAATATTTCTGTGCTTTCATTACAGCATCAGTAAGGTCTTGCCCAAGTGAGAAAAACAAAAAGTTATAAAGTATTTGAATGTAAATAGTAGTTCTGTAGCTGAAATCACGAATCAAGTTTTCTAACACTGCAAGAAACTAGTACTGTAAGTGAATGGGAGAGGAGAGCCACACTAGAGAACGCCCTGCCAAGCTGACATCACTCTTCTGTCAGGTGATACAGTGATAATCCTTCAAGTTGTGAGTCATGAATATCAAGTTTAAGACTGAAATCCCTAAGTGTATCTATCTTAAAAATAGTTTTGAATAGCAAGAGATAAATCTATTTGGTTCAAAGGATACACTCATAATACAGGTGCATTAAGTGCTTTGAAGTTATATTTTCTAACACAACTGCACAACTGAGCGAGATAATTACCTAAGTTCTGCTCGTCCATACAGTAAAGGTGTAGTAACTAAAGTTTAAATCCATATCCCTAAACTTATTCACCTTCAGAACCCTTTTGCACTTGCTCAGTTAAACTTTGCATTGATAAGCAGACCTCCTCCTTGGATATATCATATTGGATCTCCTCTGACCTTTTCTGCCACAATATCTGCAAAAATGTTCCTGAAATGAAGTGCACACTAAGCACATGGCGTGGTGGTTCTGATTTGATGAGCCTCTGTTGCTCTAGCGAAGGTCTTATGACCAAAACGTTAGCTTCTATTTTCTTTTAAAGAATTTAAAAAAGTGAGATTTGGCAAAATACAGTGTGCTGGAGTGTTCTATTTTTCATTCTGATATGCGGTCTCCTACTAACCTGTGATGAGACTAATCAGGAGTGCAGCTGTTTAATTTATTTTGATTGGCTTTACTCATGTCTGAAATACGTGTCTGTCAGCTTAGGGAAAATACCTTTGCAGTAGTAAAGCACCTGTTACTTAATATGGAACGGAGGAGCTATGGGAGTGAGAGGCTGTACTAACTCTCTGAGTTTCTTTAAAGTTTATACTGCCGGAGGTCCATGCTTCATGGACATTGCATAATGATAAAACCAACGACTGACTAGCAGTGGTTTGTAAGGTCAATGGTCCTTTATGATAATGTCCAGCACCAGAAGACAGTAAGGTCAGCAAAGTCAGGTACATAACTGTTGAACTAAACACCTCACCAAGACTATCAAGGTTGATGACAGAAGTTTATTTTTTTATTACCCTCCAGCTGTCTGCTAATCTTTGACAGCTCCCTCCCTCTCTCCCTCTCTCTATCTCTCTCTCTCTCTCTCTCTCTCTCTCTCTCTCTCTCTCTCTCACCAACATTGGAAGAACCAGTCAGGCAGGTTAGAGAGAGAGAGAGAGAAAGAGAGAGAGAGAGAGAGAGAGAGAGAGAGAGAGAGAGAGAGAGAGAGAGAGAGAGAGAGAGAGAGAGAGAGAGAGAGAGAGAGAGAGAGAGAGAGAGCAGTGTTAGATGGCTGTTCCAGGTTATTCCAAGGCAGGCTCCAAACCTAAGTCTGTGAGCAAAGGTACAGCAGCTTTAAGGTGAAGGAGTTCAAGGGCCCTGGAGGTACAGCACAGCTTCAGTGCTACTCTGGAGAAGCTTCAAATAGCAGCGCGGTTCCCTCTGGCAGGCTGGGTGCTCCTCCTGAAAAAATCACAGGGTGCGAGCAGAAAGTCACAGAGGCTCCACTGTACAGTAAATACACTGTAGAAATGGCTACCTTCATTTTTGAATAAGAAACAGCCCTAAAAGAAATTCTCACCTTGATAGTTACATTTCTTCAGCAAACAAAGATAAATAAAAGTACTCTGGTACTCAGGGTGGGTAAGGAGAGTTGGATGGGTTAAACACCCACAAATAGGACCTATTACTGTCCCTTCACCCATCAGCTTAGTACAGCCTTTCCCCACTCTCTAGGCCATCAGATTATTTAGCCTCAATTAAAGCCACTGTTTTCCTCAAAGTATGCATGAAGGGAAAATTAATGTGCAGTGGCAGGTTCCCACAAGCGTGCTTTTACACAGAGGGCTTCGTCATCTGCTGACATCTGTATCTGCTGACATCGCTGTATCTATTTCTTTGTCAATCTGTCTATCAATCTATATCTCTATCTGTCTACATTCAAATCCACAAGATACTAAAACTCAATAATTTGCAACACCTACCTACCCTGCCAGTTTAACGTGGCAGATGTGCATGTCAGATTTCAGAAATATATCAGAACATTGCTATTGGATTAGTGGTTCCATGTAAACACATAAAAGTGTGGAATATACTGGCACAGTTTTCTGAAAAATACATTTTCTTGAAAACTTGAACTTGTTTTGAACGGTATACTACAGTTAGGTTGTATTAGGGGAATGCCAGTAGGTGCTCAGTGGTTGATAACAGAGGGGCTGGGCTGCAGCCGTATAAGTAGGGTGGTATTTTTAACCTCTGTTTTTACGCTGACCCAGTCACTTCAATTAGAACCCCGCTGGGTCTGTTTGGCAGCATTGGTGGAGCCCCTTCATTTAAACTTGGGGATGGGAGTAAAACTCTCTCCATCCTTCTGCAGCTTGCCCACGGACATGGCAGAGAAACAACAAGGCCATAAAGGACAGGTTTCACATAAAACTTTATTTCAAACAAGAGCTGTGTAGTGTTTATGTCAATAAAATGTTATGTGCTGACTGGGCAAATTGCAGGCACATGTTTCAAAATAATTTCTTCTTCAACAAGTTCACAAAGCTTCATGGTTAGTGTTTGATGGCGTCCCCTTTATCTACAATGAGTATCAAACTTGTAACGTAAGTAACACATTTCTCAGACCTGCAAACGACTGGTGCCACGTTCAATGCAGATACACTGCAGTTAATTATTAGAATTAATTCTGGATCCATCCCACACCAGAGTTAAATGAAAAAAATGAATCCTGTGCATAAAATTAATTTTGTTGTAATTTTTACATGGACTGGAACCACACACTGTCTCTTATTAGCCCCACTATGGAGCTCAGAATTCAGACAATCAGATAATCCCATTATATCATCCCCATTTAATCTGTATCTCTTAAAGGGTTAGCCATCATCAGAGTCAATCCCATTTACAGTCCCCTTCTTTACACACTTTCTGGATCACAAAAAGGATGCAAAAGTCTAACTAAGCTTAGCAGTAACGACCTTAATAAATCAGGCACCTTGTTACCAATCTGTGCTGTTTGTGTATTGTGATTATCAATGTGGCTTTGCTTTAAAACTGCAACTGGCATACATTTAAAACATACTTTGGTTTTGTATTGCACATTTGTATGAGTTCAGTTTTTTATGTCATACCTGGGACCTCTATGAAGGACAGTGTATATATATAGATATATATATATATAATATTATAATATATATATATATATATATATATATACACATGTATGTGTATCATAGCAACAGTAAAACAAAAACAACATGTGAAAAAAAAGGCTTTTTAAATTTCTGATTTGCTTCCAGAGCAACAACAGTACTTGAAAGTGTTTTGTTATAAACTCCAACCAAGTGAAAGTGGGATCATATCTATTTGTTCACATAAAAAAAAAAAGCTTGACCTGTCAAAAAGGTTTGATTAATGATACATTTAACACCTCTTGCTAAGAAAGAATGTAGTAAAGACACACAAAGGGATAATATTTTAGTATAAGACTGAACATGATAGTGGGACACTTCAGCGATGCTATCAGATAAGCAGATGCAGTTACAGTACTTGAGCGTGTTTGTCCTAATAACCTGGAGTTGATTTTGGAAAAGGGTGCAGTTATGCAGGCTGGGGCTTTGAACAAAAGTCATGCTGGAGTTCGGAGAAATACAGGATCTGGGAGTTTAAACTTGGGGTGTGAGTGAGACAGCCACACAAAAATATACTGCAAGTGAAAAGGATGAGTAGGAGATGTGTTAAACAAGCAAGTGTTTGTCTTTTGATCCCTGGCACCGAATCCTCCTTACTGCCTTGCTAAAAAACAGTTGCAGATGTTGCAAGAGAACAGCGCTGTGGCAACTCCAAACTAGGAAGTCTAAAAATGGATCATCCCACAAAATTAAACACAGACCTTGCTAGAGTCGCTAGAGCAGGGGGAAGTGGCTCACTAGCCTGGGTCTGTCTGGGACTGGGTTTAAAAAGTCTGAAGCAGAGTGCTGGACTGGTAGCACTGTGGCATAATATACATAAACTTTGCTGTGTTTCCAATAAAATACCCCAACACTGTCCTAATGATTATTGAGGGCTATATATTTCTACATGTGGGCTATTATGTGATTAAAGTATATTCATGTCAAATCTGGTATAGAGGTATGGGATCGTAAATGTTTTGAAGCTTGGCTTTTTTAAAGCCTGTTTGATTTTAATAATGTTTAAGGATGATGAGTATTTAACATTGGCAGAATTGCATGGCAGGTTTATTTTGGTAAGGTAAGGGTGTCGGGGCAGCACTACCCATTGCCGTGCTCTGGTGGCAGCTGCTGGAGGCGGGGAGTGTCGAAGGGAAGGCGTGCCATAGAGTAAGCCAGAAACTGTGAGCCCTGGGGCAGGCTAAGATGGTTTGGTCCTCCCTGCTAGAAGCCACATGTCCACACAGCCTGCTGTCACAAAGAGGAGCTGTCTGACTGGATGAGATCAAGGTGATAATAACATCTCACCCTGAAGCAATTCGTCACAAGAAACCTCAAACCCGATGAACCAGCTTTCACAGGGAACATGTTGGAACAGTAAAAGCTGATTACTTGCTTGATATATTGAGAAAATGAATCTCTCACAACTTCCAATAGTCACAGACCGTTAGGCAATAATAGCATTAGTTCTTCACTGTGTCTTTTTCCACTGTGCAAGAAGCACCGCAGTAATCCAGACTACACTTCTGTCTAGAAAACCAAAACCTAGTGAAAGCAGTGGTTACATATAAAAAAACTATACGCTCAGCTGGATGTTTTCATTGTACTCTCCTGATTATCTCCAAACAAGCCACAAATTAGGAAACAAATGGTATAGTACATATAGCCACAGTGCCACATGGAAAACCCATAGGGTTCTCTGACATTGCTCATCTTCACAGTGATACAGTATGTAGGGAGGCAGTTTCATTGCCCCCGCAAGACTAAAAGGTGAGGTGACTAGAAGTGTGAAGCAGATGAGCTCAGCAGTATGGCACAGACGCACTGTAGGTTTACATTTCCCTGGCTTAGTTCTTACTGGTTGATACTAGCTGGGAAATGGTTTGTGTACCTGCTTGGCAGTCTTTGCTTCCACTTTCACTGGTAGTCTCAAGATAGTTACATCACCTGAACAATGCTTTACATTCTCCACTGACTGAAGACCCATGGCTTCACAGCAATTAGCCCCAATCCATAGTCTTGATGATGTGTGCCTTTTACCTAGCAGAGAGCTGCAGCCAGCCTACAGAGAAATATGAGCACAGCCAAGCCTACCTGGCCAGGGCTCATAATGCTAATGTAAGCACTCCAGCAGGAGGCTGGCTGCCACAGAGGCTCAGGTTCTGATGCTTGGCAAGTAATCCAACTGCTGAGGTTAATCTATCCTAAACATTAGGGTTTCCTGAAGGCTGTATTATTTTTCTTTGTAAATCAGGTTGTCACAGTGAAAGTGCACATGCCTCAAAACTATACAAAACCGTAACACAGCTTATAAAATTCAGAACCCTTTATAAGCATTAGAGAACCAATGTTAAAGCAGGGTAACGTGTTATATTAGTAAGATATGGTAAAGCCTAAACAAGACTAGTTAGACAATGGCAAAGTGTGGCTGAAGACTTTTTTTTTTGCTTGGCTAAAAAAATGATTTGTCTTCAATCTTCAAACAGTGAATGGATTGGTAAAATATAACCAAGCATGGTAAGACATGCATATGGTGTATACATGATTAAGCATATTAAATACGCAGTAAAGCAGCAACATTGCAATAATTGTTTGACCAACAAGCTGGTCATACTGGAGCAGTAATGCATTTATTTTATAAGCAGCTAGGCAATACATCCATTAATTTTCATTATCATATTTCCTACAGGAGTTGTTGAATGATTTCTGGAGCCTGTGCAAAAACATGGTTTGTATACAAACATAGTGAATTGCGTGGAATATCTGACCCATGCAAATGTGCTACAAGAAACTTAAATGGCCGGTTTCCCTCCGGTTTAAATTAAGTGACTTGTCAGGCAGCTGTAATCCAGATGCCAAGAAGAATTCTCCCTTCACGTTGCATTGTCCTGGAAAATCGGTGCTTTAATTTGCAAGGAAATTGCTGTGAGGTGGAGCAGCAGGAAAGTCAGTACCAATAAAAGTCAACCAAAGCGATGTTCTCTGCAGCTTCTGGGGATGTGGCTTGTGTGCAAGTGCCCTGTCTAGCAAACGGGGAAAACCTGTGAGAATGCATTACACACTAGCTGATTGTATATATATATATATAGTCTTTTATCCCTACAGGATCTCAAATTGTTTTTATGAACTGAATCATTGAGAAATCACTTTATTATCTTTGGAGTGCGCAGCGCTCGTAGTATGATTTTTTTTCGGAAAGTGGATTGGGTGAAGATCTGTCCTCTCGGGGTTAGACTGACATCCAGTTTGGAGCTGAGATCCCCGTGGTGAGACCACCAGAATCTCCACTGGTATTTGTCGTGTCATTGTGCTTCAGGGACCATTCTCAGCCGTTACATTGAGCTGTTCTTCTTTAGAGTCATAAAGCATTCAATCAAGATTATTTTATTTATTTATTTTTATATACACATAAAAAATGCAAGTTAACTTTTTTAAACAAACTCTATTTTGCAGTGTTTTACTGATGCAAAAGATCATACTCAATTTTAGCTCACTGAAACTTTTCTGAAAATGCTTATACCATGCATAAAACAATAAAATAACAAATTACACAGTGTCTGCAAAAACACTACATTATAATGTATAATCCACACCTTCCTTTTGACTCTACGTGCATAGGGTCAGATCTTAGAGAGACTTATATGTTAGAATATTAACATTACCATTCTGTAATATATATATATATATATATATATATATATATATATATATATATATATATATATATATATATATATATATATATATATATAAAATCGCTGTGTTTGCCTGAGAGATGAATTCTGTACCTTAACTTGTTTTCCCACTGAAAGATATCTTTCACTTTTGCTTTTTTAGGGATGTTCAATCACAAATTAAAAACTTGACACAGGCTTTTCCTTCTATCACACTTCACAGAATTAAACAGTTCCAGATTCTTTTAAATGAACTAACAACCATCACCAAGTAGCAAACATTTGATTTAATAACTGCGGGATCACTGTGAAACAAAAACTATTTATTTCATTTCTGCCCATCCCTCCCTTTTCTGGTACATTGTGATGGTGTTCTGAGGGTTCCAGGTTTGGATGCCTACTGTCACGCCCCCTTGTCGTTGTGCTGACTATCATCTCAAGAAGGCATCTCAAGGTTTCTTTAAAAACCAGCTGATGCATGTATGTTCTTTTGTGAAAGCCCTGCTGTGTCTGTTGGCTCTTACAAACATGACATAGAAAAGGATTCAGGCTCACATTGCCTCATACGAATCTATGCGGGAGTCATCGGAAAATTTCTACTATGATATTTTTGTAAGGGAGAACCCTAAAAAAAACTACTGTAACTACCACACTTTCCAAAGTAGTGTACTGCACAAACCTCACTTGTATAGTTTTGTAAGGGAGGGGAGATTGAAAATGTGGGTAACCTCTTGTAAAGTGGGGCAATTGAGATGTTTACTGTATGTCGGTAACGGGGTTTTCTTTTTGCATAGAAAAGTGCGGTTTTGTTCCAAGGAACATTCAGGCCCTTATTGAAAACAGACCCTGGTCTCTGTCCTGTGTGGCAGAAGAGCTTGCTTGTATTGAATTCTGTTTGACTCTCCAATCTCGGTCAGTCGCAAACTGTCTTCTTAATCATATTTGCTGTTTGCTTTGGATGTCGTCTGAAGTAGGCAGGTAAAAACCGAGAAGCAAACTGGCAGAGAGAAAAGTGGAGAGACACAATGTTAAAGGCAGAATTATGTCAGTTCATGGTTATAAAAGTGGGCATAGTTTATTAGAATAGGATAAAGCCCTGATTATGTGCAAGACTGTTCGCAGTTCTGAGTAAATATGCAGAAGATTCGGGTGACCAACACTGGGTGAGCATTGCCTAAACTGGGGGGTTGGGGTGGGGGGGTTCATTTGATCAAGCTATACCTGCCTGGATAAACTGCAGCTGTTTGTTTTTTTTTTTTTTTTTAACTGCACTGGGGTACCCTGGATTCCATCTATAGTTATCATGGGATTACCCCTAAATATAGATGGTTGATGCAATTCAAGGAGATTCCCTGATACAGTAAAATAATACAGCTGTGGCTTATCCCAGTGGGAGGTAGGTTAATCAAATCAACCCCAAAGCAGTTTAACACAGATCGGAGTGGGAACCGTGAAAAAGACTTGTTCTGTAAAGGTACTGCAGGACTTGCTGTAGAGAATGTTAGTGTATGAGGGGTTCTCCACTACAGCAAAGGGAAGACTGAGGAGTAATCGATAAGGTGTCCACAAAATACACTGGCACAAGACTCTTATCCCAGCAAAATTAAAATTCCAGTAAGGTGTCTCTCTGTTTTATACAAGGCTTAAACTGGAATAATGACCCTCCGAGTATGAGAGCTTTGAATGTAACTTGGTCATTTCAATAGGAAGTTAAAAGTTGCTTTGTTCATTTATTTATATGTGTCTGTATTACCTCAGCTGATCTTTCCGACCGGTAAATAATTGTCGCCGGTAATTGTCTGTTTTTATCATTATTCTTTTTAGATTTCTCTGTATAAATAAATACATAATATAAATCCATTGATACTGACAGGTTACATAGTGACACCAGCCTTCACTTCTTGCACATCATCGACGGAGCTGCCCATGAAACGCTCCTATAACAGAAAGAGAAAGTGTAAGACTGGGAATCAAAGAATAATCAGGAAAGTGGAAAGAAAAAAGAACAGTAAAAAAAGAATTAATATCATGCAAATACTGATGCTGTAACACTGCATCTATGCAGAGTCCGACTCATCAGTATGGTTGGAAATGCTTAATTCTGTCATTTTAGCTCAGTGATCTGACAACAGTAGCTTACATAAAACAAATAGGCATAAAATATAAACAATATTTTTAAATCTATGTGTAAATACTTATACATACATACATACATACATACATACATACATACATACATAAATGCATATGTACATGCATACATAGACACCTGCACACACATCCATCCAATATTAAAGATAATAACAGCCTGGGGAAAATATAAAGGATTAAAAAATGTTAAACAATTCAACTGGTTTCAATTGAAATAATACAGCTATTTGGGATGGTTAATAAAGAAGGTAGAAGCAGTATCACTGCGTAGTTTGATTATACAGTTTGTGTTACAACATATAATACAAACATTATGTTTTCCTCAAGAAGACATTTAACAAGCGTTGTGTTTTTTTTTCTAAGTGTCCTTACATTTGTTGTATATGGTGAATGTGGATCCTGTCTTTGAATACATTGTTTTTAAGTCAGTCAATGGCATAAAAAATACAGTTTTTGTCAGAAAATGTAATTGAATGAAAGCTGCATAACACTGCGAAAAAAAAAAAAAAAAAAATCGGTAATTAAATGGTTAATTTTTCTGTCTCGCAGCGTTGCAAGGCCAAAGATCGCCTTTTCCCGTGCATTTGTATGCTGGATTTCAGCAGTCTGTGTTCCAAGGAAGCAGGAAGGCGAGCGAAGAGTTCTGACAGCGAACGAAGTTGATTGCTTCTGATATAAAGATATAGTCGCATGCTTAAAATTAAAACCGAAATGTATTTATAAATAAACAACAAATCGATACAGTATTTAAGTTTAAATTCCGTTACAGTTAATAAACCAAAGCGGCAGCTTTTTATTCTGATATCTATTTCGGTAGTGAAATTTGAATTGGTAGTTTCACAAAGTCAACATCATAAAATGTTCAAGGCGTGCATTTAGTGAAGGGCGTCAATTTAAGAAGTTTAGTGAAGGGTGTCATTTTAAGAAAGCGAGTTATATAACGTCGGCTGTTTCGAAGTAGGCAAGGCTAGTATTCCAATAATCCATTGTGATCTATGCAATTACAGCAATGTTCTGTTTGTTTGCTTTCGTGTTGTTCTTTTCAAAATACCTTTGTGTTTTTGTTTTTAATGAGAATATCGTTTTTTTTTTTTTTTTTTAATGTCTCAATATTTTGGTTTACAGTGACATTGTAATTAATTAACTTAGACCTACAACATGTAATTTTTCAAACTCTAATGCGAATGTTTATTATTATTATTATTATTATTATTATTATTATTATTATTATTATTATTATTATTATTCAAATGTGAAATGACAAATAAATAAATAAAACGACACCAGTAAACAAGTCCTCAAAATAAATGCCATTTCAATGACTTTAATAAGCAAAATAGGAAACCATTTCTTCCAAAAACAACAAAAAAATAAGACAAAACAGAAACCAGCCTGAATGGAAGTACTACAGTCCTTTTTTCATTTATATAAACAGGATTGAAAATTGATCCCCATTGCAAAATACATGAAATAATAATAGAAAATAAAACAAATCCGCTGCTGCAGTTTTAACTTTGATTTCAACACAGTTGAATCAGTAACAAACCAAAGATTGTATTTTTAAATGCATGATTCTTTTTAACAATATATATTTTTAAATGCAAGCACCATGCTTTTTCATATTATCCTGATCCTATAACTGTTAATTTAAAAAATAATAATAATAAAAAAAAAAAAAAAAAAAAAAAAAAAAACTTAACTATGCATCTGGCCAGCAGAACCAGAAACTCAAAACAAAAAAGACAAACTTCAAATTAAAACAGAAACACACACACACACACACGCACGCACGCACACACACACTCTCTCTCTCTCTCTCTCTCTCTAGTTTTCATTTTGGGATTTTTTTTTTTTTTTTTTTTTTTTTTTGTAAGTGCAAAAACCTGAATCTGTTTTTTTTTTTTTTTTTTTTTTTTTTTTTTACTGACCGGCAGAAAAAAAATAAAAGAAAACGTAAAATATACGCGATTAAAAATCAAACTGTTTAACTCGTCTGAAGAACGCTACAAATACTCAGAAATATGCATTGAAACTGAGGTCCCTCACATTGTTCTCGTTGTAACTTAAACAACTTCATTTACAGGTGCAAAGCTTCACTTCAGGTGTTAGAAATAAAGCAGTCTCCTGACAAGGAGTGTTCGGATTTCTTACATATTTCTATATATGTTATAACGGGTGGCTCAATTGACCTGGCATAGTTACTGAAAATAATCGATTTACTAAAAATGTACAAAAAAAAAAAAAATCAGATTATATAAAGTTGCGATTATCTCTATAAAATACAATTGTTGTCTTCATAAGTATCCCTCAAACTAAAATATCAGTTTAGGTTAACACATTAACTTAAGCCCCCAGCAATAACATTATTCAACAGCAGTGAGAAAATACTACATTTGTACGTTTGACTTGTGTGTATCGCTGTCATGTGAGAGTTACTTTTGTCGCGTTACACCTTGTTTGTCTTCCTCTAAGGTGGCCAGCACAACAAACCCAAAATGAAAACTGCAGACACCGAAATAATAATAAACCAGAACATTAAAAGTGCACTTCATTTATAAAGTTGGCTGTCTTTTAATGCAACTGCAACAAATAAAATCCCATAACTTAAAAAAAAAAAAAAAAAAAAAAAAAATCAAATAAGTTTAAAACCAGCCTCTAAGCAAGTTCCTGTGCAGTTTAATGTTGCATATATTTACAAGCTAAAAATCACCCCCACCTCCACCCTCTCCAATGAAAACTGCTCAAGCAGTAACGTTTATATTTTGTGATCATTTCATTTTTTTTTCGTATAATCCAAAAACAAAACAACAAATAAAAAGTTCAGATCGACAACATGCGTTTAAGATAAACAAGAAAAAAAAGGTACAAAATAGAAATTATTACCATACATGTCCAGCATGCAGGATTAATATTTAATGCAGATTTTTGTGTATATATATATATATATATATATATATATATATATATATATATATATATATATATATATATATATATATATATATATATTACCAGGCAGGCAGGAAACTAAGAAAATGTTGCATAAAATGTACCCCTCATCCAGTAGTCCTAAATTCGCAAGCGGGGCACATACAGGAAAAGAAAGTTGACATAGTAGTAGAGTCGCCTTCCTTTGTCTGCCCATTTTCTTTTCCCAGGTAAGTACTGTCTGCAGATGTTGGATCCAGAGGTTTTTCTTTTAAGCCAGACAAGTGTTCAGTCACTTTTATATGTCTCTTCTAGCATCTCCTGTAGCAGAAGACGCTTGCAAGAAAATAAGCACCCCCCCCCCCCCAAGTTTGTAAGCAACTTAGTATTGAAAAAAAGTTCAGAGCAGGCATTTTAAAATCTTCTCTGGAAAAGAAAAGAAAAAGTGTCTCTGACTCTACATTTAAGTAAAAGCGACTAATCTACAAGTCGAGATGTTGAACAAGTTTTAAGAAATTGCCTCCACTGTCTACCTCTCCTAGGGCTCGCTTGTAGTTTTCAGATGAATGAAGATGATTAAATATGAGATTATTTTTTCTTGATAGTCTCTTCTTGCATTATTAATAATAGGTATGTGTTAATTGTTTATGTATTTATTACTATTATGTATTATTGTTGATATTATTATTTTACTTGGACTCACTCGGTGATTCACATGAAGAACTCTGGAGATGACGGGTTGTCGCTGGTGGACCCAGCCTCTCGGAACCCGTTACTGCCTGTCAGTTTCTCGCACTTGAGTTTGTACGCGTCTCTTTCGCGGGCCAGCCGGTTGATTTCTTGCTTGAGCTGCTCCACCTGATTAACCAACTGGGTCTTCTCACTCTCCAGGACGTGCTTCTGTTGGACCCGCTTGTAGCGGCAGGACTGCGCGTAGCCTCGGTTCTTGAGGGTCCGGCGCTTCTGCTTCAGGCGGATCACCTCGTCCTTGGTGAAGCCACGTAGGTGCCGGTTGAGCTCTCGCACGGACATGGACACCAGCTGGTCGTCCGAGAAGCGGTCCTCCACACTAAGCCCTCCTCCGTGGTGACTCTGCTGCTGGTGGTGGTGGTGGCGGTGGTGAAGCTCCTGGTGGGACTCCGGCGAGGAAGGGGATGGGCAGTCGAGATCTTGGCTGTGGTGGTGATGGTGCTGGCCGTGCGGATGATGGTGTGCTGCGAGCTCATCGTGATGGTGAGGGACACTGGGGTACTGGTGATGGTGCTGCTGGCCATGAACGTGGCTGTGGTGGTGGTGGGCTGCTCTGTAGCCGTCGAAGCCGCCTTGCTGGAGCTGCTGCTGAATGTGCGGAGGGTGGCCGTGTGCTGTGGACCCTATCAGAGCTTCCACCGCGTCCTCCGGGGTCAGATTCAGCGCCTCTGGGTTCATTTGCTGGTGGTAGCCGCCGCTAGGCAGCCAGTAGAGCTCTTCCAAGTGGCTCTTCTGCTCTGTCGGGCTGAAACTGGGCGAGGATGGCACCGAACTGCACGGCGTGCTGATCGGAGTAGAAGACACCGAACCAGGCGGCTGGAGCCGGTTGCAGTGCCGGGCAGAGGCGCGATCCAACCCGGCCAGAGCCTCTTTCTTCACATCGAACTTCATCAGATCAAAGTCATTGACGTACTCCAGTTCCAGTGGGATGGCTGGGAGCTCTGTCCCCATGCTCAACTCTCCAGCCATAGTTTCTTTATCTGAGTAACTAGGCTGCTGTTCTTGCCAACGCTGCAAAACTCACTTTTTTTCCCCCTTGCCTTCTGTTTTCATGCAAGGGGCGGTATACTAACTACTCCGTCCACTGCTGCAAACTCGACTTCTACAACATGCGACACGCTTCTTGAGATAAACGAAACGAGAAAAGTCTAATTTGTTTCACTAATGCACAGCAGTCATCAAGATTATTGTCAGCTGTGCAAACTAGAGGCTTTAAGTAATCTTAATTGAGCCCCTCTGCAGAAGTACGAAGTTCAGATGTCTTTTCCTTCTTGCAAAACAGCAAACGCTACAAAAAAAAAATGTTATGACAAACAGCTACAACTGAGCTTCTCCCTGCTGCAGTTTTGTATTGTAAGTCCCTTTATCAAGAAAAAAAAGAAGTACGGATGGAGATTTTTTTTTATTTGTCGCAAAGAAAGCAGCTTTCCCTCTCTGCACCGCAGAGATTTAAGCTCCTTCCTCTATCACACACTCTGCTCCCGAGTTTCTCTCTGAGCTTCAGAGAATGCTTAGCCTGTGCTTTATTATTATAGCCGGCCTGATGTGACGCTGAAAAAGGTGGGTTAAATCCAGGCTTTCTCCAATGGAAGGAGGGCTGAGTGTCTGATTAGCATGTGTTCCACAGAGTGAGGGGTAAGGGGGGGGGGGGTGTTAGTTTGACAGATAGAGGCAGTCAGCTGACTCTCTCAAGGGAAGGAGGGGGGCGAGGGGGAGAGAGCAGGGATCGAATGCCTTCAGTGTTCATACTGCCTTGTTTTGAACGATGGTTGTGTTTTTCAGATTTTCAGTACGACACATTTTGTTTGTCTTTCAAAGTTTGTTTTTGTCTCTGCAAAAATATGTTATTTAAACTCTTCGCCGCTGTTAACGTCAAATAACGCGGACGACACAAAGGCTCTTAGAGCGAAAAATGAAAGGTTGAAAAAAGAGTACCGACTGCGCTTCACATTTCGAAGGGAACCTCAAGAAACACATACAAGACAGTCTCTGGTCGTTGGTTAATTCGGCCTTTCATTTGATAACACTTTGCACTGTGCATCTACATTCTAAAATAACTAAAACAAACTCTAGGGTGTAAATCTGTTGTAGAAAACGCATTCTTAAACATTTAGTTTGAAAGTGTAGAACCATTATTATATACTAAATAACAGAGGGTTCTATATAATGGGCTCTAAACAGAACCATCCGAGGGCTGAACTGGAAGAAATAGTTCAATTTAGAATCCAGTCTGTAGAACTCTCTGCTGTTCAGTATATAACAATGGTCCTATATAGGACCTTTACAAAGGTTCCAGAGATAGACTGAAGAAACCATATGGTTCTTTGTAGAACCCCGATACACCCTCTTTTCAAAGAGTACAGTACACAAAGCACATACATACATACATACATTACATACATACATACAAATTATACTCTATCGTACTGTAGGTATAGTAACTATAAGGTATACATATGGATTGTACAGAAACGTTGGCATAGTGTATTTAGAAAACATAAGGGAAAGAATCTTGAAGTTAAATTCGCTTCTGGGACTGTTTGCAAAAGATATTCTACAACTGTGGAACAAATGCGAAACAATTCCGAGCATCAAATATCATACCAGCCACTTTGCACAATTAGGCACAGTTTGTATGAATATTATTTGCTTTACAGATTTCGTTTTGCAATGAAAAAAAAAAACAAAAAAAAAACGAAGCCACTCGTAACCTTGTTAATCTATTTAGCACATTTATTTAATTGTTGCTAATGTAATGAAAAGAAGGCTCCTGGAAATGCAATGCAAGCAAAAGAGGGGAAAAACATAAATATATAAACACATAATAAAATAACAGACGTGAAGGGGTTAATTTGTTAAGTGCTAATGCTCACAATAAAAAAGCCTCCAATTTTGTTTTGTATTGTCAAGGAGTATAGATTCTGTGCGTAATTACTCCTTGTTGAGATAACAGGACGCTTTGTTTTTGTTTGAACATTTTGTAACCGTTCGGGAAAACTCAAAGGGTCGGGGGGGGGGGGGGGGGGGGGGGGTTTGGGGCTCCCTGTGTCTTGTGCTGGTTTCTTCTTTACGTACTTTCGGAAAACATGCTAAAGAGTGACCCCATGTGGCTATATTCGGAATTACCACGTAGCCTTTCCAAACTGAACACGAAGCTATTTTCCGTACAAAAAGTTAGTAATACAAATGTAATTTATTTGCAAGTGTATATAAAAGAACATTTAAAAAAAAAAAAAAACGCGAAATCACCTGAGATGTTACAATGTCACATGTTACAACTTTACATGTTACAAAAAACTTCGATATTTTTTGAAGCGGATAGTTATCATTATATATTAATTAATATAATTAATCAAGATTTAGGTAATGTTGAAACAAGTTTATTGTAAAGATTGTTCAAATAACATTTAAATAATGTGATCTATGTAAATTTCACTTTTTCTATTAGATATATATATATATCTATATTATATATATATATTATATATATAATATATATATATATATATATATATATATATATATTTAGCTATTGTCGTTTCAAGCATCAGCGAGGAGAAATTCAATATAGACTCAACTGGTAAAGACTGTTGTACAGGGACGTAGGCCTGCAGCTTTTTATAAACTGTGTTTTAATAAACGTTTCCTTTCAACACAAAGTGTTTTCAGAAATTTGCAGGAAATTGGTCGTAAATGAGTCAATGTGAAACTATCGATTTGATTCTAATCCTGTTTTCCTCCTTGCGTACACAGAGGAGGCGGCTACACATCTCCAGGTATTGATCACAGTAGGAATTGAGATTGCTGGACGCAGAGAAAGCGACAGTGCCAGCCAGCTTTGTTTGTACACAAATGCTCGTGCGTGTTTAATTAATGTCCGCTTACATTCTGTAAGTTCTATGCAGCTATGCGGTCATTTATAAAGTTTCATGCTTCAGTTTTATTGATTGGTCAACAACGATGATAATAATAATAATAATAATAATAATAATATAATAATAATAATAATAATAATAATAATAATACAAC
The DNA here is from genome assembly GCF_017654505.1 of Polyodon spathula. NCBI lineage: Eukaryota > Metazoa > Chordata > Actinopteri > Acipenseriformes > Polyodontidae > Polyodon > Polyodon spathula. Next base: position 23,412,861 of record NC_054556.1, on the reverse strand, counting down.
GGAAGGAGAGAAGGAAGGAGGGGCTACATATTGTTTCACTACATGGGACATTTTTAAACTCGAACAACATTTGTTAGATTTCAGATTTTTGCTCACTTTCCCTGCAAAGCTTGTGGCCACATGTCTGCCATGTATACTTATGTATACGTATATATTATTTCCCAGTCATGTCGTTGAGACGCGTTTCTCAGTTAAAACAGTCTATAAGAAAGAAAGAACAACCTTTAAATCAACACCATGATGTGGTTATTGAAACACAAGACCTTTTCAGATATTCTCTTCTAGTGCAAAATGAATATCCAACAATGACTAAGTCTGGCTGTCAGTAGTCTATAACTTCTTCGATTACATTTGAATACTGTAATGACACCATTATCCGGCCGCTTTCCAAAAGTACCAAAACGTAAAATATATGGTGTGTGAATTATTATTAAATACGTCATTGGTCTACAGTTGATAGTATGCTTGTTATTTTGTACTTTTAAAGTGCCATTATAAGGACAGCGGTGATACAGCTAAACCGCAGCGGTGAGTAAAAGATGCCCCTGCCAACAGTGTGCTCACACCTTGCATGTTAAACCTCTTATTGTATAAACATCGTGATTGATTCAATACAATTCGTAGGCCTTAATCGAACAAACTCTGATCATTTTAACGCATGCATTTTGCAGTAAACCTTCAGCTGTGAAGCAGGCTTAAGTTAACCCATTCTACGAAGCATTTTTGCTAATTGTTTGCAGATGAAGGCCTATTAAACTAATTATTACTTAGTGTATGCATATTTGCACAGCCCTACGCTTTACACACATTTTACACATTTCCGCGTAAACTAAACTGCGTGCAAGGCAAGAAAACACCCAGTGTGTAAAAATAAGTCTCGCGTGTATTTGCATATAAAACAGAGATTCGATTAGAGTGCAAATAGCGTGCCACTGATTGAAAAACGTAGTGTGGAAACAGGCAGGCACCGCTCAAGACCGGGACCCACGCGAGATAATAGCCTGTGCCATGCAGTGGCCCTGCAGCATTGCTTGCACAATATTGTAATGCGCTGTGATACACCCAGGGCTGCTGGAAGATGTGTCGCCCCCCCTCTTCCCTTTGGTAATAGCAGGTTGTAACTGAGCCGAGGAGTAAAAATGTCTCAGTCAGCAGCATATCGCTGGTTAATGATCTATTAAGTGATCCGTGTGCTTATAGACAGCAAAAAAAGTGTTGGTGGTTGCTTATTTATACTAATAAGATCCCCATCCTACGATTTTGTAAGAATGAATAACAGAAACACCTTTAAAAATATAAATATATGTATATACTCACACACACACACACACACACACTCTTATTCCCATAGTAGTCAGTTAATCATGCGCAGCTGCTCGGATTTAAAATCTTTGCATCTCCCCGAACCTTTACCTTATATCCCTCTGCTGCATCTGGTTGCTGTTGATCTTATGGAGTAGAATATAAAAAGACAGCAGCGCAGTTCGTACATCGAGAGCCGTCGTTCAGAACCCGGATTGCACACGAAGTAATTGAAGCTATTACAAGACGAGTCGATGCGGGTGAGTAAGGTGCTGCTATCGCCCTTCCAATATCAAGTGCCGAATCTTAATACATTGAATTAATGAATGATCGATGCGCTCTACACAAGCCGTCTGCTCCATTTCCCGTCTGAAGCATTCTGCAATATGTTCAAGTGTGGACGTGTTTTATTTATTTATTTATTTATTTTAGATTTTATTTAAGTTTTATGACCCTCATGTCAGAATGGATTAACTATGTGGACTATCTGCTGGCTTTGCATAAGCATTGGATTTCTTCTGGCTTAAAAAAAAAAAAAAAAAAAAAAAAAAATCGAATTTTACTCTAGAAAGTGAGATGCTGTTGCGGGAGCTTGTCACTAATTCAAATATAATTATCTATGTGTCAATTAATATTTAACACTAAAATTCAATATAAAAATGTATATAACCACACTTAAATGATATTATGTATCTAAGTCTAGCGTTTATTAACCCGTTATCGATAACGTCTTTACTGGGTAGCAATTCAGCGTTTTCCAGGTTACTTATTTCCATTTTATTTTTAAATATAACTTGCAATGTCGTTACTAAAACCATAGCCTACGGGATTAGACGAGCACGTAGATATATAGATGGTAAGTAGATGAACAGGGACCTGTATGGTAGGCTAGATTAAAACACGAGTAGTTATTGACAACATGGCTGGTTATTTTATTATATATTGAATATGAGGGGCATGCCAAAACCCTAGCTATACAGGATGCATGTTGCAAGTTATTATTATTATTTTATGCAACATAGTGTGTATCAGACACTAGTTATGTTACTCTAAAATACACTCTCCTCCTATATATATATATATATATATATATATATATATATATATATATATATATATATATATAATATGTATTTTGTCCTCTCTGCCTGTCGCTTATTTTCATTTATTGATACACTTTACATTAAGCACCACTAGGCCATTGTTTCTCATTCCTGTACTCCTGGCCTTAATCCCAATTACACTATGTAACACAATTTTTGTTCCTGGGTAGTAAGTGTTATTTCCTAATTGCTTATGCCTCAAAAGTATAGAAAATGGCTATTATTCCCCACAAACTTTGGTTTTGTGACCAGGACGATGATATTTCAAAATACCACTATTTCCAATGGGAAAACGGGCAAATGTGTGTCTTTTCGTTCACACAAGTCAGAAAAAAACAACATATGAATCCAAATTAACATGTATTTATACTAAAGTAATACAAAAATGACTACAAAAGATTTAGAAGTGAGTAGTTTTTCGAGATTTACGATTATACTGTAAATACAAAGCCATTTTGTTACACGGTGTAATTAATAAGTTAAAGATGAATTAATTTACTGATTTTGTGTATCAAACTGTAAGCTATATTCATATTCTGTTGCTATACAAAAAATGCAGTTCAGTAGGTCTGAGAAAACATATTAAAAAACAATATTATGCTGGAATAATAAAATAAAATAAAACGTGGAAATGTTTGTCTACTTGACTACATTACTATAGTTTTACCAGCCAACAGAAACACGTTTGCAACTTACCTATATCAGTATGTCAACGCACCATTAAAATAATCATTGGACACATGCAGATGTAAGATTAGTTCTTAATCATCTCCTGCATGTTTTACAATGCGGTAATGTGAGTTCAGATGCCATTCCCAGCTAGCTGAATCATTCCCAGCTAATTCAACTCCAGGTAAAGTCTGGATCAAAGGAGTCCAACTGACTGGAAATGTTTGTTTTATTTTTTTATTTTGTATAACTTGGTTAGATGAAGAGCACCCTGGGACTGGAAAGCTAATGCCATTGAATTATTGTATTTATTTGATAGATTTCATTAGATGGCGCAATAAAAAGGCAGTGTATTTTAAAGCAGCATCGCAAGTTATACAAACCGTGCTGCAAGTGTTTTTGACAAGCCTGGATACACATTCTGAGCTCCTTTTGGGATGCATATATTTTGGTAAAATGTCATCTGAGAGCTCGACATGAAGGCAAAACAAACCACAATGAAACTTACCGGCTGAGGCAATTGCACGAAACACTCCTCAATACAGGTTTTTTTTTTTTTTTTTTTTTTGTGAAGCTCTTAACCCGAAGGTATCCCTGGTGAAAGGGGTTACTTATACAGAACCAGCTATTTGAGCAAATGTACTTCTTTCTCTAGTACTCCAGCACCACTGCATCACCCACCTGGCATGCTGCATAACTCGGTTTTGTCACATTGCCAGATAGATCCAACAGAAGAAAAAAAAAAATCCTAATAGTGAGCCTGGTATTTTATCTTAGTGCATGGCTCCCCAAGTGGTCAAATACTGTAATGACACTGTTTAACAGCTGGTTTCAGTGTCCCTGAATAGCACTAATCTTGGTTAACATTTGGCAGCAGATAACATTGGGCCTTTCAAAATTAGTGCTAATAGGGATCTGTGAAACCAGCTGCTAAACTCTTCATCTGTTCTACCCACCTCTTAATAGCAATAAAATCAAGTAGAAGGATAAAGTATATTTAAAGATACCAACCTCTGATTGATTTTAGTAAGTTTAGCTTTACCGCTATTTGTAAAGGCTTATTAAAATCAATATTTCTGTAGCCACCACTAGCCATGCCTCATGCTGGTTTACAAATGAAGGAATAAGTGTATATGTTCGGATGGGAAGATTGAGAACCACTGTCTTAGTGAATCAAAGACAGTTGCTTAGTGTAGGGGAAAGCAGTCCACTTTTTAAAATGTGTGTATATAAGAGATTGGAGGTGTCCTTTTACAATCCCACCAATCCTTGCCAGTAGAAGCATAGAGTGACTTAGTGGCCAGCGTGTCTACAGTTTAAACTATCGTTAGGGAATGTTAACTAACTGGCCTGTAAACAAAGTGTATTTCAAGTGCACAGAAGGCTGCAGACTATTGAAGAATGTAAACAGACTTTCATACCTGGTGCTTTAATGTAAATGAAACATTGATTTGCGATTGTGGGACAAACAACGACGGCATAAATAAATATATTCTGTAATTTCAGCAAACAAAACGTTCAAAACATTCAATTTAAAACAAGAAAAAAAAAATGAAATGCTTGTTATTAAAAGCTGGAAAGCAGCCCCAGTATAACCCAAGTACAGATCCTCCATGAAGGAAAATGTAAAGCTAACATTCTATTTTTACTAACACAGAAAAGCCTTGCATGCATTGACAGTGATTATAGGTTCTCCTCTGGGGAAGGTAAGGATTAGTGGTCTGTTTTTTCTCAGCACGCTGCTTTCTAATAAACTGCTCAGACCACAGCCAGCCAATGCTAACTTAAACGCCAGGACCAGCTGTTTTTTTTTTTTTTAAAACCTTAGAAATATGTTGCTTGTGGAGCCACACTTGACCACTGCGGCGAGCTCAAAAAATAGCTTTTGCTCCTGCTTTATGATGCATTCTGTTAGAAATGGTGAGTCTCCACTTGCGATGAGGCTGCATGTAAATCATGGTTTAGCACTGACTGCTGTCCTGGGGTGACCTGCCATGTCCTGGGGGAGGGATATCTCGTACAAAGACATAATTGACAAGGGAACTGGCTACTCGCCATCTTTATGGACAAACATGCATCACGTTACAATGAAGTATATTATATAGTCATGTTTCTCAACTACTCTTTTAAAAGGCATTGCTTTTATTAGGACCTAATTAACAGCATTGACACACAAAATCACCAAGAATTCTACTCTGCAAACATTAATACACAATAATAAACATTTTTCTTAATTGGTATGTAAAAATGAACATGCTACTGAGGTGTATGTATACATGTCATGTACATTATATAGTTCATTAATTTATGCTGGTTAATCCTAATCTTAAACTATCTACCTAAGGTAACATCAAATGATTCAAGATGAATGCTTATCAGGGTCTGTGAAACCAGCCAATATATTAACAATAACAATAAAATGGTCATGGCATGAACCTGTTATGATTAGGAATCACTCTTAATGGCAAAAGAAATAGCTGTTGGATGACTTGTAACGTCAGTTTTTGATAGGTGTCTTTTTTTTTTTGTAATCTACCGTTTGGGGTGAGCAGTGTACTTTTACAATTTACTAGCCATAACTTCCAAAGCACACGGAAAGGCTAAAATAGACGCCTGCTAAAAAAAAATCATTAATCTTCTGCAGATCTGTGTCACCCCACCTAGCAACACCGACAGGGGTCCAGGCAGTGTGGAGGAGGAGGCAGCAGTGAAATCAGTGACCCGCCACCAACTGGCTCTGAAAAGCCCACCAGCCTTTAATAGACTTTTGCTGATCCAACACTTGTTTGCAGCGTTGCACAAAGAGCTGATTGCTTCACCTGACAAGCACATGGCTATTGGGGACTCCTCTCTTGGCCCCTGATAAATGACCCTGTTTTTTGGAGGGAGGGTGGATTCACAGCCCAGCTTGGTGCTGCCTTCTTCCTCTGATCTGGGAAGGCAGATGCCCTGGTCCACCTACACGTTCCTGGTATCAATCACGAGCAGTGCCTAAGTACCAAACAACTGAGCCCATTTAAAGCCGACATTCTTATTAACTTTTTTATTGATTTCTTTTCACACACTAAAACACAGTATATCAAAAAATGCTAATATATAAAACTCAGAGCCAGCTGTTTTGTTTTAGTTTTTTTAAATAGTCCTACATACACAACTGTAAAGAAATATGTATCACATTTTATTTGCATGTTTTTTCTTCTAGGTATCTAAACTATATTGTAGTTATTTTTTTAGCAATATCTATAAGAAAACTTTTTTTTTTTTTTTAAATCTCTTGTACACTCGGACTAATTCTAAACAGATCGGAATTTTGGAATTTCAAGTTTTGCAATAGTTAAAAAAAAGGGACAAATTCTTCTTTAGGGCAGCAATATTTTTTACCAGGGGGTATTTTAATAATCAGTAGCAGATCTTAATACCCTGTTTTAGGATGTCTGTAAAATATTGACAAGTAGAGATGAAAAGGATGTAATCCCCTTTAGGAAAAACAGCAGCAGGATTTATGCAGTTATAGGGGGTGGTATTGTTATCTGCCACTCTTAGATCATTACAATGTTTTGTGTGAGTATTACATTATAAGATATAGTATTGGTTACCACTTATGTCAATACACACCAAGGGGGGTGTTTTCACAGCTTGTGAACTTGCATTTAGTAAATCTTTGGTATTTCATTTCCGGTACAAAAATGGTGAATCGTGTTTTCCATTATTGCTGAAATGGCATAACTTTTATTTTTCAGCCAATAGATTATTTCTCCCCTTTTGAAAAACAAACTGGCATCTTTTTTTTTTTCAGTCTTTGGGAGACCAGTGACATTTCGAGATTCATTTTAGAATCAAAATTAATCAAAATCTATAATTTAGTCAAATAAATCTTTTTGATCTTTTTTGCAGTATTGCACGACCAGACCGCACTGCTTGTCTGATTGATACAGTAAGGGAGATGCCTTTGCATGTCAAAAAGGTTTTTTAGCTTTCTTATTGATTCCAGGTTGAATACAAAAATGACAGTTTGCTCAATTAAATAATCCATTATCACACAAAAAAGCCTACTGTAGTGTACTGTGAGATACTCTTCATTTGATAAGGTATATAGCTGGATTTGGGGACTCCGAACACCCTTGCTGCGTCAGTTCAACCTGCCTTGTGCCCCCTCCACAATTAATCCATCACAGATCCCTGGAGCTTGCTGACAGCTTGTTGATCATTAACCAAACGCACAGCCTCGGCCGCACAGCATGCCCCTGTGAGGGCAGGGGGGAGTAAAGGGGCTCAATCTGGTATTGCAACAGACAAGCGAGACACAGACACACAGAGGCCCTGACTGAGAGGGGGTAGAGGGACTGAGGGAACAGAGCTACAGGTGTGTGACTTGGGGAGGTCAGGTGCAGGTGGAGTTGTAGAAATAGTGTGCTTGTATAAGGTATGGTAGTTAATGGAGAGCAGTAGGATCATTTTAATGTTTGGCTTGTTCTGAAAGAATTGTAAGTATTGTAACTCCTGTATTGGATCTCAGACAGAGCCTCTGATATATTCAAGGGCAAGGAGCATCTCAGAGGGAGATGGAGAGAGACCAAATCACAGATAACATGGAGGGAGAGAGAGATAGATGGGCAGACAAAGATAGATGGAGAATAATTCTCAGCTTCCTAAACAGGTATAAACCGAAGCCCTATCATTTGTTTCAGTCTATTAAATTGCACTTTTCCCTGTCATCAGAATGCACTCTCCAGATTATTCTCTATGAAACAAACTGCAATACAGTACGTTGCTTTTAAAACATTTTCTTTTTAAAATTCAAGTTGTCTTGCTTCTGTTATGACCATATACAGTACTCTTCATCTCCTTCAGTTTTTCTTCTGTATGCAGAGGTAACCAATGACTAAGGCTGTATTTTTCTCTTATGATTAACATGGATTTCATGATTTTCATGAAATGCTCCCATTGTCGCGTAATATGTACTTCTCTGTGAAAATGAGACTAGTGTAAAATACATTTGTTATCACTTAAAAATAAATACAGCAAACCTTTGCCTTATTGAGGCACTACCTGCTACACAGCATTTAGGATCCTGGCAGCCGGTTTATTTTGCTTCTGGTGAATGATTGAACACACTGCATGGAGCTGCACGACTTCTTTAAAATGTCTTCAGCTTAAAAGACAACAACTGCATCAAAGATCGGAGATACATCTGCTAAAGATCGCTCTGTCCAACACAAGAATGAGACATTTCACATGTCTGTTGTAGTTTTGCATTTATTCATGCTTTTGTTTTGTTTGATAATTCACTGAACGTCTGAATCAGTGACTCTGTATTCGCCCTACACTCTGTATTCAGACGTCACTAACCTTGGAACTACCAGGAATGTGCCATCTTTCAGAGCTGAAACATGGCGTATAAATGTCAGCCAGGAAGGGTGTATTGGTTCGAAGTTTAAACCTGTCTAGTCCATGCTTCAGTTTAGTATTGTACAAAGTAATTTGCTTTGTTACACTTTAGGTTAGTAAATTCTGTATTGCCTAAAAAATGGGACCAGAGTTTAATCACACAGTTTCTGAATGTTAGTTTTAGTTGGGACCCAAGTTGGTCTCAATGGTTATTTGTTTGACAAAATGAAAGCGGGCAACTGGTGTAGTGTATTTTACAAATATATATATATATATATATGGGTGTCCTTATAAGTTGAAATCATTATGATAGTGTCACCTCGGGAAACCAGTCTAATACTGTTATAGTATAATGGCCTATATGATTATTGTGCCAATGCTAGATTTTCCGTAAGAATACCTCTTTGCGGCTGGTATCTTGCAATTTGACTAGTTTATTGTTTTCTAAAGCAGCAGTGCATTTGTTTTTTATCTGTACATTTGTTTACCTATTACACTTCCTGGGTAATTCATTTTCAAAGAGGGCTCTGCAAGACAGCAGGTAGATGAAAGCAACGCATTGCTAGAAACACAATCAGCTCAATAATTGGAACAGACTGGTGAATATTAAACAGAGGGAAACAGAATAGCAAGTGCATTTAGAAGATTGATTATCGTACTCTTATAAATACCAACAGTAGCTGCATTTTAATGTTGACATATACAGAATTCCAGCTGCTTGCAGCTCTGAGGGATGAATAAGGCAAGTTAGATTATTTTTCCAGAGACCATATATGGTCCGTCACTGTAGGAATCAATGAACAATCTAACTTTAATGGCGGTCATCCATGGACAAGCGCAAATAGAGCTCGGATGACCATTTGGTTCTTGCTGCTCGCGGGTGGATTTAATTTGTCATGGCAGGTAAACTACAAAATCTCATTTCTACAAATTTTACATTGGTCTTGACAGGGGATGTCAGGTCCCCTCTCTCCCCTACTTGTTTAATCCAGGACTTGTCTTTATTGCAGAGAGATAAATTCATCCTGCCCAGCTGGCAGTCCGTCCCCTCTGACGGGGCACTGATTAATCACCCTCTGTACCCAGGCAGGAAAGCCAGAGAAAAATGAGAGCGAGTGGCCCCTGGAATGTTATAAATGGGGAGACTCAGATGTGGCAGCAGCCTGGATCATTACTCACAGGTGCCCTGGACCACAAGACCATCCCCCACTCCCCCCCCCCCTTACCCTTCTAGAACCTACTATTCATTTCCACCAGCTTTCTGCACGTCACGGCATCCACGCTTCATTAATATAAGGGAGTAAAATGAAAGCTATTAAAAGTGAAAAATGACATTTCGGATTTGTTTGTTTCTCTGTCTCGTTTGTTCTCTTTCTCTTTTTTCTAAACTCGTTCATTTTTATTGCATGTGGTGAAAGTAGCAGGCGCTCTCATTCTTTATGTACACTGGTTGCCAAGCCGCTGCAATCTACTTATTGATCAGGAGGACTGATCCCAAACTCCTGAGCCCTGAAGCCAAGGGCTGAGCATGGAATGTCTCTTCCTGGACTTGTTGGGTGTCTGACCAGTAGGGGTCGCTGAAGCGAGATGAGGTGATCTAGCCCCAGCCATTGTTCCTCCATAAACCCAGATGGGCAACCTGGGGCGAGTGAAATTTGAACCACTCTTACATGAGTCACACTGGACTCTAAATGACAATACTTTTATTAAGTGAGCCAGTGCAGATCCCAGCACTGTAATATGCATTTACCACACATATAAGCTATGTCTCAACAATATGTCAAGTTGCACTTATAAAATTGATCTTTAGGCACCGACACCAGCTGTATGAGGGGAGGAAGAGGGGTGCAGTATTGTCTATGGAGGTTAAAAACCTAGATCATTTACCTGCTGTTCCATCCAGCTCCAAAACTTGAAGCAGTAATTGGGTACACCTGTACTTTACTGCAATGGCAGTATGCTAATGTGATGTATGCTTATCAATGCTTCAGCCCGTGCTTTAGTTCACTTTGCTGTGCTTTTACCGTGGTACGCTGCAGTAAAGGTAGGGTCGATGGAGAGCAGCAGATTTGTACAAAAGTAAGACGTAAATAAATCTGTTTGGGGATTCGGGGTGCAGGATGAAATATAGCTCGTAGGATGTGGGGCAAAGCAAGTGTCTGGGAATAACATCTCCCTGTGTCATTATGGAGAAAAATAAATAATGCGTTCTGCAAAACCCATTCATCTGGAATATGAATCTTAACAAAGACATTCTGTTTAAATATTATCAAGCAGCAATAACTACTGTAAATGGAATGATGGAGTAATAATAAACCACAATATTTTCTGTTTCTTTATACTATATTTTACAGCAGAGTAATGAGGCATGGCTTATTAGTAGTTTGTGTAACCTAAGGTTACATTAATTGAAATTAAACATAATTTGCAACAGCTTATAATTGCTTTGAATTGCAATTCCAGAATTTTGATTATTATTATATTTATTAGCTGACAACTAAAGCACTTTATATCAATCCTAACCGGTAATTGTAAAACCATGCATTATGCCAGCATGTGCCAGTTATACAATGATACCCACTATAGCTCTAACTACTAGATAATTAGCAGGTTGGATAGATAAGTACCCAGAGCAAAAGGCTAGTGAGTAATGCACTCTGTGCAGGGTCTTATTGCATATATGAAGGGTTTGGATAAAGGCTCTATGTAACATGCATTTATGTTATATAGTTTACCACATACTGCACAAAGTCACACAAATGTGCCACCTTTCATTATTGTATGTACAGGATGTGTGTAATTATGTACAAAGTGGATAATACAATACAGTATATGCAATTTTGCAAATGCATGTGACTTACATGCATGTAGGACATTCATATGCATATGCGTTTTCTGTGTGCTGTGTGACTTCTGTTACAGTTTCGGGTTCATGAAACACAAGATAAAAAAAAAAAAAAAGGAAATGCAAATACTGTTCTGTAATTCATGAAGAAACAGGACAGAATGCGAGCACTGCGTTTTCACGCTGCAATTACAAAGCCTTTTCATTCGCTCTTAATTAGGTCAGAGTCGGATCTGCCTGGATTGGGGAGGGTCACTGAATCATTTGCAGGATGAATATTAGCCTGTTGTTTGCAAATAGGTGATATATGGTGCCCATCTCCTGCAGTGATAAATGTTTCTTAAAAATGTCCTCTCCTTTATCAATTGACTAACAAACTCATGTATCACTGCCATGCATACCTGCTTTCAGCATAAATTAAGTACCCTGGTCTTTGGCACTTTCTATTTTTTTTTTGTTTAATATTGAATTATCACTGTGCATATTAAGAAAGTCCCCCCCCCCCCCAATTGTAAACAAGACTGGGCTAACAGATAAAAGACTTAAGTAAATCAGGGTAAAATAATGGTTTTAAAAGAGATAATTCAGTGAGTCCGGGAAGCTGTTTAATCTTTGCCCAGAAAATTCCCGCTTCCAGCAGTGACATTAAGTAGTGGTATGTAATTAAAGAGTATTTATCTTCGCCAGTCGTATCCTGCGGAAAGCCTTGTCGGTTAAAAGGCTACGCACTGAACCACAGAAGTATAATTACATAGTCTCCCTATGAGCACAGCAGCAACAGCATGAGCAGCAATGCTGTACAGGCGGTGAAGCCTAAAGCACTGTGCACAAAGCTGAAACAAAGTTCACTGGACAATAATTATTCTCTTACTTTTAATCAATACATGAACACTCAATCAAAAAACTATAAAGAAACCTCCTTTATGCTATTTTATCTAAATGAAAGCTTCTTGTCAAATCCAAGTCTAAGATTAATCTAGAAATGAGAGGTTTTGGTACATGTGTCCCACTGGTTTATCATTGAAATAATCCATGTAAAATAGAACCCTTCCTCACTGATTACTTACTTTCAAACACAAATGTGCTAAAGAAACTCGCATGTATTCAAAATGACTGTGTTTTCGTTGTCAGATCCGCTGCTGTTCAGATCGATTGAATAAATGCCTTCATCAAAGCCACACCTCGCAGGCTTGTCCAGGCAGTGCCATCTGTCTGTCCACTCAGATATTGCCAGAGTGCATTATTATTTATGTGTGCTCTTTGATAGCCTCGCAGCAAACAGAGAGCCATGCAAGATCTGTGGACATAATGGATTTGGTGAGCCTGTCCAAAGTGACAGGCTGAGATGGCTCATGTCACCCTGCATCTCTTAATTACAGCAGACACCAAACAGAGCACTTGTTGGACACCTTTTTGCACACACAAGTAGTGAACAATAGCAGCGGGGTACTTGGCTCTGGGAATGGATGAGTACGAGCCATCACTTTGCTTATTCCGTTCAATTCTTGGTCACATTTTAAGAATGCGCGATGAATCCTTTGTAACACAAATGCAATCTTATTAGTAATGCCTTATAATCAATCAAAATGTAATTGAGTGAATTGAGTTTAGGGGACATTTTTCAGGTAGATTTGGAGGAAGCGGCAAACCCTGGCCAACTTACTAACCTCCGGTAATATTTTACAGTAAGTGTCTCTGATTACTTTCTATTCACATATTAGTTACAATGTTATTGTGCAAAGTTACAGTGTACTTAATGTATACATCTTTTTGCACAATAAAACCCTAATCTAATCATTTTCTGATACAATTGTGTACTTACACACATGATTTTACACATGAAGTGCATTGTAACTGTGTAATAACAATGTAATAATGGGTTAATACACGTATTTCCTAGGAAGCTGCTATGTAAATACAAAGTAATTAGAGACACTTAATGTAAAGTGTTACCCTAACATCTAACAGCTCTGAGTCTCTATACTGCAGCTCCAGTGACCTGGCGTGGTACGAAACAATGTATTTCCTAATAGTTCCTACACATTTTCTATCTCTATCTATCTGTTTGTCTAGTCTGTGCTGCTTGATGTTTTGTTGCTGAGTGTATTTGCCTGGGAGTGTTTGAACAATTCAAGGTAAATACGCTCCGACAGGCCATTTGTTTGGACCTGCAGTGATGTATTGTTTTGCAGCATGCTGCACATTTTTACACCAACAGAACAGCCGGTGAATAATGAAGCAGTCCAAACCAAGCCGTTCTCCCCTCTTGTCCATGCTTACAGCTATTTTTATTATAGTCTCCCCTTATAGTTTTCATTTTTCATTTTCTACGGGATACAGGTACGGTCTCTATTTTTTTTAAGGAGAAGCTCGCTAAAATTTCTGTTAGTTATAATCAAAGATATTCGATATACATCTAGTATTACAAGACATAGTTTGGGATAATTGCTTTCCATATTTTTATTTTATAATTGTGTATCAACAATTATTGATTTAGTTTATGTATGAACAAAACACATTTTAGAAACAAGTGACTTTTTTCTGGAACTTTTGATCATTTGAAGTTTTATTAATTCAGTTAGTCTGTGTTCACAGTATATACCACAGTGCTGTCTAATTTACTGCTTTCGGTATTAAAATAATTCAGATAACGAAATAACAAGGGAATACTGTAGACAAGAAAAAATGAAAAGTGATTTTGATATTTTGCACGCCTTGAATCTTTGGAAATGTTGCCGTAGTTACAGCATTTGACCACCAGATGGCACTGTGTGTAATGCTGACATGCCTTTATAGATAAAGGAAAATGAACAGTGTTAAGGGAAATACAGCGTAGGATTACTGTGGTATACCATGGCCCAAGCATATACAAATGTAGAGCATAGTTAAAACATGGTTTGCATGGTTTGTCATGCAAAATGACAGTACCCATTTACAGTGGTTAATTGCTATAAGGGGAATAGCCCCAATTTTCAACACTCCCCTTTATCCCTAATATAGGGAACTGGGTGCAAATCCAGGCCAGTGACTGCAGGTAGAAACTGCTACGTGGACGATTCATAAAGTAGGTGAAATTATCCCCTGCTGTGGCCCCAGAGACTAAAACGTCTTGTATTTATTTAATTTAACAAGAGCTTATGTGCAGAACCTATAATGGTCCGTCTTAATTCCAGCGACAGTTTTACTGCTCCTGAATTATAGCATCATTGCAGTAAGGATCATTATACTGGTGGATTGCTTCACATAAGGCTACACTAATTCTCAGCTCTGAGCAGGACTAGCACAAGAAATAAATGGAATAAACAGTATACCCAATTAAAAGCACAACATCTACCCTTTGGGTCCATGCAGATATTTTAATAAGATTCTTAAAGAGTCTTTAACTACTGTCAATCTTTCATTATACCATTTTCACTTGCCTCATTGACTTGGAAGATAGCCAGCATGTCCTTGTAAAAATACTGAATTAGTCTTCAGCTGCTTCTCTAGATCTGTAATTGAAGTCTCTGTACAAATGGAGGATTTTTCTGCAGTAAATACTGAACTTAGAACACACTTGATTTAAGGAAGTCTATCTTCAACATGAAGGGAAACTAGAAGAACTTTACTATCTGTAGATGCTAAGCTCATCCGAAACCCTACATGCTCTCCACTCAATTTTAATTGCTTTTTTTTTTAAAGACTTTATGCTACACTTAGCCGAATGCCTGATTCCTGAAGATTAAGAAAGGTCAAAATGGACTTTTAAAACTTGTTTACAAAATCTGTATATCCTGCTTCACTTTTGAAGATCATTAATAATGTCTTAATACGAACAGCTGACACTGTGTCTTTTATATTTTAAGACCCTCTTCTCTTACATAGTTGATGATGGTCAGCCACACACACTATAAACTTTGGAGCATGACTTGATGTGCAATTGCTATGACAATAGAATTCGTTGTTGTAAATTGTCTTATATATGTCTTCTACTTCATAAAAGGATCAGATAAGCAAATGCTGCATTGTAAACCTGTAGAGTAAAAGATGCAGAATGGAGCCTCTTTCTCTCTCCCTCTTACACCCCACTCCTCTCCTCTCTCTTAGATAGACACGGCTGCCTCCACCCAGCCTGGTGATCCATCTCTGTCAGGCCACTAAAATGATAACGCCAATTAAATGTGTGGAGTAATTGCCCTCTGGTCCCAGGCGGCTCCCCCTGCCAATGCTTGCAATGGAATATGAATGAGACTCTAGCCCCCACCTGGGACTGGGGACGGGACAGCCTGATTTGTAAGTTTTAACCTCTGATGATCCCTGCGCTCCCGCTCGTCCTTGGAATAACAATCCGGGAGGTGGCCAGGGATACCGTGTGACAGCCTTCAAACCCACATGGGAACGTTGCTGCACGTGCGCTACATAACTTTTTAAAACGCCTGTGCTCCTCCTAGAAATTACTGCAGTAACGGCCCCCACTACTTACACACAGATACATGTGCATTCATGCACGGTTCTACACATATTGATTTTGGTCCTCATGAAAGCTACTAGATAAACTAAGCAGGGACAGCACAATCAGTGGCAATTGCTTCACTATCCTTCTCTTTCGGAGCTGAATTGTGTGGTGGTTTTGTGATTCAGGATACTGTCCACAGAGGATTAAGTTGACAAATTTATTTCACACCTGTATCCTAAGCCAGATTCAACCTCAGGCCCCCAGAGCTGAATGTTAGTGATGCTGCTAGACAAACTGTTTGTGGAGGGATCAACAATCATAACTGCATCTGAATTCCCAAGCTCTCAGAGGCTGTTGTGTGATTTGTTTACCTTGGGGCCCTGAGAAGAGTGGGGGCTTTTCTTCAGGAATGTTATTTAGAATAGACACGTTTTCTTTTGGTCATTTTAAGACCCTCTTCTCTTACATAGTTGTCCTATTGGTTGGACCGCAACAGCTAGATAGCAGCTTTATTGTTAATGACAGGGGGAGTGAAGGCATGGAGTTTAGGAGGACTTAGTAAAAGTTAAATGTGAAGCGTACAGTAAGTAGAATTTGTGGAGTTGGAGAAGCATAGGTTAACTACAGCACTAACGTATATTTATGTTAGCATCCCAAGCTGCAATACGAGCCCATCAGTTTGGGGTTAAGGTTAGGGTTAGGCCAATTTAATTATCTGCTATTATCCACCAAGCCAATATGGTAATATATCTACCTGGGGTCCTGACACGGAGGAAAACAGCCTTGTTGACATCTCGCAAATCTAGGGACGTTGTTAGAAAACACATTCAAAGTAGTTTCCATGTTGCTTGGTCGATTTAAAGGCAGCAATCAAAGTAGTGATGAAGCAAAGCTGTACAAAACATAACCCTTTAAACTGTTTTTCTGGTTGATTTGTAATCTTTGCTGAGGTAATGTACTGTGCTTTTCCCATGCTTGTTCCTTGTGTTTCACTGTGCTTTATCAGGGTTTGCTACAGAAAGTTTGTAAAGAGAGGGAGGGAAAGGCATTAACATTGCCAGCATCCACTCTCGGTTTCATTTAGTTTTTTTCCAATGTATTTTTATAAATAAAATATGAAGCTGCCTAGATGAATGTTAAATTGCTCAGCTCAAGTATTTTGAATTTGGCACAATATAGTACAAAGCAAAAGGAGAGAGCGAGCGAGAGAGCGAGCGAGAGAGAGAGAGAGAGAGAGAGATGTAATGGAATTGTAGACCTTACCAAGCCAGCGGTCTTGTCCACTTTCCAGCCTTACTGTTTATATTCATACTGCAAGAACCGTCAACAAACCCATAATTGGACACCATTATTACCGTTGTTGTTGAAAATGTAATTACGAAAGATGAAACACTGCCTTCAATGAGATTGCTGTAAATAGCATAATTAATATGGGGTTGGCTCAAACATTCCTGTGTTGGAACTGAAATTAATTAACTGTGCCAGGATTTATGAGGGAGGTGCAGAAATGAAAAGAATTAATCCAGAGCAGAAGATCGATGGCTCTCGCAATGTGATGACACCCCAACCTGGGCATTCTCTAACCGATTTAGGGGGCAGCTTTAGGGACAAGCTGGGGGTCTCTTGACACAATTAGCAGAAATTCCTCAGATACAATAACAAGATCTGGCCCAGATTCCACAAGTTACGATACACGCACATTTCAATTTACAATTTGTCTTTCACCACTCGTGAAAATTACATCTTGACTTTTTTTTTCAAAGACTACATAGAATCTTCATTTTCTTTTCATATTGTTGAATTAATACAATTTCTATATTTCATGTGAAGACCTTCCAAGGCAAATCTGATGAATTGTTTTCGACCTATAGGAAGATTAAATAATCCTACAATAGTGTAAAAACAAAAATTATAAACCACATGAATGGCCTAAGAATATTAATTGGATATTATTTAATTTATTTAAAGATGACAATCTTCTCCTTCATACAGGAGTATTAGGCATATATAACACATAAAACAATGCTTCATGACCTGCTTTAAAGCCCTGTTCATGCTTGTATATGAAGACCCAGATTGAACATGCAATTGTACAATTAAGAAAGACTAAGGTTCACATTCCTATAATAATAATAAAAAATCATAAAACACCTGTGCTGTTTGATCGAATGTCATCAAAAAATAGTTCATGGGAAATCCATGCCGGCCTACAGGTCTAGTCTCTGAAAAGGTTCGACAAAAAATGTAGCAGCCTCTGCCCTGCAGGAGACAGGAGTGAAGGTGCTGGGCTGGAATGGAGCCGAGCGAGGGACAGGAGGTTGCTCCTTAAGGAAGAGCTGTGTCTTGGAGAGTGCATCTGGTTTTTCCCTAACGCAAACATGGGTCCCTCTTTATAAACCTGGCAATAATAAACAGGAATTGATAGTTGTTCTTATTAAGTTAATGTTAGACTTAGGGTAAATAACGTAACATTTCAGGTACAGTAATTATTGCACAATATCATAAAGTGTTACCCTAATCAGGTTCTAGATACTGTAAAATATGTTTTCCATAACCATTGATTTACCGCTGTGATTGGGGATATGCATGTGTATGAAGGTGTGTTTAAAGGCAGCAGCAGTTTTGATCCCATGGCAGCAGGTCTAATAGAGATTTTCAGGAGGTAATTTGCTGCCTCCCTTCCCTGCTCACCAGAGCGAGCGAGCGCGACAGTCAGGGAGAAGAGTGGGGATAATTATCCCCAAAGACAAGATAAATGAACGGTTTATCGTTTGCCTCTGAAGGACTGATGATTAGGCAGTTACGATCCAGCCTCGGCCACAGAGCGTGTTCTCTCTGATAATTAGCTCCAAAAAGGGGGAAGAGCACTTCAATTGTATCTTCAAATTAAAGGGTTATTTGAAGTACAAATTGGCTATTTTTTCCCAAGTGATTATGAAATATTGTTTAATTTGCTGCTCGCAACTGGGCTGAGTTTGATAAATAAGGCTTTGTTTTCTATTCCTTTTATTGCTCCATGTAGGGAGGATAGCAAGGGCAACAAAGAGAACAGAAAAGAATGAGCCACTGACTTTCACTCTGCTGTATGCAATGTACCACTACCAATGTGGAATCTATTTAATGCTAATTGCATACCTTTTTATTCCTGCTGAAATCTGAACCATTTCCAAAGATTTCGCCCAATTGAATTTTGTGAACAGTTACATTCTCTTTTTTGATATTGTGTTGTGAATATCTTTTTCACTGCCTATCAATCTCTACTCTGACTTTGAAGGGCTTAGCGTCGCACGTTTACTGTAGTCCCCGTAGAAAAGTGCTCACAACCTTAAAGATATCTGGTACTACAGAGAAAGCCATGATTTTTGGCTGTCTTGTACTTCCTGGGTCCTTTCACCTATCAACCAATCAGCTGGTTTCCCTGTTGACTGACATGCTTTCAGCCAGTAACTTTTACCCAGAAGACACTGCTGAGGTGAAATGACCCAAAACAGAAATGCAAACAGTTTGCCCAAGAATAAGCAAACTGAGAGCTTCCTTTTACATAAAGTAGTACCAGATATCATAATTTCAAATTAAAACACATGTGTGCTATAACGACAATTTATTTTCTATTGGAGTTGATAACAAAGTAAACAGGCTAACTGAAATCAAGAAACTAATTACACAGTCTGCTGTATAAGGGAGTACAACGTTTCTTATAGTTTTTTTGAATTTGAAGGCTTCATGCAAGTTGAAGAATAATCTCCATGCTGGACAAAATTTATTCTGTTAACTGTGCCAGGATTTATAAAAATTATAGTAAATATCCACTTGTAGCTATTGCAGATAAAACAATATAGTATACTGTAGCAGAGATGGGGGGAAAATTTGTTTTTAAACTCAATTTACCCTGTTGTCCCTATTGTAAACCCTCATGTACAGTCATCAGTCCCTAGTGAAAACTCCTGTTTGGAAATAGCCAATGGAGCTCTCAAATGTAAACCCTCAGCCAGGTTCAGATATTGAAAACCAGAAGCTGAAGAAGCGATATTTGTTGAAATGGATGAGAATTAATATCCCTCTCTCCTGGGTTCATCATACCCCATCATTTCTGCATGGCAGGTCTAATTGATCTAATGGCTATCGGCAGGGACCCAGAAAAACAGATGCTCAGTTTTCTCCAGATTGAATTAAACACTTTTTATGGCAGCAATCGATGCCCTGAAGATCGGGAGGGAGGGGGAGTTCCCATGATGTGTGGCCACACGGTCTCCTACTGCCCCCCATCCAGTGGAGAGTGAGGGTGTGATGTTGTAATTCACACAAATCAATGCTTTGAAAGCATTTAGTCCAGCCCAATAATGAACTACTGTCAAAATAGGCCTGCAAAGCAATAAATGGAACAGGGACTTATCTGTCATAATTAAAGAAAGACAGGACTGGCTGCAAATCAAAGGGCTGACAACTAAAAAGTACATGGGAGGACGTGCAGAGGAAGACCGATTTTAAAACACAGCAACATTAGCATACTGCAAAAAAAGAAAAAGGACCGTGCAGTATTTGTATTCCTTCAGTACCCTTCTTACACATACTTGGCAGAATCCTTGAGTAAGCAGTTGGCAACTTCTCTTTATTCTGCCCATATATCTCTGTTTTCTATAACCACCCCCCTTGCCTGACTGGCCACAAACAACCATTATCTCCAGACAGTTTGCTGAACATTACCTGGCAATTACCTCAATTGAGTTTCAACAGAAAGAAACATGAGCTCATCTCTTACAACCTTGTCTTTCAACATTTATCATTCTCAGGTCGTAAGACTGAAGATGAACTCACCTTCTTTGTGGCATATCAGAAAACCAACTTCATTGCATGAGATCACACCCTGGTGATTTGCAGGAACCGAAGAATGTTCTTCTAGACATCTACTGTAACAAAACCTGGACCAAAGTGTGATGTGAGTCCTTGTGCACAGTTATCTTGAAGTACAGATGTTCAAGAGGTCCTCATACAAGGAACAACATACTTTTTAATAGATAAAACACGTGCCTTTTGAGACAATTCTAAACCATATTAATAAGAATACACCAAAAATATGTGTCAAGTGACTATGTTACTTTGTGCAGGAGTATGTGAAAAGATGCTTTCCTACTACATATTCTGCACAATGTTCTTCCTGGGACTTTGACATGTGTGCAGTTTATATAGTTTTACATAGACAGACAGGCATTACATTTATAGCCATTGTACACCTACCCTTAATCACTGAGAACACACTTGGACTTCCAGACTGCTGTTAAATCATCGACATTGAGAGACTCCTGGATTGATCCCAACGGCATTCATTTATTAATGTTGTAAAATGTTCCAGGTCTCTTTATAATGGATGAGAATGTAACCCGCTTTGACTTGCCACTGAAATCTCATTGGAAAAGTGCCTGTCTCCTGAGGGGATTAGGGAATTGAACCCAAATGAATGAATAAACAATGAATGAATATACAAAAACAGAGTGGTTTATGGAAACCCATTTTCATCCCTTAATTAGTGTTCTGTCTGTAATCTGCATCCCTGGCAATTTCTTGTCTTTAGTTCATGGTGACAAAACCGCCGTAATCTAGAATAATGAAATCGTCACCCTTGGCTAGTTCTGTGGGTCATTTACCATCGGTCAGCCATGGTTAGAAAAGTTAATGAGCCATTTGTGCCTTTCATATTCTCAATGGTTCTGGGCTATTTGAAGAGTAGGATTGGGTGCATATAACATTCACAACGGTTTCATCTTTTTTTTTTTTTTTTTTGATGACCATGCCTCGGTGCTTCCTTCAGGTAGGCTGGTGGTGAGAATTTGTAATTGTCTCATTTATCTCATCTCAGACTGTTCATTGTGACACATCAGAAATTCTACAGTCTTTGATACCAAAGGACATGCCAACCAAAAGTCTGCCAGATGGGATAGAGAGATGCTACACATTGCAGATTATTGGTTTTGTCCAAGCCATGAGGTTAAACAGATGAACGCACTGCCAGGCGGCAATACAGAGAGTTTTATAATTAATTTTTGGAATGAGAAGAACCAGATTTGATCCATTGATTCTGTTTAACTCTCATTCCCTCTCTCATCTATCCACGCTGTCTCTGACCTCTCAATAATCAGAAGACCTGTGGGTCTCATTACAGATCAGACTTACAGGTCACAGGGGGATGCTGTCACTGTCCCATGGTCAGCTAGCCCTGACCCTATCCGGGACAGGTTAGGCTACCTTTAACCCAGCATGGAGAAGGTGGAAGGTCAACAGCTGCACTTGGCCTCCCCAACACCTCAGGGACTGCAGCAGTGTTCTAATGGAAAGATGGATGGCAGGATGAGTGCATTGACTGATAAATAAATTTGATTTAGTTAAACAGCTAAGGAAGAGCGATGCTTCTTGATTGGTGACAGAACAGAATACAGCACTGAATGTATCGACCTAAATCAATTATCAATCAATACTGCTCTTCCAATTTACCTGGATCAGAGGGAAAAGTTCTCTCCCTTCCCCCTCTTTCCACACCACTGTTCTTCCTCCTTTGTCTCGCTACCAAAATATGGAACATACACATGTGCCTCATCACCCGTATCTACATGTGGGTATTCGTATAAGGCAAACTACACTATTCTCCTACACAATTGGGACTCAGGGTGAAGAGGAGTGTGTAAATATGACAGTGAATCTCACATATACTGGCTGTAGTTTTGAAGAAATCTCATATGCATTAGACATACAGTACTCATAAATTATAATGTAGAAATGGTTTATTTACATTAGTATCAAATGAGTCAGCCTTGCCCCCGTATGAATTTAGCATCAAGACGCTTTTGTGGTATTCCCTTAATGTAGGCTCCAAGGAAGGCACTGTGTTTGACTAAAGCAGTCTAACAGAGTCTTGATGGAATAATCTGTAGGGTTTAGAGCTGGTAACACCAGGGAGCAATTATCTCTCTAGGTATGCATATTCTTTTGTACAAAGATGCAGCTACATGTTGCTCAACTTAGAAATGGGCTGTTTCTTGTCAGATCAAAGAGGAAACTACAATGAAGAATTTGCAATTATCTACACCACTCATTGGTGTACGATATGGTACAATAAAGCATATCCAAGCATGGTAACTTTAAGTGAGGTGTGGTAAAGGATGGTAAAAAACAAACATCGAAAACCACAGTAAAGCATTGTAAATTGTTAATCACTTTGTAGAGTATCTGCTGCAATTCTCAACAGATTGCATGGACTAAATCTCATCTTCCATCTTGATGGAAAACCCAACAAATCTCATTGTTTGGAGAGTGCTATTGAGTGTGCTATTCCAATAATTAAGAGAATGGTAAGAAGTAGGCATAATGAGTTATTCCCTTTTTTTTACCCACAGTGTTTGAGGCATGCTTTGGCTGCTGTCTGTGCTGTGGGATGGATCATTGACTTATCAACTGCTGTCCAGATGGGAAGACAGCATGCTGTAGTAATAGTGTCTGTACATGGCTCCCTGGTAGGAGATAGGGGTTTGCAAGGGGAGTGATTTTCCTGCAGCCAAGCAAGGTGGAGAGAAAGAAACTGAACGACGATCAAACCAGAGTAATCAGTGCTCCACATTCACTCTGTTTATTGCATGAACTTTTATTTGAAATGTTTTTATCCCCGTAAGATGTGCTGGAAGCAAAAGCCTGCTTTGGTTTATCAATCCACCATGCTGGTTTAAGAGGCCGTAATGCAAAATAAAAAAGCTAAATAACCAAGCAAAGTTACTGCAGTAAACTTTCATAGGGGACTATACACCTAACCCTATACTGACATACTGCATCATCGTATCAATAGATTATGCAGCTGGTAATACAACACATTTCTTGAGCTTTGGGCCCTTAGGGAACTGAACCCAATCCATGACTCAAATGCTAATACAGTGGAACCCCACCCCCCATCAGTTGCAGGGCTGTGGAACTTGATATAGATAGAAGCCCAGCCTTTCTAAACAGGATGGATAGACCATATTCTGATCAGGGGAGGATTAATTTAATATTGCAGGCACAGCTCCTTCCCCACACAGAGTCCCATGTCACCCTTTAGCACAGCTCGGCATGGCTGCACTTGTACTGGCTGCAGCCCAGAGAGAGCCCGGCATTGGGTTTATTTGAATGTTTTCATACAGGACAGGGCATCGAGCTGTAACATCTTGTTCACATGCATTTCAGGCACTATAGATCACATTCAGCCTGGTATGATTCCTCCCCTTAGACAACACATGTCAGTGGAGTTTTATGAACACATCAAGCTGCATAAAGACAAACTGGCACAGTGGTTGTCTTTTGGGCATAGGTGGGACAGTGAAACCCAGGGCAGTGTGGTGGAGCATGGCAAAACGATAATAAATATATAGAATGCTGGAGCTGAAAATGACATACATTTATCCACTGAAATAAGAAGTTTAAGTATCAGCTGTACCTAAAAGGGACTGTACTTTCCATTGAGATAATAGTTCATCATTGTACAGAAATGTGTGTTTCAACAAAACATTTACACAAAAACTATATAATATTCAAGCCTCTATTGCTGCCAAGCCAATACAGAGCCATGCAATGATCAAGAACATGGAAGAACTCCCTGAACCAACACAAAAGCATGTTTTTGTGTTGCTGCTGTTGTCCATTAGAGTGTTTTTTGGTATTGTATTGAAATAAATGGTTACTTATTTCTATTGTTTATTCAATATACATCTTAAAAAGTAGAAATTGGAACAAATGAACCACAGGTTAATAATATTACTGGTTAATATCTAATACATGTACATTAATAATAATACTATATGTTCTTCTATTCAGTGAGGCTAACTTCCTCAACTCCCCTTTCATTCTAGCTTGAGTATTAATCTCTTTAAATGTGTGACTTTTAAGACAAATAGCCAATAAAAATGCCAGAGTTGTCCATACACACATTTTCCGGCCCAATTAGATCAATTTCCTCCAAGTAGCAATAAACGTGTTTTCCTTTAAAGTCCTCGCTCAGGTCCATTATCCACTGCCCCCCCTTGCATGCTGTCCCTTAGCCACAGTGCAGAGGTCAACACTATGGCCTAATCTATCTTATTAGCCTGTCTAATTAATCTTAACAAGTAGAAAAGAAAAGGGGGACGGCACGTTTAAACTGTTAGCAAGCTTTTTGATCACAGGGCAGCTCCCCATTAATCACAGACCCACGGCCCGCTCATTGAGAATACGGGAAAATGGCTGGATATCTGCTGGGGTATAACCTCTGAGATAAGGCATTCAGTCTCACCAGGGGTCCCGGCTGTCCTTGAGGCCTGTGGAGGCATTCACAGCCTTTTGGATGCTGGCAATTGTAAATGTATTTAATAATAAAAAATAAATAAATAC
Source organism: Polyodon spathula (assembly GCF_017654505.1). Classification (NCBI taxonomy): domain Eukaryota; kingdom Metazoa; phylum Chordata; class Actinopteri; order Acipenseriformes; family Polyodontidae; genus Polyodon; species Polyodon spathula. The sequence continues at coordinate 23,387,738 of NC_054556.1, read as the reverse complement.
ATTTTAAAAAATCATCACTTAATATTTAATGCATATTTTGTCCTGTTTTGTTTTAAAATAAGACACAGGGGTGTAATTGTAATCACACAATTAGTTTTTAGGGTGAAAATTTAGAGACCAACCTGTGCAGCTTTAACAGAATTATTTTTTTTTTAATTGTTTTATTAATTAATAAATTTGTAAAAATTACATATTAGAAAGTCAATGTTATTTTGTCACCAAGATGATTGTGGAGTTTAATAATGTTTTGGCACTTCTTTAATTTATGTATTTGTTTGTTTATTAGATTTTCAAATGACATATTACACTTGCTTGACGCTGTGTAGTAAGGATATTGTCACGACTTCTAATGTTAATGTATGTGACCTGTATGTACCCTGTCACTTATATGAAAACAGCAATTACAAGTAGTTACCAAATAATGCAAATTTAATTGTTATTGCTATGTGTTATTATATCCCTGTTGGGTAGAAAACATGAAAAAAAAAATGTCATCATGTTCAATTTGAATTTCAACTCTTGCGGTCCAGTTTGAAAGTGTCCCCTAGTAAAGAGCTGGGTGGACCCTCCATCACACAGAGGCAGAACTCCCTCTTCACACACCCCCACCCCCGAGGGGTCTATGAGTGAATCTGCTGACGGCTGTCCCCTCCTCCCTCACCCCCCACCACCTTGCTGTGTCCCTGGGGCCCCCGACGAATCCGCAAACACAATTTCTCTAATGTCATTTACAGTTGAGGAGGAAAGGTGGCTGTCAGCGGGCTCTGCTGGGCCTGGGAAATCGAGCCTGACAGTTTGACGGATTCTCAGATTTGTGCGATCGGACAGCTCCCCCCAAAACGGCTGCCTTTCTATGTCAAATGGATGAAAATTATTACATTATTAACTTCAGTAGAAGGTAACCTAATGAAGTCATTTGCTCTCTTGGTTTCAGCACATAGCCACGCGATGGGCTGCGAATGTTGAAGATGGGTTAGGATGGAAATTAATGTCTCCGTCCGACAGAATTAGGTTTTATTTTTCATTTAGTTTGGAAGGGGTTTAACCCAATGGCTGTCAGCGCTGCTAAGGAATGTATGACTCTGAAATAAACCTTATTTATAAAGCCAGTAATATACTTGCTTTATGCTTAATATATTCTATCTAGTGCTATTAAGTTATATGCTAGCTTCTACACTATATCACAGTGATAAAAAGAAAGTTTCTGAATGATAAAACCCCATGAGATCAAAGCAACCTGTCATGTTCTGTTCTCGACCTTGACCTTGACCTTGCTTCTTTATCATTTCCCTCTTCCTTACACAACAGTAGAACAGTGAGCCTTGCCTGTGAATAAAGTGCATGTCACTTACAGGGAAAAACCTGGAGATCCGGAGAATTGAGAAATAAGTAAAAAGCAGTTGACGAATTGCTCTGCAATGAATTGATTTTTTCAGTGAGCACTCCTACTTTTGGAATATAAATTTGGGAGCCATAATACAGTTATATTTAGGTCAGGTGCCTTTTTAGGTTTCTACATGAAAGACTGTACCCTTTGAGATAGTGTCTTCATATATAATTTGCTAGTCACCAAATAATTTTTTTTACCCTGTTTTTCTCCCAATTTGAAATGCCAAATTGTATTTAGGCTGCTACCAGCCCTGTGCTGACTCAGGAGTGGTGAAGACGAACACACGCTGTCCTCAGAAGAGTGTGCCATCAGCTGACCAGTTCTTTTCACTCTGCAGGCCTACCATGTAACCAATAGATCTTTAGCTTTTACCACTACAGAAGTCCAGTTATAAGACTTTCAAACTTATTGCATTGCTGACAAGGCCACCAGACTGAGCGTCAATACAAACTATTCCCCCCAGGAATCTCTTTCTCAAAGCAATCCATCAATTTCCCACATTTCTTCCAACACAGAGTGGTCCCGAGCTTCCCATCACCTGCGTGCTTTCCTTGCCCTTCCCATACAGACCAGATGGGCACGACATGGTTGCATCCTGCAAACCTAGAAGCTGGGATGAGTGGGTGGCAGGCTGCAATGTGTAGGAAGCAGTCAGGTTAAACTTTAACTAGCTCTGCCTTTCAGAGTGCCTCTCCCAGTTCGTAGAGGACAGTGATGAATCGGCCCTGTCGTTCAAGCCCGCGAGGGACCTCTCCTTGTGTCCTCCACTAAAGGAAGACAAGGCCCCTTCTTGTTAAACTGCTGTTCTGTGCCAGAGTGGACAGCACACAGCGCTATGACAACTGGCCTACAAATCCCCCCCCCCCATCTCTGTTGCAACTCAATTAGAGAAACCTATTCACATTCAGCTGGTAAGTAAAATAGCCAGCTGAGAACACAATCACTAAGATAGGGCTTAAAGCAAACCAAGACTTTTAAAATGAAAAAAAGATGAGATATTAATGTTAATAAACCAGCAGGACACAGCTATGGTGCAGGTCAGAGCAGTTACATTAACACTCTTGAATTGTTTCTTGCTTCAGTTTTTTAGGTTAAAATCTAGTTATATATATGCATTCCTACAATAGCAATACATTAGTGGGTAGTCAACAGTACCATAATTGTGGGACGTGCCAATTCTGTGCAATGGAACAAACTGAATACCCTGTAAAATTAAAAACTGACAGAAGGCTTCAATGGTTTACATTTTTATAGAAAGGCACTACATTACCTACTAAAACTAGTAATACATGTCTTTGAAGGTACTTTCTTTTAAAGATATTTCACATAAGGAATAAGTCACTTATGTCCCATCTGTAGGCATTCTTTGGAGTGCACATTTATCAGCCCTATATGAGTCTGGTTCACATTACTGACAGCTAGTTTTATCATTAAATGAGTCCTGTTTGAAGAAAGAGAGCAAATAATAAATAATAGTAATAATAATGATAACAGCCCAGGCTAACAAAGACAAAATTCTACGACTTTGCAAATACATAGAGAGATACCTACTCCCCACTCCACTCCAATGGGACAGACAGTAAATACGAGGGGGATTCCCATTCACAACCAGGCCAGACTGTGGATGCCACAGCTTCCCCACCTCGACCCATAAGCATGCCCATGCCTCTTCTGGAGTGAGGAAGAAGTCCAGTGTCTGTGCTCATCTGCAAAGCTGCCCGGTGTCAAGTGTGACAAGTTATGTTGTGCTACTGAGGTCCGCTGAGGTCAAAGTGGACACCAGCAGACTCATTCCATGTGTGATCTATCCCATTCACTCCAAATTCACACAGAGTTGAAAGGCTGGTGTGTGAACCTGCTGTGCTTGAACTCAATTCTTGTGCAAATGAGTTCGAATAAAAATGCATTTTATTTCTATTGGACCGACACCAGAAACAGGAGCGCTTCAGCACTACTCTAGTTTAATTCCTGAACACAGTCTCTTTTTTCAGGCTAGTTTTCTCACAGGGGTGTGTAATGCCTTGGCAGTGTGTGAAATATTTTACAGATGGCACCTAATGTATACTCTGTATAAATACACAGCGATGGAAGAGCTGAAAAACCCTAGAAAACTTTTCAGAATGTCACTATTTATGAACAAAAGAAAAGTATTTTCATCTTTAAAACAGATGTATTTAAAAATAAAATAAAGTCATTACTAACTGTTACCTTGTGTGGTGTGATGTGAAAATCGAATTGGCTTATGAGGGATATGGAGATGTGACACTTCTGTGTAGCTGAGTCAGGGTTGTCTAATTGTTAATAAAATCACCTATTCTGCATTTAGCTTTTGTTCTAAGATCCAATAAAAAGCTCCCCAAAGAAACGTTACCAATGCCAACAAGCTACCAATAGAGTATTGAGGATAGCGGTGGATCACCCTGTCACGGGGACTGGACCAAGAATATTAAAAAAGCAATGGGGTTGATTCAATTAATCTAAACAGTTGGTGATCCAAAGACTGTTTCTGCTTATATTATTGTTTACCAGGGTAATGTCTACCAGTGCCTGCGAGTCTCTATGGTGTATTTCTGTAAAAATACGCAAAACGGCAGGTAGGGTCCAATTGATGGTGGCATACAGACAGCACGTTCCTTACAGTGCACCCTGTGCATTCTGAAGCTGTAATAAAGCAAACCCTCTATCGCACAGATCATTTAACATTAATGACCTTGTTTCTAAGGCTGTCTTGGGAAGGTGGGTAGCTGGAAGTCAGTGGGTGTGATCTAGTGGAGGTGAGGCGATAAGAGGTGGGGGTGAGGGAGTGAGTGGGAGTACGTCCGAATGGCCAGGGAAGATGGAGTGGTTGCCCTGTTAGCCAGTCTGAAAACGATAGCTTCCCTTTACATGCCCGCTTTGATCGCATTGCTTATGTAGCAGTCAGCAATAAGGCTCAGCAGCAGAAGGTTAATGCTTTAACCAGTCCTAAGGATAATGAGAATAAGTGATTGGAGAGGGGTTTGCCAACAATGGGAAGAGCCTATTGAGTTTAATAAAGAAGCAGAAAAGACTCAGAACACCAGCTCTGAAAAAACGAAGAGACAACAAAAGCACTGCTATCAGCAGCAAAAGAACCGGAATCTACAGCTGGGCAAACACTCTCAGATCACTAATATGGAACAGACATATTTGCCCCAAATAGGGTTACATGTTTCATATAAAATAGTGTTCTTATAAAAGTTTACCACTGTAAATGTGCATGGTAATTTTGCAGTTTTTAAATGCATTTACTGTGGTTTAATGTTTTTCCAATGATTTTACTATGATTTTAATTTTATAAGAGTCTAAATGGCCTAGTGTAAGGATATATATTCTTTTTATATATATTTTTATAATAATAATGCACTGTTACTATCAATATATTTTCTAGAACCTACTTCATGAAATCAATATTCATCTCTTAATTATTATATCAGACTTTGTAACGCTGAACTTTCCACAAGATTACCACGAATGCTCAATTCCTCAAAAAACAACCCTTTAACACTCCTAGGAGTCACGTGATTGTATTGCATGTTATGAGAGTGTTGGTAAAACATTTAATAATGAAATGGACCTTTCTCAACAAGCGTGTTTCTTTATTAACCAAGAATTCGAGATCAGCAGAGTGAACGATTTACTAACTTCATTTAATAGCTTTATGTAGTTTAAATGTCTTCAAGAATGCAACCTGACACAACATTATCTGTTACATCTGAAGGGTATGCTGTTTCCTAGTTTATCAATGTTCCCATACTAGTATAGGTCACCATGTTTGCCATATTTTTTTAATAAGCTTTACCATACTCCTCTGGGCATGCTTTCACTGAACTTTATTACACTTTGCTATGCTTTTACCATGGAAAACCTAATTACAAGTTTAGTGCTGCAAAAATACAGTTGTGGAAAAAAAAACTGGAAATTATCAACTGCAGTTGGCACTGATATATATATATATATATATATATATATATATATATATATATATATATATATATATATTAAAGTGGAATTTCATTTTTTCAAACAATAAGTTAAAGAAAATGTCATGTGGTCACCAGTGTTTTGTGGAAAATGGGTCTAGTAGAAGCAAACGACCACGAAATGCCACCACATGAAAAATGTAACCATGTCAAGGAGTTTGGAGGGAGGCATGCTGGGGACTGGAATAGTGACCATTTTCAGAACTTGTTCATAAACCAGCACCAAATGAAAAACAGTTACATATTTTCGCCTACCATGCCTCCAATATAAATGGAGAGTTCCACCTATTAAAACTAAAAGTTATTTATGCAATGAATAAAAATGAGTGACTCAGGGCTGGTGGAGTGACAGGGTGGAGATCCTTTGTCACATGTGTGAGAGGGCAGCACATCCTGAATATGACAGTGCAGACAATCACACAGGTTCCAGTCAGCAGAACTCTTTGAAATGGGCGGGTTAATCATTTAGTATGAAGAGCATAGAGATATCTTTCAGGGCTGGGCTGCACGAGTAACACACAGCTGCAAGTTAACCAAACTTGCATACATGAGCAGAATTGCAAGGTTTTCTCTAATGTTTCTCTGAGTGCTCACACATGAAGAGGTAGTCCGAGTGTGCTTGGCTATGACATTTAAAATGAGCAGTCGGCACCCAACGTACTGGCTCCCTATCAATTGAAGTACCATCTCAGCCTGATTAAAACCTTATCTTAATATAACAGCCATTGATTTTGTGTCACTGATTCACTAATGGCAGCAGCATATAGAAGCTAGTATCTTGGTGGTGGTAGGTTTTCAGATGCTTAACACATAAATTCAAGATTGTGCTGCAACATCTCAAAACTGTAAATACACCTTTTACTGTTGCATCATAAAACAGCTATGTGGGAGAAACACAAATAAAATAGCCCATTAACAGTGCATAATAAAAGGCTTGAAAATGAAATATAAACTTTAGGAAACCTGAAAGCTCAGGGACTAATCCAAAGCTGTCAGACTGGTAGTGCATTTGATGGATGGTCCAGCCCTAAGATGGACCTCAGGGCTGGTGCTTCCTAAAGCGGGCTACTCTACTGCACCAGTCAGCAGTATTAATCAAAACCAGTGGTTAATAATTGAACGGGCTGATCAAAACCATTAAACTCATCAAACAGGGCCAAAGTGACAAGTCGTCAAGTCTGGGACCTCCTGCCCTCTCCTGAATTCCAGCAATGACCAGTAGCCTACTGGCACTGAGCCGGTCAGCAGATTTCTAGCCGGTGGCCATGCTGGTTCAAGAGATGGAAATGGCGTTTAATTCAAGCCACGTGTAAGACATTTCAACCCTGAACAATTAAATAGCACTGAAATGATAAAAAGTACTTTTTGACACCAATGATCTCCTTTTTAAAAAACAAAACAAAACAAAAAAATAAACCGTAAACATTAAAAGGATTACCAACTGAATGTTCTCATGCTTTTAAAATGCTTGGTATGATTTTCATTTAAAAAAAATGACTTTATTGAGGGATACTAGCAGTGGTTCCCATTGGGTTTAACTTTAATTTGATTTATTTTCTTTATCTTCAAAACCCTGAACGTCAGCAATCCTCTAAAGCTTTTTGATGTCAGTTGTTGAACTGACTTCTCTAATGCCCCATGTAAGCTATTGTACTCAATTTCTCACCACAGCATTCCAATACATTTCACAGAATATTCACTTGTTTTTTTTCTGGATTCTGCTGCATCTCAGCTATCTCAGTTTCACGCCTGTCGCTCGGCACATCCTGTTTTTTTGTATGAAGACCTGCTATCTGTTCAATTATTAACTAGCTGGTGATAAATTATTTTGTTGAGAGTTATATCACAGAGTCTTCCAGCTGCCATGTTAAGGAAACAGGTTTTCTGAGATGATTCCACTCCATCATGTGCTAACAATTCTCTAGTGTTGGATTGCCCTGTGGTTATATGAAGTGGAGGCTGTGGGGGTTATTTCTATTTTAACATGTTCTAACTTCCTTAAAATGATTATGAATAGCATAATGGAAATGGCTTTTTATTTTTTATGTATGATTGTAATTTATATTAAATAATGCTTTAAGCAAGAATCCCCTCGGGCCAGGGGTCCACACATGGACATAAAAATATGTGTTCAATATTTAAAATGATTCTTTAAAACCGAAAAGCAAATGAGTTTATTAAGCCAATTAAATTTTTTCTTTTATTCATTTTCTTTTTAAAATGTGAGTCGTTAAGGGATTTTAACAATCATTCACAAGCTCATTCAAACATTAATGGATGTAATTTTATTAAGAGGGGAGTATTTGAATAGGTTAGGAGACCCCCACATTTAAACTCTGGCACACTTTATGCATATTAATTATTCTTTTATATTTTAGAATATTTCATAGCTATCTTTATAATGTCACATTAACTTAGAAATGCTACTTGTTAGTTCGTAAGTTGAGCACTATGCCTATGTGGTAGGTATTTCTGATCAAATATGAATTAAAGGTCACTTATATTGTTCTTACTTTAACACCTTCAAACACTGGCTGGAGTGTTGCAGCTTGAGTGAGTAGTGGGCTATTGATCGAGTGGACATGCTGTGTAATCTCACTGAATGGACAGACTTCCTAAACACAGGCGACATGAAACCATATCCATCACCACACTACTCAGCAGAATCATTCATTACCCCGGTCTGCAGTGAATAATTCAGGAGAGAAAGAGAGGGTACCATAAGCCTGGCTGACAAGCCGTCACCAAAGGTAGTCATACAAGCACCCCTCATGTAATAATTTCAATGTAATGTTATATTTTCAGTAATATCTGTCAAGGTTTATATACTGTAGACGTATATAGCGTTGGCTGGAGAATCTGGATAAATCATTTGGAAATGATAACTAGAATAATCCACCACATTTCCGTGTAAGGTTGTATATACTTGATACTGATAGGGATGCATTGCATGAAGACCGTCTATTAGGGCACTGTAAACTCCTGCTGGAGTGATGGTGTTATCTGGTACAATCTATAAAACGACTTGTTTAAAGCTCTCTAATCCTTTTTTTACACTTGTTGAGACTCTCACCTAAGGATTGCTTGTGTGCCAGTTTGCTGTCACCAGTTACAACTCTAACTAATTATCAACACCGCTTCATATTTATTGAAAGATACTACTTATTTTTGTCAATGATTTACACCTTTATTCTAAGTACAATTAGTTTTAAACCTACACATACTTCCTATTTAATTGCCTATACACAACAGTATGATTAAAGGTATCTTTGTTAAGATTTTGCAGACATATTCCAATTGGTAGATGAGCCTTAGAGGCCATCTGTGTAGGGAATGCTGAGGTGTATGGGAAAGAAGAGCACAATGCCATTCTATTCATTCACAGAACCCCGAAAACCCAAAACTACAATAAAATAAATGAAGAAGAGAATGTGCTGATCATATTAAAACCCTTTCAGCCGCGCCTATTATAGCTCTGATACGATTCCATGCACGTCCTGTTCGGGGGGCTCCCTTTGCGGACCACAGGTTAATGTTTAGCTCAAGTCTGGTGGGATGAAAACACTTGTTTAAGACAAGACAACAAAAAAGCCATCAAAGAGAAGCACTAAAGAAGCACCACTCGCCTCCTACGCATCCACACAGACACGCACGGCATGCCGACTGATGTGACAGCCCAGGTGGGGGTGTGTGAGGGGGAGTGAGGGCTTCTGTTGTCTTCCCAGTCTGAGCAGAGATCCTAAACATGCTGTCGTAGCGACAGGAGTGAACCATCTTGGGGATGTCAGCAGATTGATTCAACGCGCTACCTGGCAGTTAATTATTGAGCCGAGAGGATGAAGGTGTATTATCAGGATTAGAAGGAGGCTCTGGGAGAGTGACAGATTGGGCAGCTTCAATGATTCTGAATGGAAAAAGAGGAAATGAGAAATTTTGAATCTAAAAGGGGAGAAAATGTGGAGCTGTGAGTCTGGTTACTTATTGAAAAGTGTTTAGAATGAAAGTTCTCAGTGTGGGGCGTTCTTCCAACAGCAGGCAGTGTTGTCACAAAGCACTGGAGATGATACAATATTCATTAAGAGGAACAAACCATTTTGAATTAAAATAAAGCTTTTATTCAACACTGTGGTCAGGTATAACGCCAACACATGGGTACCTTTACCTGAAATTAAAACAACTGGAGTTTGGATAAGGTAAGGGATCAGTGTCTGGACGTACGACTCAAATATTCAAAACCCACACCCGGGTTTCTGATATGAAAGAAAGGCTGGATTGAAAGATCACCAGGGCACATTTCAAAAGAAGGTTAACTGCTGTAGGAAACAGAGCTAAGAAGCATGGCCTGTTTCTTGTAAGGATTTAACTGCAGCAAATGTTGCTGGATTCTAAAATGAGAAATCTGCACTGAAAACACCCAGAGGCAGCATGTTAACACGAAGAAGCAACAAGCCCACATAGAGCTCCGGGGGACTACAAGAGTAGCCGTGCCAGCGGTGGATGAAGAATCACCAGGTGATATCTCTCAGACATCTAAAGCAACTGGGAGCAGGACTGGAAATATCAATGGAGTCCTGTTGTTCCATCAGAATTACTACAAAACAATGTATTCATCGTCTTCATCAGACTGATTTTAAAGAGGTGCTGTTCACAAGGAGGGAGCTTATTGAAAAGATTGTGATCACTATTAAGTATTTTAAAAACAGATGTTCTAAAAACAAATAGACTTTTATATTATTTGTTGCTGTTTTTTTCTTTTTTTTTTTTTTACCAGTATGCTGTACTGTTCAAGACATTGGTTTCTTCTTCCAAGATTTGAATGACATCACTAAGGAATAACAATATCCCACAGTCCAAGAACTTTTCTCCTGTAACTACATTCTAAACACTTTTCAATAAGTAACCAGACTCACAAATCCCCACGTTCTCCCCTTTTAGATTCAAATCTCCCCATTTCCTCTTTTTCCATTGAGAATCACCGAAGCTGCCCAATGTGTCACTCTCCCAGAGCCTCCTTCTAACCCTAATGACACATCTTCACCCTCTGGGCTCAGTAATTAACTGCCAGGTAGCTGAATCAGCTGACTTAATATGACAGTATCCCACCATGCACTGTTTGTTTACAACCTAGCAAATATGGAGCCGGTGCCCATGGAAAACATAGCGCTGCCTAACATGAACATTACATTTTATCATAAATTCAGTTCTCCGTGAACGATTTCATCGATCCAGATATAATAAGTGCCTTGATTTCGGCATCTGACCACATCGCTCCATGATCCACCATTTTACAACATAAGCCTAAAAATGGTACATCAGTATTGATAGTCATTCTCAACTCCTTCAGGCGCCTATTCTGAGTACTGTATGTGTAATATCCATGTGCCAAAACATATCAGAAAGAATATTGGGATATTGGAGGATACACAAAAACTGTTGTGGTATTAGTATCCGCACTTCTGACACTGCACTACCTGATGCGATCTAATTTAGAACGGGACTCAAGACTACCGCCTGAGGTGGTCTTGAGTCCGGTTCTCAAGTAATGAATCAAAAGCTGGGTAGTGTAGACGCTGACCGTATTTAGCACTTTTAAGCTGGTTTAAAGGCAACTAATATGGTTTAAAGGTATAGTACGGACAGGACCTTAGAAAAAAACAACAACTCGTCAGTATTAATAGGAACTCATAAAAGAAGCACTCGAACACCAGCACTGGTAACCAAAGGGGATTTGTTTCAAATGGAAAATTAGTGCAGAGAAATAGCCGGGGGCTTTGCTGGGACGTGAACATGGGAGGCAGCCTCACAATAATTAGACGATGTCTTAAAAGCACAGTCTCCCCTGTCGGACATTAATGCTGCTATATCCCTTTCCAGCCCGCAGATTCAAATCAAGGGAGGCTTTATTTCAAATGGAAAAATTAATGGAATAATAGCCCAGAGCCTCGCTATGACGATTCTATCCCCGGCACTGTTTTTTTTGGATGAATAATTGGAGAGGGCTTTAAAAATTTAGCGCCCGCTAATTCCACTGTGACCTCCGAAACACACTCTGGAGGTATCTGGCTTACTATGTCAGTTTTTGAGGAGGTAACTTTTTTAAGCCTTTGAAAGAATGTTGATCCTGAATAGACTAATATTTATCAGCATCGCATCAGAGCATTCAAAAAGTTACACCATTTTTTACATTTTTTTTTTTATTCCTCCAGTAAAGAAGCCCTGACACAATTAACACTTTGACAACTAGCCATCTTTTAGACTGGAGACTGCAGGAGGGGGTCAAGCATATTAACCTTTCAGTTACAAAAATTATCTATAGTAAGCGGTAAAGTAAGGTTGTTCCTAACGTTATGTGATCTGATGTAAAATAATAAAAAAAAACTACATTCAGTTAATTTAAGACAGAAACCAACTTCTCGCTTCTCTTTCTGTCTAATCAGCTTTCATTTTGATTTAGCCAGGACTGAGGTGGTGGTGAGGAGGGGGTCAACTCCTAAGCATGGCAGTGTATGTGTAATGTTAAATATGCCTGGCTGAAGCAAGCTGCCAGAGATTGTCAGTTACCTGATCCAATCTTTGCTTACCTGCCCATCAGGTTGGGAATGTTGCCTTCCTCTGAGAAAGCCGCTGCTTCAGCTTCAATCCCCCTCTAGTTAAAGGAAGGAGAGCTCAAGCCGCTTTCTCCTACAGGCTGGAGCGTCTCATCGGACATGGGTACAAAGATAAGAACACATCCCTTTCAGGCGTTGTGGAGAGAGAGGGGAGGCGGGTGGACAGAGGGAATTGACAGCGGAAGAAGGGAGGTGGTGTATGATTTGTCTTGAAGTCGGGATGCCCCACAGCCTTTTCTGTTCAAACATTTGAATTGATTAACCTGGCATGCGTTGGTGGGCTCCTGCGGATAGAGATGCTTCCTGCTTTCTACAGACTAAGGAATTGAGGATAGCTAAGTCCCAGTACATTAACTTCAGTGTATCAGAGTTTCAACCGTGCATTAAAAGAGTTCTGAGTTCTTACCTTTTGTTTTACTATACTATACTATGCATTTACCATAGTGTATCCTGGTTTCTCAAGTTTATTAACATGCTTGACCACACTTCATTATTCTTTACAACACTTACCTATGCTTTACCATGCTTACACTGTGTTTTATTATACACAGTTGGTTCATTTTCTTTCAGTTATAAATGCCCAAGGCTTCATGTAACGATAATTGCTGCTTCTGCACAGCCTCAGGATGAAACACACTTTTTAACTTTTCATCAAAGCAGCAAAACACAGAACTTTATTAAATTTTCATTCAATATGTTCACATCTTTTCCGTTTTGTAATTCTGAGAACGAGCCATCGTATTTCATCAGACCCACTTCCTTCCTGCCTGGAAGGGATACAGCTCTTACTACCTCCTTGTTACCCAGTGCTGTGCCGACGAGCGACAAAATGGTAGAGAAAAAAAAAAAAAGATACTTTGGGATATGTCGATGTACAAAAGTTTGGTTTTATAACAGGATTATTTTATAAATGATTCAACTGGTTGGTATTATGATTGGATATGTGGGTCTTCCATGTTTTCATTTCCATATATCCACGGTCCTCTCTTTATCTCCAGGTTATGACGATAAACGGTCAGTCTAAGATTCATTGACATGGCAAAGACAAAACCATATATTAAACCACAGGGTTGGTTTTACTCCTTACACACCACAAAATCCCCCTGCTCAGTACGTGGATGGCAAACACCAGTTCACAGTAGAGGGGACCTTTCCTCTAAGGGGCTGGAATGCAAGGATGGGTGTTACAGAAGCCCTGCGCTAGTGAAAGTGACATTATCAGAAGAGACATTGAGGCTATTATCGATCCCATGGCTCTGCTATGAAGAACACAAGCACCCTGAATAAATCCTTTGCAGATCTGAAGCCGTGCCTGTCTTCAAATCACTCTTCCCTTTTACGGTACAAACAGCTTCACAAAATAATTAGTACATGTGAAAAATTTCTGAAATGTTGGTAAGTGCACCAGAGTACCTTACACTGTGCCCAAAAGGGGTCTGTAAGTGTTTGACAAATGAGGCAGTGGCACTGTAGCAAAGCTGTCTATGTGTCTTAGCCTCGCACTGCTTTAGAGGCAATTTCTCATGGTTGAGTGGCTTTTTCCTTCCAAATCTTACACACAGGTATAAATCATTCACTTTGATTGCAGGGTTTGGGGTTTAAATAATTAAAGAGCTTTCATTTGTCAAGGTTTAGTTACTTAAAACTAGAAGCACAAGAGCAAGAGAAAGAGGGTGGGGAGGAGAGAGAAACACAGGGGGACATTAGCTGTAACTGGCAGTCAGAGAAATCCCAACCCATCACTCCATCTGGTAACAGATTTGACCAATGTAGAATCTTGTGATCCAACTGCTTATCAATAGGGCTCCTCGCCTTTTGACTTTGAACTTTCTGGGTGTTTCAGAGTGATCCAACTACTTTTGCATGCATTACAATAAATAAGATCATTAATATTTTACTCGGCAGAGGCACAGCTTAAGCCTTTTATAGCTACATACAGTAGAATCCTATAAGCTTGTATGATTGCCATTGATCACCAATTGGCCGATTGTACGGGGCACACATTGATTGATGACTATGTGAGCATGCATGCAGTCTTGAATACCGTATTTACTAGGAAAAAACATGCAGTTCCACTACCACTGATCAGGGCCGCTCTAGCCCCAGCTATGCCAGAATTGGTAGCTACTGCATGGTCCATGCTGGGCATGTTTTGGCCCTTGGCACTGTCATGCAAATACACTATTCTGGGGTACTAGTAGGTGGAACTGGTCCAGGTTATCCTTATAGATTAAACAGAGAAGCAGATCCTGTGAACAAGCACAGGAGTAAAGCTAGTATCATGTTCTTCTTTCAAGAACAACAAAGAGAGCAAGAGTGCCACCTGCTGGATCCATAAAGGAACAGCTCTATTATTTTTAATTTTACTGTGAAAGCCAATTTGTTTCCATAAACAAACACAGCCTGTTTTTGTTATGCCTTGTAGTTATTTCTCAGTCTTTCCCTGGTGGAATCATTATAACATGACACTAATGCAGCAAGACCGTTATCTGCTGGACATTACAAAAATGACAGTATTTTACCAATTAGAAGGGACTTTGAAAATTCTACACTGTTAGGTGATATTTTTGAATACATGCAATAGTTTGAGGGCACTGGGGGTGCAATACAATACTGCATTCTTACAATTTAGAATAAAAGAATGATTATTTTACAGAAGATCATTCATTATAATTCCATAACATATCATTGTAAATACAGTGTGTGTTTTAATTATTCAAATAACAAACAATGCTAAAAATGATATAACGCTGTTACAAACCAGGAGAATTGAAAGCTGATGCAGTTCTACTTGTCTGTCGCCAGGTTTGCGATCGTCTGTATGCATCTCCGTCTGCTGAAATGTCAGCTAATACTACGTCAAAATCGTTCCCATTATTTCCCAGATAGAGAAAAAAAAGGTTTCTACATCACCATGCCTGACCAGAGAAGGCAGACGCATTCTAGTGGTAAAGAATCATGCACCATCTCCATCAGTTCAACAGAATGTCAACTGGATAAACAGTGGACACACTGTTCACAAGAAGCCAGGTAGCCTGACAGGAAGATACAGCTCCAGGAGGTTTGATTACTACTAATACCTTTATTAAATTGAATGGAAAACCCATAGTTGTATAACATATGGGAATATATTTACGTATCCATTGTATGAAAAAAGAGCCTGTTTTGTTGTATTTACCATGAATTTATTTTACAATACATGGTAAGTGTACTTTCCTTACACAAGAAGTATAGAGAAACGTTTACAAACAAATAATACATATGCTGTGCATATATGTGTGCATATATGTAGAATGCATCAGAAGTACAACACACAGTAGACTGGTATGGATACAGTCATGTGAGAAACATGAACAGGGCAATCCAATATACAAGAGCAACACTGTAATACAGAATTTTCCTCTCGCTTGTACACAATACTAGCTTTCTAATGACAGCGAAACACAATTCTAAAGTTCTAACAAGATTTATTACCAGCAAAATGTCATGAATATTTTATTTTTTAGTATTTTCTTAATTCACAGTTTATAAGAGACTGTTCTAAAAGACCACCAGCATGGGTAATTTTGGCTATTTTTGCACATTGTAAATGCAGCAAAACCCCTATAGCAGTCTCCAAAATGCTGCCTTCATAAACAGCTGTTCCCAGAGGGCATTAACAAAACTAAAAATTATAGAAAATTATTAAAACGTACATATCTAATACATTATAGTAGCCCCTCTAATAATAATCTTCAATGGACACGCAATGGTTCTGTAGTAAGAGACAATGGAAGCAAAGGGCAGCTACAATGCTATAAACCACAGTGGTAACACATTTAGGTATAGAATCACAATGGTATCAACTAATACAGACTCTGGTAGCACATCAGCCAGAGTCTGCAGTGAAGTATTGCAACTTAATCCATGTGCGTGCTAGTGTTCTTTCAGGACACAGTACTACACTGATATTATAATGTTATCTCAATGGGATTTTTCAGTGGGCTTTGTTATCTTCAGAACCTTTGTTCTTGATCCTCACACTGTCACAATACATTCTTCCTCACTGCTTCACCTCTACCAAGAAGAGTCTTTGCCCTTCAGTTGCACTGAACATGCTGTTGTACATCTTTTCTCAACAAACCTAGTCTGCCTAAGGTATCCAGTCATCACCAGGCAGACGGTCATCAACTTATAATTATTCTGATTCTAAGACGTCCTCAATTTTGTGACCTTATCCAAACAAACATACACGCTGATTGCACACGCTCTTTAACAGTCTTTATCCTTCAGACCAATACCGTACACACTGTATCCGTTGCCTTGCCCCTGCATCGGAAGCAGAGAGTGTGTGCAAACAAGGTTGCATGCTCAGAGGGGTAGGTCCTATTTAAATGCCTTGTAATAATGGTAAGACAGTGAAAAGGGCAAAACACGTACCCGTTCTTTTATGTCTGTCCCCCAAAGGAACAGGAAGGGAATAGGTTGCAATGCAGTTTGTATTGATCTCTTTATTGAACAGTGCTGTGAAGCAAGTAGGAATCCCGCTCCCTTCGCAGTACATGACAACCCTGCCAGCACTGGTTATCCGAGACACCACACTGCCCCCTGTAGATGGCTAGTTGTCCAGCATGGAGCGCTGAAGAGCCTCTTGCATCATAGCGTGCTCGTCTGCAGAATAGTCCTGAAGAGAGACAGGGGGTGTGAAAGAGATACTCTGCTACTCTCAGGAATGCAGCATAGAATGAAAGGAAACTGGCATCGATTTGCAGCCCACAGACTCACAGAGCGACACTGCGTAATCCATCAGAGCTACAGAAACCTAGTGCATTTAAAAAATCCTGAATTAAAATGAATGAAAATTGCATACCACAAAAGTATCGTATGAGAAAGTGTGGCGCATCTTTAAGTGCTGGAAGAAGTTGGCGCTCTTGTAGTTTGGGTCTCCCCATGGCATCGAAGCACAGATTGGACACACCTTGGGAACAATACACACAATACATAGGTTTCGGTGCCACTGTATTTAAAGGATGTAATGAAAGGAAGCCCTCGACCTGGGCTCACTCACCACCTGGCGTGGGTCACGTGAGTGCTGGGCATTGCAGTGTTCCACTAGCCCCTCCTGATCTAGGTTCTGGAAGCCACAGTATGGGCAGGTGAAGGTGAAGCGGTTTGGCACAGCGCTGCAAGAGAAGGGACAGGATTTTTTTAAATATAGCTTATTGTGAGTCACCTGCAATTGCAAATACAAAACACACGTTTAAAATAAATCTTTTTAAAAAGCTGCTCTATACCTGAGTCGGGAAGGCTGTGATTTGGCAGTTGTGCTGACCCCTTCCATGATGTACTCCTGAAACTTGGGGCAGGCTGCAGTGTGACTGCGCATCTGGGACAAGTACACCTGTCGAGGAACAACCAGACTAGAATTACAGGTTAAACCTATTATTGTAAACACCAAACCTTTCTCTCCAGAATGTGCTGCACTGAAATCTCCCTGTGCCACTGCCTTGCGCCGAAGCTGTTATGTATTTGTGTATGACGGTGTGCAGTCAGTGCCTATTACATGCGGTTGTCAGGGGTGCTCACCTGTGCACGACAGCCCTTGCAGGTCCCCTGGGAGTTCTGAATGTGGGCCTCCAGCCCGACAGAGGCTGTCCACTTGGTGAGTGCAGTCCGGCACACGGCACACACTGGCTTCTGAGGACGCAGGCACTCCTGCAGACAGCTCGAGCAGAACCTAGGAGGAGCAAAAGCAAGAAGCATCACTATTGGGGGTGGGTGGGAAGTGAAGCAACACTGTGCCACAGGGCTGCACCTATGGTGAATACAAGGTGTTTTCAGTGATAGAAACTCAAAGGGATTTTTTTATGTGGCCATTGCCATGGGGATAATACTGTATAACATGCCCAATGCGCAGTGTGCTGCAGTCCTTCTGGCAATGGGTCTGGAACGTGCACTGGCAGAGAAGCAACATAATCTTCGGATTATGAGCGGGTGGTTTTAGAGGCGGGCAGGCTTAGTGGTAAGAGTCAGTAAGAATCAACGTGGACACAGTGTTAGAGATGAGAGAATGGGAAACATGCTGCATACCATCACCTTGCACATATCTGCTTCTATACATTCATAGGATGATGGTGTTGTTAAGGGAGAAAAAAAAACTAAACAAAACCCTGTCCCATTTTTGTTGAGTACTATGAAAAATATATACCGGGAGGTTACATATGACAGCACCTTATCCAAAAGATTTGTAAAACACTGAACTATATACTGAAAAGCGAAACAAAGAAAAGAACATACCCTGTGTACAAACTGTGTTGTTTGTCGGCCATTGTAAAACATTTGGATTCTAACCACCTTTACATTTTAAATCTGCCTTTTTCACAGTACCCTAAAATTACCCAAATGAACCAACAAAACCTCCTTCAGTTTATTATTTAATGATACCCAGAAAACCTGGAGGACACTGCACCCTGAGGAAAGGAATTAGGCACCTCTGCCCTAGACAGTCTCAGCTCGTTATTTTGGAAATATAAACCTTGACCACAATGGCATCCCTATTTTGGAGTTCTGAATAGTGTTGTTAGTTGCCCACACTCTCAAAGCCCTCATTCTCTGTATTACTTGGCCTAGCCGGTTTTTGACAGCCCTGCTACCCACATCCACACCACAAAGTTGGCGGGTAGGACATCCCAGCTTTCAAAACGAGATAATTTATAGCAAACTAATACAGGCTGTCTTGGACTGTGAGATTTTGAAAATATAATATTATTAACAATAATAAATATTATTAAATACATACATAAAAAAAAAAAAAAAAAAAAATTAAAATAATATAACAAATTTTTTCAATATTGTCTATTTTGCATAGATAAAGAGGCAACATTTGTTTGTAAACAAAAATTTATATTCGAAATATATATATATATATATATATATATATATATATATATATATATATATATATATATATATATATATATATATATATATATATATATATATATATATATATATATATATATATATATATATATATATATATAGCAAAATGTAAGTATGGTTATCCACAATGTATATGCTTTTATAACTAGTTAAACCCATAACCTGGAACAGAAACCTCGTGTTTCATGTAGGTAAACGGGGAATTGAAAGTTAATGAGCATAACAAAACGCTGGCAATGATGTCTGTGACATGTAGTCCTACAGACCATTTACTTACTATCCATTTTATGTCATTAAGAGTTCCCATAAACTACAAATCCCATCGTGCAACATCGCTCCTCATGTAAACAAAAAGCGAAAGTACCAAATACTGATTATTTTTAACAGGTGACCTGTCATTATTAATAAACATTTAAAAAAAAAAAAGAAGAATATGCACAGCGTTCTTAAAATCGGCGTGCAACGATTTTGTTAGATAATTTTAAGCATAATCTATTCAACCCGAATTCACTGAAGACAGAGTCTGAATTGATGATAATAAAAACAAAACTACCGAAATAGAAACACATTACTGAGGGCAAAAAGAAAAAAAAAAATAGGATCAAATGTGTTCACTCACGTGTGACCACATTGTGTGGTCATAGGGCGATCGTATATCTCAAGGCATACGGGGCAGACGAATTCTGATATGTCCCTCTCGCCTTCTGCGCCGCTGGTCTTTTTCAGCCCTGAGTCCAAGCCCCGAAACATCGCCATTTCTCACTACCGATTGCTTTCTGATCTGCCTTTTCCGTGTACAAAATATTCTAGCGTCAGAGCGTCAAACCGGCTGAAGGAGGAGCGATGGCGACGGCACCAGGCAGAGAGAATACTTGGCACTCACTGGTGGAGTGCTACTAATCCCACTTCTGGTTTGAGACAGTATTGTGTTACATGTGGCATCTTAAGACATTTTTGCTTTTTGTTGTCTTGACAACTCTGTTCCTACCGAGGCTTCAGAATGGCTATACCCAGGGCAAATAAATGGCGCAGAAATCATGGTTATTTAGACCATTGGACAACTTTCCATAAGGGTTTAAAACTACCTTTCTGTTTTCAGTAGATGGTGTGTTTTCCCGTACTTATGTATTTTCATTTCAATAATAATAATAATAATAATAATAATAATAATAATCGTTTTTAGTTATCATAGAATTGCTATTAGATTTGTGCCTACAGTTAGAAGATCGTTATTAAAATCATTTTGAATGGCTATAATAATTACGGGTTTAGCAATACTAGAAGCTCAAGAGATTAGTGCTGTAGTTAAACTTTTTCGACATGCGCGTTCCCGTTGGCTGTTTCGTGGAGCGCGCTGCCGAGGGTTTCCGGCGCACGCATGCGTAGAGAGGTATTGGGAATTTCCAGCAGAAGGCGAAGGTAAGGTGCTGAGTGTAGTCTGGCGTCTCCTGAAAACAGCTTCTCTCGTTCTAGCGAAATGTGGCCAACTTTCCAAAAACGGGCTTGTAGGAGCCATAGTCTCAGGACCAGGGCGTGTGTTTTTCAGAGTCCATTTTATATTTCTGAAGGGTTTGTTTGAGCGGTGTGTGTATTCAGCGAGGTGTATTTACTGGTGGGGCCCGAGGGAGGCAAACCAAGCATTTAAAATAGCGAGTTTTGTTTTGGTTAAAAATGAGGGATCGGAACAGCTACCGCACATTATTGATTGCTCGTCGCTGTTGAATTGTTTGGATGAGTGGGTCTCTCCCCCCAGTGTCTGGGAATGAAAAGGACTGACAACCGGAACCTGTCCCTCTGTTGCTGCTGTCACTTTGTAGAGGTGATATAATTTAAAAATACAGAATTGCTACTGCATATCAACGTGCAGATTGTTGGTTCTATAACAGAGCTGCAGTAATATCAAAGGAAAATTAAACGAGACATTATTATTATTATTATTATTATTATTACTATTATTATTGGCGTCTCCCCGACTGTCCTATTCAGTGCGAGGCGGAAAATAACTTGGCAAACAGAGAGAGTATCGCATCCGTACAGTGATTGAGGGGTTTGTACTGTGAATAATACTTAGCTTGCCTATCTATGGGCTGCCTACATTCCTTCGTTACAAGGAGTAGATATACTAGTATATCCATGTATAGGTATAAGCATTAGACGCAACAATGCCTGCCAGTATGGCAATCATGAGCTGACCCCTCACTTGACTTGTTGTCTTGAAGCAAATGGATTAACTGGCAATTAACAGCTGCCTTCAGCTGTTATATGCTACAGTAGTTTCAGCCAGGATAGGGCTTACTGTATAGTGGGGACTCCTTTGGCTGGTGCTTCTGTGTCCTCCAAATTACTTTGAATTTTTCCATCCAGAATGTCTTTCTAGATGCATCTTGCTGGCCTGGCATGGTAGAATCACAGTGTTATGGTAGATGATTCTGTGTGCTTCCTAACATCATCGTTTGTAAATATCCATCTTATAGCCTGTGTCTAGCACGACAGGATTATATTATAGTTACAAATTAAGTGCATTTTTTCTTTTTGGTATGCTGCACAGGGGAAAAGAAAACATGCAAGAACCACAAGTAATCAATAATAATAATAATAATAATAATAATAATAATAAATAGTACAGAATAGAAAAAAAAAACAACAGAATAAGAATAATATTTACAGACCTACTATTTTTTTTCTTGTCTCTTGCAGCTGATGTTGTCCTGCAGTAGGCTGGCCTGTCTTACTAATTAATACATATCTTCATATATATCTGTTCTTTCGCTTATGCTTGTCAGTGATTACAGAGGTAGCCTCCTGAACTTTGTGACCTTGTCGATTTGTCCAGAGGCCTATTGGAATATTCATCATTGCCAGTGGAATACACCATAGATTCTTGCTGAATGAAGTTATTCATAGGCAGAGAATCCGGCCGACTATGAGAGGTGTGCAGTGACCATCTCTGGTGTCCCTAATGGATTCAAAGCTGCGAGAGGACCTATTGAAGAAGTATGTGCAATCTCTGGAGTGTCGGCTGGAGGTGGGGGGAGGAAGAGGAGGACAGCAGCAAGGGGTGGGCGAGGCCGGTCTTTGCTCGGCCGCCACAGCACTACTTAGTCTCCACCAGGTCGATCCAGCTCACCGTTTCCAGCTGGTTCGCTTCTATGAAGTGTCAGAGAATGCACTGCGCACACTGAGAAGCTCCAGCTTGCAAGGGCTGGAGACAGCCTTTAATACACTGGAAACAATCTGCACCAACCTTTTGCTCTACCCTTGGAAAAAAGAGTTCCGCTCCATTAAGGTATGTGGTGGTACTGCACAGCAAAAATAAAATTGAAGCAAAGTAGCCTTGTGGTTAGAGAGAAGGGATTGGGAGGCAGGATTTCCTAATGGTTGAAGTTCAGGGAGTGGGAGACAAGTTGGTCTGTTGGGGAAAATGTGGAGACCGGCTGCCTATAAAAGCTGAAAAACTATAGAGGGTGAACTAGTGTTTAGAGCCAAGGAATGTCAATCAAATGTTTAAAAATGGTTTCACAAGAATCAAACCTACAGAGAAAAATGGGAAGGAGTAACTTGTATGTGTGCAAGTCTGTCAGTAACTTCAGTAACAAATTCAGTAATAATTCATTGCTTACAGCAATCACCGTCAGTTGTTTAATGCAAACTGACCTTTAGCAATCCTCCCTCTTTTGCTAAGACCTGTTCTTGCGCTGGCACTTTAAAAATGTATTTTTATTTCTTCCCCTTTGTCACTTCTAGACTTTCACTGGCCCTTATGTGTACTGCCTGCAGTCAGCTTTGTGTGACTCAGACCTTCGCTCCTTGCTGCGCTCCATGGGTTACTCGCGAGACCAGGAGCTACAGTTCCATGCCCGAGAGCCTAGTGGTGGGATAGCTCAGCTACGCCAGCTGGCCTTTGAGCTGTTCCTGGCACAGATGGAGTGCCGCTTGCTGAAGGAGCTGGTGGCACAAGCGGGTGGGGGCTCTTTAGACATGGCGGTGGAGGCTGTTGAGATACGTCGAGTCAGTCGCGAAGATGCCAGAGGCTGTGCTGACATCCTGCGTCGCAGAGAGGCCTTGACAGGGGAGGTGTCCCGGCTTAGTGTGCGCCGGCCTGAGTGTGAGCGGGCCTACCTGAAGCAGCGAGCAGATCGGCCCTACAAATCGATGGACGTGACAGATGGTGCAGGTCACTGGCAGCCCTCCAGCAAGCCGGTTCTGATGACCACGCTCAGCCTCCGCAAGGAGCCTCTCTTTGTGGATGCAGAGGAGGACCAGCAGGATGAGATCATTAGACCTGCACCCTCTCTGCTGTCTGCAACAGGACCTGCTTACAGCCCTTTGGCTGATTTCTTTCCTGTCACATCTGCTCCTACAGAGCCTCCCCCTCTTTCCTCATACTCTTCCTACCACCTGTCCTCTCTTGATGAAATCGATCTCTACACAGACCGAGGTGGCGGCTATCGTCTGCCTTCGAAGCAGCCGAGCAGGGAACCTAGAGACAACTGGGGAGGCAAGAGTCCCGCTGCCCCATCTGTTAATGTGAAGTGCCAGGGCTGTGGTGTGGGCAGCACCAGTGTTATCGCCTGCCAGAAGTGCGATATGATCCTGTGTCCTAGTTGCCACGCAGAAGAGCACTCCCCATGCTGTGGGCTCCAGGACTTCCCCAAGGTTTCGCGTCCCAGCGAGGGGTACTTATCTGGTAAAGAGAAGTTGTACGTCTATTCCAGCACTCCCACTCAGGCCCAACTCCCAGACAGGCCCCAGTCCAACCCCAAGCTTTTCCCCAGTAAGTTGAGCACCGCCAGCAGCGGTAGCAATGGCTCGCGCTGCGGGTTCTGTAACAAGCCAGGTGCCTCCCACACATGTCTGCACTGCTCCAAAGTGTCCTGTGACAGTTGCATGACCCTCTATGCTAAAGACTTCTGTGGACGTAAGAATGCACACCATAATTTTGTGCCGAACAACCATCTTAACTACAAATGCAGCTCCATCTCTCACCTGGTGTATCGATAGGACGCATACTACTCTAGGCACTTGTGAAAGTTGGGTATTGGATCTTCATGTCCTTTAGGGGATGTCATTACCAAGGAAGCCAAGCAAATAATCTTCATGCTTACCTGATACTGTTACCAGACTTTCCTGCCTGTTTTGAAAACTGTCAGGAGACTCAAATTATTTTACTTGCAGGGCAAATTGAGCTGTATTCACAACCTTCAGCTAAAGTGTATTTCCAGACCCATCTCACATTTGTTGATTTAATGTAAGAAGTAACCTCCATTAAAATTTTGGGTAACCATTTGTACACATCAGCTTGCAGTTATACTATTAAAATCTCTGGTATGTACAAGATGTATACTCTTGAATTCAACTTGAGAACCCATTGACACTAATTTTACATTTGCAGTAACAAGAACAAAAAATGCAGCTTCTTTTGCAAGCATAATCTTTACCATAACATCCATGAAGTTATCTGCACAGTAACACAGTTTTACAAGCTTGCCTATCTGCTGTTTGGTACTTCGCAGAAACCATGGTAAATCATTACACTGGATTTCTTGAGCTTTCTTTTTGCCTTGACTGGGCTGAGGCACCTTTCTCAACCCAAGCTTCTTGATATATTGTACTACTGTACTACCAATTTAATTTTAGACCTCTGAATTCCTCTCACACCCAGTTGGCCTTGAACTGAAGGAAGTGAGCAATGAACTGAAAGTTTTGTATGTAATTGTTTAAGTAAAAAATATACAGTTACACGGATGAAGGCACAAGTTGTTTGTCAACTTGACCTTAAATTTTTTTTTAAATTTTTTATTATATACTTGATGCAAGCCCATAGGGGCTTGACTGTTACTGTGAAGGAATGCCTGTGTGTTACAGGAAATTCATAATATATAGTATAAAATGGAAACTTGTTTAATATTTAACACTTACTATGTTGTCGTTGCCTTTTTTCCATCATATAATCTTCCCACGTTTGTTGTAATCATTATGTTTTCTGCAGCAGGAAGTGGAGTCCAAAAGCCTCTATGCAAAACAAACTTGGAGAGATATGGATTAGCTTGGGATTTCTCTACAGAATAAGGTGGAGTACTGTGGCTGTTCATTTACTGCCAGTAGAACTTCAAGTCATGGCTCTATACTGTACAGTACTGCTGAAAAATAGAAAACAAGCCAGCCTTTTATTTTTGCTTTGTTTTTGTTTATTTTTTCCAACATGCAAAGGACAGGTAGTTTTGAGTAGCTCAGATGGTACAACAGAACTGTAGGGTGTCTGGAGTGGAGTTTGAGTCAAAGCATGGGCACATGCATCAGAGATTCCCCTAGCTAGCAGCACATACCCATTCAAAATCCAGGGAAGTCCAATGGAAATGAATTGGACACTGGTCACACCCGTGAGGTTTTTGACTAGTACATTTTTATAAAGAGCCTTGGTGTGCTGCCATGGCTTTGCCCATCTATGGTACAAATAAAGAATTGTAGTGCAGTTTGCTTAAAATGTTTTCTACCATTGCTATTTGAAACCTTAACCTACATGTGCAAGACTTGGAAAAAACCTCCACCATATGAGCTAATCCATATAATTCCCAATTACTACCAAAACCTATATCGATTTAATAACTTTCTGCATTCAGGCTTCAACGCCAGCTCCCAACAAGGGCACCTTTTCTTTTGCAGTCCATGCAGTCTTCTTTCTTACCTGTGCCATTTTGGGAAAACTAAATCAAATCTCAAAAATACATATTTGAGAAAACCCACAAAGTATTACAATCAAACAAATCTTTATTTTCAGCAGTTGGGCTCCGGTATCGCAAATTAAGACAGGATGGAAAGAATTGGTTTGTTGTTGTTCCAGTGTAGCAATTGCAAGGACTTACCATCAGTAAATTACTTAGGCATGCAGTGCTCATGGGATGTATCAAGAAATCAATTTGGAGTTTTCAAGTTTGCACAATTGTAGTTGTTAACCCTTTAATGTCTGGGATTGTTTCTGAGTTTCAAAAGTAGACTTTGGGAGGCATACTGTACATATCAATTAATTTATCTTCACAATTTTACCCATTGGTTTACTCGCCTTGCAGGAGCCTTTGATTCATAAGTATTGTGAAAACAACAGTTGGGTTATTTAGCATGTATTAACATCCAGAAGTTTGTAGTCTCTCAATGACAAACTGACTTTGTGCTGTGTCCTCAAGACTGGTTTTGATGTTGTCATCTCTGATACCATAGAAGGAGCTGTAAAATAGTACATTTCATACCTTTGTGAACTACAGGCACAGAAAGGTTACCTTAAAAAAAAAAAAAAAAGTTCTTGAAAAGTTCAGATGGTGGATAAATTGCAATAAGAGAATAGAGAGGGAGCTGATTACAGTAGCTTATTATTACCCACTGCCTCTGGCTGGTATTAGAACTGATCTGTGTTTGTAAAAAATAATGAAATCCGAGGGCTGTAATCTGATGGACACTTGATTAAGCCAGTTTCTGTATTTAAAAAAGAAAGAAAGTCTTCTGAAGACCCAGTTAATTAAACCCATCCCTGCAAAAGAAATGTCTGATTTATTTTATTTGTTTCTAGTTTATGTAGTAATTGAAGTAGTGTGTTGACAAACCAAATCAGTTTTGGGGCTAACCCCATAAGGGGTGTTAAACATAAACCTGTGGAAGTTTAAATTAGTTCTTGATTGAAAGTACTTTGTTTGTGGTATTTTATGTTGGTGGTGTATGTATTAAAAACTTGTAGTTTCTTGAAGTGACCCCCCTCATCATCGCACACACTCCTGCACTCGTACATGTCTGACAAAGCTATTAATGCTCCCTGTACATAAGATACAAAGATTGATAAAGCTGGGTTTATTTTGGAAAAAATAGACAAATAATTTGTTGTTGAATCATCATTTTTAAAATAAAATGCCAAGAATAAAACATTACAAAAACATGCCTTGCTTGTTTTTACTTTACATTATTCAGCAATAAACCTGTTGATCGGATTCTTAGTGATATATATATATATATATATATATATTATATATATATATATATATATATATATATATATATGTATGTGTGTGTGTGTGTGTGTGTGTATATGTGTTGTATATATATATATATATTCACAAAAAATAGACATTTTACTGAAACTGGCTGCTATTTGTCACAGGGGTGTACATTGCTCAACCCTTTCCAGTAACCCCCAAAACTGCACTTACAGTGGGTATATGCTTCCTTGAAAGTGTGCACACTAATGTTGAGCAGCGTACAAACATTAAGCAGCTTTTAAAAAAATGTTTTATTAAAGCTGGGGTGTGCTGGTCATTTCAAACTGAACACACTGAGGTCAAAATCGCATCTTCTGAGCTGCTTTTGCATTTGTAGACATTTCAGGTTTTTTTTTTTTGTTTTAATATTTTTTTTTATACTGGGTATAAATGAAGTTGAAGTCAAACAAAATGATAAGTGCAATTGAGTTACTTTTGTTTACTGTATGACTTTGGTTTTCTAAGGCATTCTTTTAATTAGCCAAAATGAATAAAAATCGACTTGTTTATTATGTGTTCGTACAGTTCTCTGTCTTCCCCAGCAGAGAGCCTCCTTGAGCATGTCGAGTGCCATTTTAGGGCACTGTGTGAGGAACCTGTTTCAGACATATTGCCTTCAATAAAGCCACTGTTTACCAATAGCCCTCTGTATTCTGAACCTTTCTTAAAACCCCATTGTTAAAACCTCATTTTAATCAGGTTTCAGATCCATTCTTAATTCTGTTCTGTTTGATGGGGTGAAGAATTAACTTAAAACAACATTTAAAACTACTGTGCCAGGAGTCACCACCAGAGGGGAGTGTAGCGTAAGGAACAGGAAAAGGAAAACTTTTAATTAAGTTTTTAAAGACAACCAAAACATAACTTTTAATAATGTCTTATCCATATACAAGGCTTGTGGATGTAATGGTCAATCCATATATAAGGCTTGTGGATCTTTGGCAAACATCCCAGGAAACAATCACAGAGCTATCTACTGTACTGTGTTGTATTAGACATGGGGGGGGCGGGTCTGTCTTTGACATTAACTGTGCAGAGGTGTAAATGAGCGGCACCTTGTCTGTGTGACGCACTGCTATTACAGATTCTGTACACTGCAAAAATCTGGATGGGAACTGTGTTGTCACAGGTTCACTGTCACAGACCTGGCTTGAAGAGAAATCATGAGAAAAGAAAAACTTTCTCTATCCTGATTTCTGAATGCAGAGAAAAGAACTAAAGTCATTAAGTGACTTGACCACATTCAGTGTTGTCCCAGAGGCTAAAGGGAATAAAGGCAGCCTTACTACACATTCAATTCTATACATAGCAGTATCCTAGAAATTGCACAAAAAAAAAAAAACACTTCATATAAGATTTCAGTACCAATAAAATATAGACAAACAGAAATGTGAATGAAGTATTTAGGAATCATTAAAAAAAAAAAAAAAAAAAAAGTCATACAACAAACATAAAAATGGGCAAAGAGCCATTGTACATATTTGGGAATTTCAGCTATTATGCAAGCTTAACTTCTTCACCTTAGCAATGCTGACTGATGAGAAACACTGTTTATTTTGCTGAGATAGCTGGTTTAGAAGGAGAAAGGGGAGCAAAGAACTTGAAAATACCAGCTCTCAAGTAACATCCAGCTGAAACACCCCAACAATTCAATATACTTGGAAGAAAGCCTAACTCTACTTTAAAGGACTTAAAAAGGTGCTATATTAACCTGGATCGCTACTGAAGAAAAGGAACAGCTGATAATTGATGCATTAATTATGGACGAGTGTCTTGCCATGTTTCAGGACGTAGACTCAGCCATGCCGGTGTCAGTACTGTGATAAACTAGGTTCCCATAACCTACAGTACATGAATCATTTGCTCAGGCAGCCAGGTTTCAGAGAAAGGAACATCTTTTAGCAGATGGAAAGTTTTATCAAGTTTGATCAAGTTTTTCCATTTGCACAACAGAGGCCTGTCGCAAAAACAATGTAAGACATAGATTCTGAGGTGTAAGGAAAACCCACGTCAACTTGAGTCAAGCTGTGCTAACACACAGTATGGGAGGATAGTAATCCAGCAGTGACATCTCAATGCTCAGAAGGGTTAATACTGTTAATCTGTAAGCAAACCAGTGGGAAAGGAAATATTCTGTCAACACAGAAGCATTGCTATAGGACAATGCTAACAGGCAGTTTTTTCTTTTTCTTAGAGTTTGAATTACCGGTATAAGAGTAGAAATTAATAATGCCACCTGCCAGCACTCGTTCTTGTTATCTTCTGCCTTTTTCATCATAGCTTATTGAGAAGAGACTAGATCTACAGGAAACTCGAAAACATTAGCTCTAGCTACGTATCTTGTATTGTGTAGAATGGTTACACCCTTCTCAATATAGGATATGGATCCAGCCGTAATCTTCAATTTATCTAGGCTGACTGGCTAGCTTGAGTGGAAACTGTCAGTGATTATTGAACTTTTTATAAGAAAAAGTAGGTAAGATTCATTACCATACAGTCATGAATTTCAATCAATATTACATTAACAGTGCATCAAAATGTGTGTTCTAGGACCATAAGAATAGTTAAAAGGTTAAAAATCTTTTTGTTTGCACAAATACCTCTAGATTCTAATGAAAGTGATTTAAGGGCATACCTAGTATCCATAGTAACGAAAGATAAGAACTGAGGCCCTTTGGTTAACTAGGTTAACTCCTTAGAATTCTCAAGACAGTGGTGGCACCCTGTTTGTTACTGAAGCAGCGAGACATTGATGTGTATGTTGGTTTGTAGCAAACCCCTTAGATCATAGAAAAGTGCAGTCTTGCATGCTGGGTAACTGGCAGATCTATTCAAGTAATTTGTTTTATTATGAAATTCTGTTCTGTGAATATTCCGGATATTCTGAAACAAGTCAACAAAGGTCGAATGAAGAAGAACGATAAACAAGCATGACCGAAAAACATTTGCAAGTTTTCTCTCTGGATTAGCTCCACAAGGCGAGATGCAAACTGGCTGCACTTCACAACAGGTACGTGCGCTCTGTGAGGTGGAAGAGGTTCAGAGAGGCCTGCTGGCAGAAAGCACATTCAGCGTGAATAATCAAGGCCCTGACTGGAATCCCTGGTGACCACCGGACAGCCGGTTTTGTGCTCTTTAACCCATTCAGTTCCAGATTGCTATATCGAGGCAAGATTTCTTGCAAAGGCAGCTTCAATTGTAAGTCCTGCAAGTACTTTTTAGAGGAATGAGTTGAAACCTGGGCATACACATGTGGAGTCTAAACGATGGATAAGAGTATTGGATTAAAGTATTGGAGAAAATATGCGAAAATCTATCTTGTTCATCATGTTGTTTGACAGAGACAGATAAGGGGACATGAAAGGGTCCCAACATGCATATGAAGGTGTGCAGGAACACCAGTCCTAATGTACAATTTTGATGCTTGTTTATTTGCTTCATTTCCTAGATTCTGTCATTTTTTTAAAGTATAATGTCTATAAAGATTTACAGTTCAGCCCTTATAAAAGATTTCCATGGTATTTTTGCAGTTCATGTTTTTCACATGCTATTACTATGCATTTACTATAGTTTACCTGGTTTGCCAGGTTTTTTTTATGCTTTACCATACCTCTCAATTCTTCACAATGCTTACCTGGTCATTACCATGCTTTCACTGTGCTGTATTACAATCTGCCATGCTTTTACTATGGTAATTTTATTATTTATTTATTTATTTATTTATTTATTTCTTAGCAGATGCCCTTATCCAGGGTGACTTACAGTTGTTACAAAATATCACATTGCACAATATTACCTTACAGATAAGATATCACCTTGCAGATAAGGGAGAGCTGGTGGAATACAGGTCTATAAATGAGCTGAGAGTATTAAGTGGTCTTTTGGTGTTTGCTTTGTGATAAAGCTCACCGGATGGAAGTAGCAATTGCATTTTTTTGCCACACTTCAAACTCTTTGTAAGGGTTCAAATCCAAACAGTGAGTAAACCTAGATGAACATATGAAAAATAGAAAGAGTTCAGAGCCATCACAGGTTTTAACTAGAATAAATAAACAATGTATGGATCAAGGCAGGAGCCCAAACTTTGTCCACTTAGGAAGATTTAATGCGGGTTTGAAGTTATGGATCAATGTATTTTGCTGCAGGAGGCAGTCCACTACTCATCATGCATTTTACAAATAATGAAGCTTTTCTTGATTAGCTGTAAGAATCTCTTAAACCAGCACTCCAAACTCTTATACCACTAAGAACTCTAATAATAATATAATTCACATTCATTACTGGATCAGTACATTGCTGGCAAGTTTGCTCAACTGCAGCATCCTTTGTGGTATGTTTCATTATTTTAGAAAATATAAGATGCAGGGCATGCCCTGTTCACCTGCTTGCTATTGGTGAAACAGTCACCAGTTGACCTATATAAGGGCCCTTGGGGTATCCAACATGCACGGTGTTCCTCTTGTAATCAGGCTTACACCATGACACAGACGCTGATCAGAGAACTAGTAAAGATAACATGAATGAACCTCACCTTTCTCGACCATTAAATATAAGTACTAACTCACTATTCTTAGCTCTCCGATGCTGTAGTCGGGCAGAGAAGTGTATCATTGTGGTCTGGTGGTCTCTGTACCACGGTACCTTCTCAGTATCACTCTATTACATTGTTTGGATGTCTTTGAACTTTTTCAACAGACGAATTGTTCCCCAGCTCCTCATATTAATGTGTTTATTTTTAGCTTTTATTTTCAAGTTCCACACTCTCTATGATGATGTCATTTCACTGTATAATTGTTAAAAACTGGATTTGTCACAGCAACCACAGCCATCGGCTCCACAGTAGATATTTGCTTGTTCGGATGTTTGGATGTTAATACTATCATTGTTAACTCCAGCATAATTGCTAAGAAGAGGCAGAATATTAGTGTGACTGGGAATAAAAAGCAGATTCCTTAGAAATGTTTCATGTGAAACAAACATCAAAGGGATGCATCTGTGTTCTAATAATCCAGAGTTTCCTCTTCCCAATGGCACTCAACGATTCACCACCTATCGTTCTTTATCCCTCACATAATTACCACCGCTTTCTAGCTGGTATCTTTCTCATTTGTATAACTGAAGCTTTACTTGTCTAGGCAGGAGGGCAGATACTATACAGTGCATGCTGCCACCCTGGTTCACAAGGTCAGCTCATCTTCAGAGTCTAGCAGCCTAAGCTATACATCTCCCAGTGGATAACAATAATAATATGCAAAAAATAAAAATCAATTGCTGGTGGGTATCCCCACTTTGAAATGACTGTTAATTAGGTAACCGCTGTGCAGTATCCTCAGACAAACAAGCAGGGCTTCAGTCCCTCACTTTTCACAGGCTTTACATTCCTCCCACTGTTCAGCTTAATCAATGAAAGTGCATTAGCAGCCTCCTCTATGTTCCTGTTAGTCTCAGAGTTCCCTTTGATTGGAGCTAACTTCACTGTACTGTCCTCAGGATACAATTAGACTGAAGAGAGTCCATTGTGTTTCGGACCCTGCTGAAAGCTTTCTAACTGGAAAAGTTTGAGCCCAACTTGACTCTGGCAGGAGGCAGGCCAGTGTCTTCAAACCCAAGGACAGATGTAATAATAAGAATGACAATTCAATTAAGGCTGTGGCCAGATACTTTTTATTAGTACACATAATTTGCTACTTGTGGCTAGTACCGTCTGCTTTTGAATTTCCAATCAGTCACTTCAAATCTGGAGTCAAAAAGCCACGTGTATAATGTTATAATTTTTTGTTTTAGTATATTCTCTGTATATTCATTAATGCCACCTGCTGGACTCTTAACAAATTACAGCAGCAGAATTGTGATATCACAATTGGCACTTACCCTCAGCCACCTAACAGTATTCTCTTCCTCATCCTTTTACCTCTTTGCAATGAAAATGCCAATGGACTAAATTAGAGTTGGTAATGATTAGAAAACAAAAGCTACATTTTTTAACTTGTATAATAAAGCACTATATAATAGAGTTATAGGATCACAAGCATCAGTGTATAGGTTATATCGGAACTTGCAACACTTAAACAGACCTCAGCTTTCCATCCACGGTCCATTCACTTCTACCGGTCTCAGTATTACCCACATACACAGGTGTTTCATCCTATAACCTTATTTGATATATGACCTTTAAGACGTGACGTGCACTGCTGTTCTTCCCAGTGAATTTCAATCCCACATAGTGAATCTGGTATTAAACACACTCTCAGAGACTGCCTGTACAGACATTTTTTAGGGATGATTATAAACAACACAAATAAAACAATGAAATAAATATGTGCAGGTTTGCGTTCATTGTTTGGATGGACTCCAGCATTTCAATCATGCCATGCTTTGATCTTTTTATTGATTCCTTTTCCAGTTGAAATATAAACTGTGGCTTTGTCAAAGGAACCACAGTGACCAAATAGACAGGAGTCAATTGCCTGTTGTCTTATTTGAAAGTCAGTTAGTTGCTAAGGAGAAGTGGAAGATTCATGGAAATTGGCAGTGGCATTCTGAATGAAGCCTTAACCCTTAGCAGTCCATTTATTCAGTGCTTGTCATATGCCCCCTTTTTTTTCATTATCTCGACTCCTATCGGTCTCACTCGGCCATTGAAAGGGGTTTTCTCAGCATTTTCCGGAGAAAAAACGACTAGCGACCTGTGCTTGACGTCTTTTTGATGATGTCGGACAGGGTTCGACATCGGACTGGAAAGGGAAAATTGTAATCTCGGACCTGGTCAGACCGGACCACAAAGGGTTAAAGGGGATTAACATCTCAAAGTGAATCTGTGTTCTAATAATTCAAAGTTTCTTCTTCCTAGTGACACTCACCCATTCACCACTTATTAACTTTATCCCTCATATAAACACCACCGCTTTCTAACCAATATCTTGCTAACTGTATGTAATTGAAGCTTTACTGCTTAGTTCTTTTGACATCGTTGCAGGCAGGAGTGTAGATGCATGCTGCTAGGCTGGATCGCTAGATCGGTTCATCTTCAGTGGGCGATGTCTATTTTACTTTCCCAGCGGTACGTGGCCAACAGTGTGTAACAGCAACTAAATGGCATGACTGCAAATTGGGCAGCTGCTATACAGTCCCGATATGCAAATATTATGAAATGCTTTCACTGCACTTGAGTCTTCAGTTTGAATGCCTTTGGAATGATTGGCTGCGATATGAATTCTGGGACAATTCCTCAAAAGTCTTTCACTTCAGTCGGGGCGGTCTTGTAGATAGTTAGAACAAACAAGCCAAGGATTACTGAATCAAAACTAGTAAGCAATCCTTGCTCAAATGTTAATATTTATTTGGCTAAAATGAATAAGATAGAAGTCAGTCAACTGGATTGCTCTGTGGCACAGACAACAGCCTGCACCCTCTCCTGTGAATTCCTAAGAACTTCAGAAATCTGCTTACTACCATGCATTTCCAACTGGACAGCTCATCAGGAATTACTAGAGATTACACTCTGTAATTCCCTGTGTAGGGTATTTTAATGCGCCGAAGATGTGCATTTCATTTCTGCTTCATTTTTTAAACGTTTTAAATATATTCTACCATCTAGGAAAGAGGTACAGTTCTTTAAGCAACACAAGCCTTTTCCTTTCTTCTTGTGGTGACGAAGTCTCACACTGGTTACATTAATACTCTATACCAGCAAGAACAAGAAACAGAGTTCCGGTCCCTCAAAATCAGGGACAGTTGAGAATTCTTTAAAGATTACATATGCTTTCCTTTCAGTACCACGATGTGGTTGTAGGAGAAAAGAATCACTTTTACAATAATCTGCCTGGAGCTTCATGCAGTGCATGCTAATTAGAACTCCTGACGGAAATGCAAAAGTAATTTAAAAATGCCTCTTATCTCTGCGCCTCCACTCATCCATGCAGAATGTTCTCTCTGCTGCCTTGTTGATTGAGTGCCCCACAAGCTGGGATGCAACTCCAAATTACTGGGCAAGGGATACATTGATCTTTTACAATTGTCCCTGCTTAGCATTGGCAATCTGATGAGATTGTAGGACTATCAATTGTGTACCAGTATAGAATACAGGACCACTCTGTATAGATTTTTCAGGACAGTTACCAGATCAATGGCAACATATTTTACTGGTTTGATATTCCTTTTAGAGAACACCCATTTAATATCAAATTTACAGCATGATACAACAGTTTTTCTGTCTGTCCTTCATCATTAAAATTAATGATGTTTAATTTTCAGTTTCATGAAAATCACAAAAAATAAAAATAAACTGAGACATGGTCCACAGCTCTAACTGCCTGGCCAGCCCACCTGGTTAGCTCTTAACCACCTTTGTAATCCATCGGTTAGGTTATCATCTCTATAGACTCCTAAAGGATTTCCTTGTGGAATTCGTAGGTGAGCTGGGCGACCGGCACCTCAGAGTGTGTGGCTGTAGTGAGAACACGGGTAGTCCTGTGCAGTGAAGGTGCTGCTTTCAGTCTAGTGTCCAGCCAGTGCCAGCAGGTGATATGGCTCTCAGGCAACCCGTTAGAGAGCCGCGTGGAGTTGCTGAATTCCTTGTTCCTCAGAGTCTCCTTCTGCACTACCGGCCGCTCGCAGCAGCATAGCTGGGCACATAGACGACGTCGGCAGTGAGCAGCATCGCGGCACAGGAACTTGCGGAAGTTGGGTTTGAAGAGAAGGTAGACCATAGGGTTGTAGAGGGTTGAGGACTTGGCCAAGATGGCAGCGATGGCAAACGCCATAGGCGGAACCCGCGTGGCGTCCCCGAAAGCCGCCCACATTGCCACCACCGCATACGGGCTCCAGGCTATCAGGAAACCCATACATACTGCAATTGAGAGCTGAAAGAGAAGGAGGGGGATATCATTCAATCCTGATCATTTGTTTGTTTATCATGGTACACTGTAGGTTCAGATTCAGAACTGGAAAACGCTTCTAATGTTCTGTTTCAGGTAAAGCTGTTACCTCAGCCTCCTTACCTTGATGATGAGCTTGTGGACACTGCTGGTCTTGGTCTGTAGGGAGATGTGCTGCTGGACAGCCTGTCGTGAACCCCGCATGGTCAGCAGGATGAAGGTGTAGGAGGTGAAGATGATGGTGCAGGGCACAACGTAGCAGAAGGCGAAGAGAGACACAATATAGGTCATGGCAGACAGATCACTGTTGGACGCCTACCAGTCGATGCAGCAGGCTGTGCCATAACGCTCTGGCCCGTAATGACCCCACTTTGCCAAGGGAGCTCCTGCAAAGATTGAAGCGTAACACCACACACCTGCCACCAGGAGGCAGGCATGGGCTGATGAGAACTTGTTACCTGGGAGTGAGGGAACACAGGAAAAAAAAGAACAGAGAAGTTGAATACATTCTGGAACATCTGGGACAAATAAAGTGAATCATGGTGGATAAGTTACCCATACTGCGGTACTAATGCTGCATTGTATTGAAAGACATTAACCTTTTACATATGGGGGGGTGGGGGGCAGTGAAACATAAACTGGCAGTGAAACATCCAGTAAGGCTATCAGGCAAAGCAATATATATTTAACTCTTGCAAGGTAGCAGCTAACAATACAGCTAACAGTCCAAAACAGTGTCATGGGAGGTCATTGAAATTAAACCTGCTCAAGAACACAATTGCCAAAGCAGTGAGACTATTACAAAAAGCTCAAGCTTGCTCTCTCTCTCTCTCTCTCTCTCTCTCTCTCTCTCTCTCTCTCTCTCTCTCTCTCTCTCTCTCTTGGAATATAGTCTTGTGTGTTTTTTGTGTGGTTCAATGTGAATGATTTCTTTTGTGCAGTCCAAGGTGCACTACATTGAATCAGAATAACTGATCACTTCTGGGTAATGATGCAGCCCTATTAAAATTCTAATTTCTTTTTTTCCCCTTTAGGATACATTAAAATTCTTTTTTTGAAGTAGTGCAATTTCCCCTATCAGGAACATACTAATGAGTTCCTTTTCGATGAATTCAACGTCTTAGAGCTCACCAGAATGAACTCTACATTTCATGAACACATGGAATGCAAAGCATGAGCCCAATTAAGGCCCAGTTTTTCTAATGATTGCATTAATTTCATAGCAGGGCAATGTTTATTGTACAATAGAGGTTGCAAATAATTGCACAATCTATGAAACAAGTTCAAAATCGTTGTGTGGTGGCTATCATATGACATTAAATAGTGCTTGTGTTTATTTTATTTTTTCTTTTCTAGTTCTGCTTTGATATGGAAGATCTTTACATTCATAAACTGTCCTACTTCAACTCACATTCACAAAGACAAATACTGTATTGAAATATATGCCTCCTGCAAATCATGATTGCAAATCATGGAAGATTAAAAAGGGAGACATTTCCTTTGATTCTAAAACTATCTATGATTCACCCTTATTATGGTGCAAATGAAGAGCAGATAACACTTCATGGTAGACGAACATTTGTAATAACCAGTGGTACCCTTTGAGATTTGTTTCTAAATCTGGCCATTAGGTACAGTAGATGAGAGGTTATTTGACTGAGCTACAGAGTGAGGGCAGAAAGGAACTCTCAAAGTCAGAAACTGTGTAGACACTGAATGTAGGATCTAAGTGTGGGTGCTGGGTGCTCCAGCAAGTGTCACGTCTGGGTTGATTGTACCGGTACCTACCATAGGATGGGTAGCACACTTTGAGGCAGCACACAGAGGAAAGCACAGTGAGGTTGGTAAGGCTACACAGTCCAAAGAGAACACCACAGAAAGCGTAGTATTGGCAAGTGACATCATCAAACAGCCACCTGCAGGCAGAACGAACGCCAGTCAGTGCCTTGGTACGGGGACTGCTGGGAATAACATTCAACTGTCTAAATACTGCAACTAAAAGAATACTGGGAGCAGGATGCAGCTCGGTCCTTCCTCTTATCAGCAACTCCAAAAACAGTTGCTTAGAATTGTAAGAGAAAAATGTAGAAAGTCAAGTAGACAAACAGGTGAAACAGAGATGCAAAGGACACCAATACCCCTAGCAGACATGGTCACTGTTTTAACCCCGCTACCTGTGTGAGAAGGCGGAAGGGATAGCCAGTGGGAAGAGTGTCAAGGTCATTCCAAGGTCACTTAGAGACAGGTTGACGATGAAGAACTCTGCTGGCTTCAGGGAGGACTTCTTGCGATATGCCACAAAGAGCAGGACACCGTTTCCGAGAAGAGAGAGAACACCTGCAGGGGGAATGAGAGAGCAAAGTATATCCATGTCATTAAGGGCCAGTATTTCACAAGACGATGCATTTGTTTCTTCCCTTCAGCATAAGATCATTCTCACCTTGGTTTACAGCTGATAGGTTGTTCTTTCACAGAATGTATTTATTTATTTATTTAAAAAATATTTACGAGGACACAAACACCGAGAACTGAAGCTTAATTTCCAGTTTTCTTTTAAAACTCAGTTACAACTCTGTAAGTTTAAGATGTTCTCCTCAATAGGACCCTATACTAATAAGAAATCAGAATTGAAAGCCTGGGTTATCGCTTCTGTAATGTCAGCTGTAACTCAAGTGTTGAAATTCAGTTGTCATCTGGTGAGGGGGTGTTGCTTACCGAACACCAAATAGATCATCCCCATGATCAAATCGTTCTCCCTGGAGATGGTGGAAACAAACAGGGCTGTTTCTGAGGCATTTCTCATCTGCAGAGAGAGAGAGAGAGACTGTCAGTCAGCACAGGCTGTGTGTTTAATAGTTTCAAATAATGTTTTCAATATGATCTAGCACTTGTATGCAATGTAAAGTACTGGCCTGCCGTGGTACTTATATAGTGCCTTGGCCAATATGGAAATTTGACTTACGGTTCACGGCATGGTGCAGTAAATAACAACAGTTTCAACACATATTCTGCAAAATGTTGTTTTTTTAATTTTATTTTTAATAAACATAATCTCCTTGCTGATATTAAACTGGATTATTCTTTGTTTATATACATATAGTTTTGCATGAATTAAGAAAAATGTAATATATATATATATATATATATATATATATATATATATATATATATATATATATATATATATATATACTGTGTGTATATATATATATATATATATATATATATATATATATATAGTATATATATATATATACATACAGTATATATATATATATATATATATATATATATATATAGAGAGAGAGAGAGAGAGAGAGAGAGAGAGAGAGAGAGAGAGAGAGAGAGACCAGCTATTAGTTTTTAAATAATATGCAATACAGAGCAAATATGGAAAAGTATGATACATGAGCCAAGTAAATATTGCTCCCTTTTCAATCAGTTTATTGCAAGTAGCAATTTTAAAATTGTTTTAATTTTAAATAGCAATTTTCGACACCGCATTTTTTACATTAAACAAGTTCATTTAATTAAGCCTCTAGCCATTCACAAGGACTCAGGCAGCCTTTTAAACTGCACACCAAAACTGGTCAAAATATATTAGATAGGCTTTATGGTTTTAGTATTGGTCCCATATAAATATTGGTTCCACAGTATATTAACTGTCCTGGATCCTCCCATGATTGCAGTTTTGTAATTGTGGAAATACAAATTACAAATAGGGAATCTATCACCCTGCTAGCTACTCCTGTAAGAAGAAAATTTAATCAATCTGACTTTCCAATCAAGTGAGATGAAATGTTTAAAGATCTCATTAGAGGTGCTATGCATCACCACACACACAAGCATCCTACCAGCAACAGGGCGACATTTGCTTTGAGTGCCTCTGTCTTTCTGCACTGAACGCAGTTCTGCAATAATGTCAGATGAAGAGAAGCACACACCATAAACCAACTGCAACTAGTCCAGAATGTTGCTGCCAGGATCCTTAACCCCTCCCCCCTCTACCGTCTTGCCTTGGATTATTTTCAAAACTCTCCTGCTCACCTACAATGCCCTTCATCACACAGGTCCCAAGTACCTCCTCAACCTGCTGACCCGCTATGTCCCTGTCCACAAGCTACCCAGAAAATCCATATTTTTCCAAGCCCCACGTCAATAAATCCTCTACCTATAAGTGACTCTGATCCTCTCTTAGGAGACTATCATAAATCATCTTCCAATGTGAGTTCTTATTTAATTTCAGCTCCTGTTATCACATAAACCCTGTTGAAATCTCAGAGCGCAGAACCCCTAGTCAATTAAATCCCTTAACACAATATAGCCTTAATCCCCATTAAGCAATTCATGGTTTGTCATGTATACCTTCACATCTTTGTCACACAGCTATTATTATTTAAAACCAGTTTCAGCAGATCAAGGAAAGAAAAGGTAGAAACAGAGAGCCATTTTACAACAGAACTGGAGAGAAAGCGAGGCAAAACAGTCAATATGCACTTTGTGGGATTTTAATTCTATACCCGGGATCAAGATAATCTTTAAAGTAAGCAGGTCTCTTGGTATGTGACCCTCTCGGCTTCCCATTGGAAATACGAGTGCCCTGCAGTATGAAAATGAAAGTTTGTTTTTCCTTTGGTGGTGTCCAGTAGTTTGAATTATAGCTCTCATGCTTTTTTTTTTTAACCCTGCTGCCATGTCCTTGATGTATCTGCTGAACTGAATATTGTTATTGTGTCAACCCCCAATCGACTGTTCTTGGTCAATGTGTTCTACAGTTTCTATTTCTCCAGTAAGTTCTTGTGATATAGACTGCTTTCATCTTAATGGACTGCAGAGTCATTTTCAGGTGAACTGGGATATTACTCACTGAGGTATTACAGGACAACTGGAAGCTGCTAGAAACTGGAAGATGCTGGCAGATGTTGGTCAACGGCTTATTTTTCCACCTGAGATTGCCACCACTAACCTTCGACCAGACATTGTCTTGTGGTCTGGATCAGCACGCCTGGTTCATCTGGTAGAGTTAACAGTGCCATGGGAAGATGCTGTGGATGAGGCTTATGAGAGGAAGAAACTTCAGTAGCTGCTGAAGTGGAACAACGAGAATGGAAAGTCCAAGTTTACCCATTGGAGGTGGGTTGTCAAGGATTTGTGGCACACTCTACAACCTGGTTTCTCAGAGACGTCGGGTCTGGTGGCCAAGAGTTGCGTCGCACAGTGAAGAACTTATCTGCAGCAGCAGAAAGGAGCAGCACCTGGCTCTGGTTGAGACGGAAATATTCTGGATGGGGATCTCAAGCACAATAGAAAGAAAACAATGCTGATGTACAGGTAAGTATGCTGGGCTGAGCTGAGTGGGGGGTGGAGAGGGGTGATGCTAGGATGCCAGAATCACTGTTGAGCCCTCTTGAAGTATTGTGTGCTAGTCAAGGAAACACCAAGGATGGAAGGTGTCCACTTGAAGACACCAGATATGTACCCTACTTAGCTCAATCCAGACAGTTGTCATGCTGATGCGCTAAGGAGACCACACTGGGTTGATCCCCGGAGCCAGCATTGCAGCCGTTGTGTGTGCTGATGCACTGGGGAGGCAAAATGAGCTGATCCCTGGAGCCAGCATTACACTTCAGCAATCAACACCAGACAGAAGAATATCTACATCATCAGATGGAAAACAACACAAATGGATGGAGATGCAGATGGATCACATTAGTTTACTATAAAGCTACGTCTTAGTTGGTGCTTAACTTGGCAAGAACTGAATTCAAATCAGCATGAAGTTCAACATCTACTCTCATGTAATGGAAATCATTTTACAGAGATTTCCCTGGGAAGCTAGTACAAGTACAATAGTCTCACATGCAACATAAATACAACTTAATAAGTGTACATGTAGCTTAACTCAGAAGGCTTAACTCTAAGTACTGTATAGTGGACAAAAAGGGTTTAAGAAAAAAAAAAAAAAACACATGATGTTGT
Organism: Polyodon spathula; assembly: GCF_017654505.1. Classification (NCBI taxonomy): domain Eukaryota; kingdom Metazoa; phylum Chordata; class Actinopteri; order Acipenseriformes; family Polyodontidae; genus Polyodon; species Polyodon spathula. The sequence goes on along the minus strand of NC_054556.1, from coordinate 23,345,942 downwards.
AAAATCTGGCTCAGCTGAAGGCATACTGATGATAATAACCTGTTTGTATAACTAGTGAATCATTTGTATAGGCCAGTAGATATTATTACTATCTGATGGGAAATCCAATTTATTAAGAAAGTGACAGCAACCCTTTGTCTTGGTTAGGTCCGCACTGAAATGTGTTTAGTTGATGGATGGGTTTTAGTCCTCTTGTATTTGTTTGACAAATGCTTTGCCTTGGTACCAGTTCAGCTCCAGTGGTTCATGTAGGTATTTTGGTAACTTTGTTGCTGCCAATAAATTAATGTAAAATTAATTTTTGTTTACCTATTCATAATCATTGGTTAGTTTTTCAGGAGAACAGTTTGTTGTATATATCTGTGCGTTTCCTTCCCCCAGCATTATGAAGACATATATGCATTCAGAAGTTATAAACCTCACAAGCTTTCAGAGAAACAAGAAAACATACACCACAGCATATGCCCTGCTGAGTAATCCGCAAGGTGCCTGGAATAGCCACGTTTATGAGGGAGATATTTCCCCTTCGTGGTATTTACAGTGATTCTAAAGATGGGCAGCCGCTGGCAGTGATAAATCCCCTTCTGATTTGGGGGTGGTTGGCCATTCACTCCTTCACTCTTGTTTTTTCTCTGCCACAATTTGTAAGCTGTTTCTATGAAGCTTCTTCTCCAAACCGAGTTCACTTTGTTTTATTTATTGTTGTACCCTCTCAGTTAAAGGATGTCCATATTGTTAGGGGTTTGCTTGTTGGATTGACTGTTGGCTGAAGTAAACCTCTCTTTTGTTGTTTTCTGCTTGTTTTAGGAATTGCAAAGAGACGTTTAGAGGAGTGGACAGGTACATTTATATATCGGTTTAATGTATCATTTTGAATGGTCTTAATCTGCCCGCTTACTTGAGTCAGGGAAGGGAAAGGACAGGGTAATTTGTATTTTTCTCCCATCCATACTTCAACTTTTTTTTTCTCTGTAACAATTCTGTGACAAGCTGTTTTTAATGATTTTCTGATCCCTGTAAGAACTGTGAATTCAGTTCCTAACGCCTCTCAATTGAAATTGATTTAACTCATGTGGTTTTGACATACAGTACTGTACATACAATTCCATTTGCACTGTCAGAGTGGTTAAACATGGAACAGGGATAGCCAGTATTTTATTACTTTATTAAAATTAAAATCACCTCAATGCCTTTTTAACTGCCTTTGCAAATATATACAGCTGTGCATTTTCAAAACAGTTTACAATTAAGCTAGCATTTAAAAATAATATGTTAAAGTACATAGTATTTAAGAACACAATTATGGAAACTAATTTGAGTTCAGAATGACTAAACAAACTAAATATAAAGGCTAAATGCATTAACTCTAGAGGGCCTGGGTTAAACAAAAGGTGCCCTAAAGTTGCATCACATAATGTCAATAGAATTTCATAAAAGTAAAACAACATTTTAAAAACCATTTGTCCCTACCTTATTGGGAAGAGATGCCAATCCTTATACAAACTCATGGGTGATAGATATGGTCCAGAATGTGCTTTCTTTTTCCTAAAAGTTGCAGAGTCATTTATTTTGTTTGCCCAAAAGTTAACTGGTCACTTTCCTTTTATGTTAAAGCTCCCAGATCCAGGTGGGATGGGAGAGGAGCAGGGAGAGATGTATGAACTAGAGCTGAAAGAGGGAGAATCCGACAGTGAGAGAGACACAAGGCTCTCTCTCTCTCTCTCTCTCTCTCTCTCTCTCTCTCTCTCTCTCTCTCTCTCTCTCTCTTTGCTGTTATAGTGCCCCCACATGACACACATAACACATGAGTAGTAAAGTCAAGCTGTGCACAATAACGATCTTGTACGATTAGCAGGCTACTATGGTTAAATACTACCAGAGATTACAGTTGTGCAAAGAAGGCAGTGCACATCAGGCAATGTCTCGGATGTGTACATACTCATCCAAACTAGCCCAGCTATTTTGAACAGTCTTGGCTGGCAAGATACCTATGTTACAGCCCCAGCCTGTAAATTTGCCTTGCCCTGTAGATTCCCACAGCTGGCTTAGGAAGACCAGTGCCTGCTTTTAAAGCATGTTTTAATTAATGCAATGTCAGACTTTAGTAAGTACAGTATGCAGATGCTTTCACTGATGTATAGTTTTCAACCAATTAGTAGCTATAAAAATGGTATGTGACTTGTTCCCTTTAACTGAAAGTGTCACCTATGTTCATACATCTTTATTTCCGGTAAAAGTCACCACGGACAATATAAGGAACAGTGGAACTCTCCTCCTCACTGCAGTCAAGTGTTTTGAGGACAGGGAAAACAAGGAACAATTCTAGTATATATATATATATATATATATATATATATATATATATATATATATATATATATATATATATATATATATATATATATAAAACAGAGATGAATCTCTGAATTAATTTCAATGTGCTTCACAGTTATATTCATACTAAAGAATCATCCACTAACAAAAGGCCAGGAAGGTGAGCGATTCCAGGAGCATATACACATAGATTGATCAGCACTAAGAGGTCACAATCAAAAATCTTTTTCATTATTTCTGTAAGCCTCTGAATGGCCCAGGGGTCAGCGTCTGGACTTCCACTGTGTTTAACAGGCTTTGTGTCTATGCTATTTTAATTTTAATTTATTTTCATGGGAGTGTTTCTCAGGAGCATTCTGAGGAAAGAGCAGTGGTGTATTCAAGCTGGAACACTGCTCCAGTATTGTTTTCTATCAGGCAGCTGAGACAACATAATTCTGCCACTGACAAGTAAAGCAACGACACTTTGTGGAAATAAACTAACTCTAGAAATTAGATAATGCATTACCTATTATATGTGTTACCAGAAGTTCAGTATACAAATAAAATGTGAATTTGTATAATAATTATTGTTTAAGAACATCAATATTTTAGTTTCAGTACCTTTAGATTTCAGTACTACACCACTGGGAGATAGATCAGTTTATGAACATACATGTAAGCCTTGTAGATTTGTAGGAATTTTCAAACAGCGCTTTCCAGCAATCTGTTTCCCATTCTGGCAGGGGCCATCTCAATTAAGGTGCAGTCCACAACTTTGGTCAGAGAACAGGCAAGAAGGACCATGGAAGGCAACAAATGAGTCTGAAGAACTCAGGTCCTTTTGGAGAAGTCCACCCCTGTCTTTAATAATACAGGGGCTGGATAATCTTCAACATTACTTTTGCTCGGGTGTAGCACCACATGGGGGGCCAAGACAGTGATGTGACAGCCTCTACAATGGGACTATTACTTGACCATTCCTCAATGCTTATTGTATGCTGTGTCATGTAAAGAAAAATGAACCACTCACTGTTAATGCTGACAGCATACTAAAAGTATTTTCCTGAGGAAAAATAGAAAATGTTGGATTCAGTGGCCAAGAGTTGCGTCGCACAGTGAAGAACTTATCTGAAGCAGCAGAGAGGAGCTGCAACTGGCTGTGGTTGAGACGGAAAGATAATGACTGGGGATCTCAAGCACAACAGAAAGAAAGAAACGTTGATGTACAGATAAGTAAGCTGGGCTGAGTTGAGTGGGGGACGGAGGGGGGTGATGCTGTGTCGCCAGAATCACCGTCGAGCCCTCTTGAGGTGTCGTGGGCTAGTCAACGAAACACTGAGGATGGAAGGTGCCCACTTGAAGACCCCAGAGATGTACCCTACTTAGCTCAATCCAGACGGTTGTCATGCTGATGCGCTGGGAAGGTCGCACTGTGGTTGATCCCCGGAGCCAGCATCGCAGCCGTTGTGTGTGCTGATGCGCCAGGGAGGCAAATAAGCTGATCCCTGGAGCCAGCATTACACTTCAGCCATTAACACCAGACAGAAGGATATCTACATCATTATATGGAAGGAAATGCAAATGGATGGAGACACATATGGATCACATTAGTTTACTGTAAAGCTACGTCTTAGTTGGTGCTTATCTTGGCGAGAGCCGAGTTCAAATCAGCATGAAGTTTTAACATCTACTCTCGTGTAATGGAAATTATAAAACTCCACAAAAATAAAAAAAAAGTATTAATTATGTCATTCGAATGTAATTGATAAAAGGTGTTCATTATCTTAAGATTCAGTATAGACATAGAGCACTGGCATTTAAGAGCCCTCTGATAATTAATTAGGTACTTAGTCACCATGAACCATGCTGTATAACAGAAGAGCATTATTCTCCATTTAGAATATTTTTTTATTAGATTTTGTGATTGCACTTTATCCTTAGGACTACTTATTTAGTTTGTTAACTGTTAACAAACATTGTTCATTTTGAGCTACATTCATTTCTTTCCAAACTAATGCAACAGGCCCTGTTGTGTGATGCTCCGCCGTTACAGGCTCTGATTCCTGTTTGTGAGACGAGGTTAAAAGCTCTATAGCCATGAATGCAGACGAGCCCGGCTACTATAGAAACAATTTGAACAGATTTCAAATATATGATCGACTAGGAATGAATAATCCATAGGCTCTGCAGTTTGTATTTGTAGTTTTAGCTGCCCTATTATATAGTTAATATGCAGCCTTTCAAATGCTATGTGGTTTGAAATAAATGAATCTAATTAACAAACAAGTATCATTTATCAATAATCCTCAAAACATTGGATTATTTTTATCAATAATAAATTGTTTATCCCTTGCTAAAAGTATACAACATGTAATAAATCATAGTAAAGGTATGGTAAAGCATAGGTAAGCATTGGCACAGAGAGGTATAGTAAAAAACATGGTACGCCATGATAAACTATGGTAAATGCATAATAAATGACCATGACAAACTTGTAGAAGAGATGGCACTTCTAAGAACTACTACATATGAAGAGTCTCTAACAGTAAGAACCAAGCAACACTACTTACTTTAAATGAAGATTATCTACCTACACTGTACATGTGTGGTTACATTATAATAACGCTAGAACTGCCAATAAAAAGTTAACAGATATGTATTTACAATGTCATGGTTACAGTGTATAACATGTAATTAAAGGGTCATTATCATTAAAAACATTCTGAGACATTTCATGTAAAGTGTTACCAAGGCAAGACTTTAATAATATATCTTTTAGTCCTTTAGTTCAGTCCACAGATATCAACAAAATAAACTATAAATGTGTGGCTACTGCTATGTGATGTGTGATGTGTGATGTGGAGAAGCACATGATAGTTACATTAACGTGATGCCATCAGTGTGCCCCAGGCATCTAGTACAGAGTATTTGTTGACATGGCCACACAACCGATTCACGTCAGGTAGTTCAGAGAACCATGGTTTTGCATTGAATATTAATTCAAAATAAAACAGTAAAAAAAAGAATAACTATACTTTCATTTTTAATTGGCTGTATATTATCTGTCACAATAAAGAAAATATTAGTCGTGGAGATCCTTTGACAAGGTGCTGTTTTGACCTGTTTGGTAGAGTAATGTATATAAATTAAGTTTGATACTTCTTGCAAACAGCAAACATGTTTGTTTTTACCTCCTAATACGTTTCCAGTGATGTTTGTTAAAATATTCAAGCACTAATTTAAACTTGTCAGTGTTTCTGGGAGGCATGGAGACTTAGAGTTTCTATGTCTGTCCACTACATTCTTCCACCTCTATTTGCTATCAATAGTTTCTGAACCTACATACCTGCTTGTGTATTTTGCTGTTCTCCATTCCCAGGGAGGAGACTGGAATGGTTCCATCATCTCATCCTGTTGTCGGCGCCTCTGTGTCGAAAGGGAATAGATTGTGAAGTCTCCAGGATGAAAAGGGTTGAGGCCTCACTCCTAACCCATCCAACTGGAAACAGAATTCATCACTCTGCTTTTTATTCCATTAATTTCATTTGTTTTGCCTGTATTTCCTTGCTAATAATAATAATAATAATAATAATAATAATAATAATAATAATAATAATAATAAACCTCATGGATCATCTCAGCCAAGGAGGCTTTAAGTAGTTATTCTACAGGTCAATACCTTTGCAAAATGTTTTTGAAATTGGGACTTCGATTTGAAGCATACTAAAGAGATCCAGTACAAATTCCAGCCAAGAAGCAATTTTTTCTTTCAAATGTTTTCAGGTAGAAAACATATAACAAATTCAGAACTTATGCAAGAGGCCAGGAATCATACGAGTAAGCCTCAACAGCCTTTTTTCTATGAAAATGCTTATTCCAAGTTACACTATGTACTGTACAAGCATTATAATTCTTCTGCTTTCAGAGATATTCATGTAAGGACACACAAAAAAAAAACTATTGCAGTCCAACAGAAGTGGCAAAAAACATAGTTGCTGATAAAAAGGTTATTCATAATAGTATGCATACTGGAAGGTCTCGCAAGCAGTGAAACATTAAAAGAGCAGCGTTTGCTCACTTTAAAAACAGAATAAAAATCTCAAACTATTATTTTAGCGATAATGGTTGCAAGCCCACCCATTACTGGAGAATAAGAGGTCAACCTCCACAGAGACGTCCAGCTGAGAGGCCTGTTTGTGCTTCTCAATCTGAAAATATGAGTGGAGGTGTAACTAATATTAGGTTGGGCCTCCAATCTGCAAACTACATAGATCTGGAAAGTATCTTGAAAGGAGGCAATCCATTCACCACAATAAGAAAAAAGAGGAATACAGATATGCTTTATGTGTTATTTTAACTACCTCAGGAACAAAAAGCTGATGAATTATTGCCACACTGTAGATCAGGGAAATAAACTAGGACAAGAAGCAGTGTTTTGTCCTTTTATTAAAATGTGTATCAAATGCACTTCATACATCATTATGTGGTTGTATAAAAAGATTATAATTAAGATAATCATTTGTACAGATGAGCATTTGGTTATGCTGTTTGTCAGTCAATGCGTACTGTTTCCAAAGTTTTCCAGGGGGGATTATCCTGAACTGCAGTTTAAGGACACAGACAGATAGAGCATTGTGATCACAAGGGTAAAACAGCATTAGTTCACAACCATGAGGTTCAAACAGAGATTTTTAGCTGGAGGGGTGTCAGTGGAATGGTGCATTGTTTTTTGGAGACAACAAGTCAAGTCTTTATCTATTTGTTTATTTATTTACTTATTTCCTTGTTTGTTTGTATATTACCATCTGTGATTTTTGATATTATACAGATATAGACTGGAGTTGAGGCATATAATGGACAAATATTGAGCCCATGGGGAGACATTACTGAGAGATGGCAGAAGATGTGAAAAGGGAAACATCCACGAGATGCCTGGTATGTTACAGTATCTGGAATGCAGTTGAACGCATTCAGATGTGTGTCTGGTTTTTCGTCATTGTTGGCCAGTAACCAGTACAGTGAATATATTTTCTCACACAGGTAATAACACCTCCATATCTCTTGTAAGTCGTAATCAGCACAGGCCACAGCTACCTTTTAAAGATTTGTTTTGTTTTCAAAAAATCAGAAAAGCTTCCTTAAAGTCTGTAAACGACAAGCAAATCTCCTTTTGTCACGTTCAGTTGCAATTAAACTTGTATTACCACTGCTTTGATCTTCACAAGAAGAAAATAACAAACTGTTCAGTTCGGGATTTGATTTTCCTCTATATTTACGTCCAGACTTGTTTACCCTCTCCTGCACAGACAAACAAACAGAATGAATGCAACACCAACAGGTTAGAATGAAAATCAGACACTGTGACTGAAAGGGACTAAAAGACTAAAACAATGACATTTAAAATTCGGCGATGTCTAGACAACTAGAAGACTTTGGTGAGTATTTGGTGAAAGCAATCATGATTTGCCTATGCCTTGTAAATGACTGATACGTAAACAAGGGTAACTATGTCATGAGACATGGACCAGCCATAGACAGAGTTAACTGCACTGCACACAGGGATGGTTAGCCTCGGAATTGTACAGTGGATGTTTCATCTTATTGTGTTGCTGCAGGAAAAATATTTAGTGCAAGTTGCCAAAGAAATTAAGAAAAGAAAACCATAATGGATTGTTTTATTAAAGTAAATGAACTAATATTGAGAGTTTGATCCTTTTAGTACAATAGGGCACATTGTCCTTTAAAAACATGAGATTATATAATATTGTATCACAACAACACCGCCCTTCACTTTATATTTGTCCATTTGAGCTAGGATCACGCATGCTTAAATCAAGCCTTTTCTGAGCATGCAATGTCTTGATTTAACACCTGAGCGTGCAAACAAGATTGCATGGGATGTTGTGCTCTCATAGAAATGACATAGCTGATTTACACCCCCCCCCCCCCGTATTAAAATAAGGCCAGGGTGCAGTCAATATGTCTTTAGAACTCACTGCGAATTTTCGAAGTTGCTGACGGCGTTTCTTGGTTGCTACACTCCTGTGTACAATATGCTTTGTCTCAAAATGTGTTTTGTTTCTATACTTGTATTCACTTACAGTAGTTTGTTGGAAGGTTGGGCATGATGGAACTGCTGTGAATGATCAATTCATGCAGAGAGCAATGGAAAAAGATTACTTTTTGCACTGATAGCTCTGGCTTTTGTTCAGCAGGAGCTTATGAACAAATCAGGGTTATTTTTCCTAAATGAGAGGATGACTTTTGATCGATGAAGCACAGCAGCCAAGTTTACAAGCAAGATGTGTTCCATTTCCATTCCGAGCACCAAAATTATTCGCAATAGGAGTATAAAAATGTGGGATCTGGTATTCCATCTAAATAGTAGTGGGATATAATTACAGGTACCCATTTAAGTACAGTAGACTTGCGCTAAATGCACATTCATGTATTTATGCCACTGTGATATACTAAGGAATCGAGTTCAAAATTCAGTGATATAACATTCAAATGATTGCTAGTATACAGCGAGTGGTTTGGATATGGACTCCTTGAGGGGGGCATTCAGTCATCAGAAGGTCAGTTCACACCTACAGAGGCTGATAAAATTAGATTTATCTGGGACGAAAAAAGGGATTAACCTGGATTATCAAAGGGGATATATAGACAGCTCTGAATTCCTCTGTTTCTATCTACAGGGGGTAGTAAATAAAACAAAATGGAATGGAAATTAAACAAGAAAACAAATGGGATCATAGGTTTGTGCACTAGCCTTTCACCTCTGGGATCCTGTCTTACTGTACGGCTCTCTGGGTTGCAAGTGAAACGAGTCAGCTGGTGTTCAGTAGTTCACTTTCCAGAAGTACCACAGATCTGGGCTAATGGTTGAAGGAAAGGGGAACTGAGAGAGAGTGATCCCATAGCTACTTATTGTGCTGTTTATTCTAACAAGAATCCCTTATGAAGACGTTCCTGTACATAAGGATCTTTCCCTGTGTCATTGTAACAGTACTCAGTCTAGTCTTGTGTATTTAACTAATAAGGCAGATGTGATCTGTTTATTTTAAGGGACGCCTGTTGGCCAATCAGATTCTCAAGTTTCCATATACTAAAGCACATTGTTATCTGTCATTGTCACTCAGGCCTGTTCCCTCTGTTGAAGCTGAGAGGTTGACTTTGTCCTCTAATCTCTCATCCCCCACTCTTGCATCCATAGATCTGTTTGGGGCTAAGCTGTCTCTGATGGCTTGTCAATTTTGATGAATCGCTGTGTGCACAGTGTCACATCCACCTGTCCAGATGAGATCTAGCTGGGGCGCCCTCTCCCGCTCTCACTGCACAGACACCTCAATATAACCTTGCTGCGTCTGGCTTTTTCTGATTAGAGGTTGCACGTGGCATACAGAACCACCTGCCTCTAATGAATGCATGTTTCAAAATGTGCAGTGTACTCCAATACGTTTTAACCATGTTGAAATGGGCTTTAACTTTGCTGTCCTGAGTACTAAGAATTACAGATTGCTTTCTAGACACTGATTTACAGATTTCCATTTTACTACGATTTGCTTGTATTTTACTGTGGTATAGACAGTACAGTGAACCTTCATAAGGACGATGCCTTAGCTAGGGGACGGAAGTGAGATTATGAAGGTTGGCTCAATCAAGCCACAAATACATATCATGCAAGCTTATGCAATATTGCTTCAATAAACCTCAGTATCCTTTTTTTTAAAGCATTTTGCAGTCCTTTTCATATGTCAATGCCACGCATGTATTTACCACAGTTTACCATAATTCACCTTTTATAATTTTGCCATGTTATGAAGCTGTAATACTTCAAAAGGGTTACCAATTGCTTCCAACTATGGGTACTCTGCAGTACATGTGCTAATCCATAATATGTGTATTGCTGTGGTTATTGATAAGACAACGCAAACAGGGTAAGCACTCTGAGTTTCTTAGTGGCATTACAGGCTCTATACTATTGCTCTTCTTAATTAGGGAATACTGAAGTCACTGCGTCAATTCTGTTTGACGTCCTGCCAGTTTCAAGGAGTCTGACCCCACTTCAAGGACATTGTTATTGATTGATGATAGTCTGCACACTCGAAAAAATGATTGACCTTCGTTGATAATTCATGTTCCTGCAGCAGGACAGGTCATACCATTTAATACCCTTCTATTACTAATCCTGCTGTCTAAAATCAATTAATTAATTAATTGATTGATTGATTGATTGATTAATTGCTTAATTAATTAATTGCTTAAATAATAATAATAATAATAATAATAATAATAATAATAATAATAATAAATCTTGGCATCCCAGCCCTGGTATATTAAATTGAATAGATTACACACCTGATGATGCAATAAAATACCCAAATGATTCAGCAATTCCTATAAGCTGTAACGACACAGCACTGAGATGAACAGGTGGGACACTTTTTATTAAAATGGCTTCTAATTATCAAATGAAAGCCATTGCCATTTGCAACTCACTCGCTGGTCACTGTTTACTGTTTTATATTTGCAAATGTCCATTCAATTGGTTCTGTTTGGAACAGATCCCAGCAAAACAAACTGGAGCAGGGTTGTCAGTCCAGCAGCGAAATGACTCGATACCAGTATAGGATCAACTGGTTGCCATCTCTATAGCCACCTGCTGGGCACTTGCTTTATCATGGTATCAACATATTTTTGCATTTTTATCACTGGTTTTGGCTACCACTGTATACACTCTCAAAAAGGTGCTGTTCTTTTTTTGTCTTTATTTTCACTTTTATGCAGGTGAGTTTGAAATCATGTAGACATTATTTTCAGACATGGTCACAGATACCAGATGATAAGCCTGTGAAAAGGATTAGCTGTCACATATGGAATAAATCTAAACACCACTATGAAGACACAGAGTAAAGCTCACATTCTTTAATAAATGTGCAGTCCCTTGTCCACTTTCATTTGAGATCTCTTCACACCCTTCCTCCACTCTGCCCTTGGAACTTTCAGCATCATTAATTTGCAGAACCACCCGTTCGTGATCGGGAAATTAATTAGACACAGCGTGTCCACAAGCCCTTTCCTTATGCAAAGGTCTTTTCACTGAGAGTGGTCTCTCATTTTGAGCTGAGGGAGGCAGAGTTGTGCAGTGGTTACAGCTGACAGACTGGGAGGCAGTGGGACCTTCTGGGTGCAGCTGAGGGACTAGGAAGGGGCAGTGAGGCATATCGATTAGTTGAGTGACATGGATGGAAGCTGTGCTACATAATGGTTAGTCATGAAACAATGGGCAGTAGGTTTGTCTTTTCTTACTTACTTTCCCTGTGCAGGATATCCTGTCCTTCAGATTACTCAAGCCCACTATTCCCCAGCAGATCCTGCTCCACCCCTAATTGATTCTCCCTGGTGCTGTGCTTAGTGACAGAGAGGCAGTCCCCACCCCACCCTCTCAGATATCATAGGCTGTCCTGGGATGTGATTCAGACCTGATTTGCCCCAAAAGACAAGAATGTTTGCATCATCCATGGCTGTGGTCCTAAGCTTAGAAAAGCGCTGAGAACAGCACGTAGCAGCCACATATCTTTCTCAAGATTGTCTACATTAAATACAGCTCACTTTGTTGTAGCCACTGGAAAATAAATGTGTGTATGCATTTTTAACTCCCAAACCAGCATCCGAGCTATTGTAGTTAAACCTAGGCTTTGTAACACCTAAACAATGTGGGTGCCTGACCAGCAATGGTTGCTAAAACAGACCAGACCATCTTTCTCCTCAACCCATTGAGGGCAAATGCACTGCTGTGCTCCCTGTGCGCCTCCAGCCAGGATTAGCATCTCAGCATGATCAGAATTTTGATCAGCAATCTCCCGAGGACTATGGTAGGGCCTCCAGTGGACTAGCCATTGGGGTTCCGCAACATTGAATAATGACAGTTAAAATGCATTGCAATATTTCCTCTTTCAACACATTGGCAATTAGTATTTTGTTATCCAATGGGGAAAGCATATTAATTGCCATTTTCTTATACAGTAAGTTCAGATGGGTATTAATCTACAGTCTTCAATCTGCTGCCATTGGAGTCAAACCCTTCTATTAGTAACAAAAACAAGCATCAGCTTGCTAGCTACTTCTACAGGAATTTGCATTTGCCATTCAGTATTACATTATGGAATGAGTTCCACTGAGGGGTAGTTACTGTATTTGTATCTCAATTAATAACCTCTAATCACATCAGAGATTTTTTGGAATAGCCTGCCTCGCAGTACAGTTCAGTCAACGAATATTGTAGGATTCAGCTCCCTCTGCTAGCGATTAAAGGAAAAGCTAGTCACCAAGCCCTTACTAGCTACAGAAATTGTGTGGGAAAGACAGAATGTAAAATGAATGCAGTTTGCTGCATTTATGCCAGATAGACTTCAAAGTTGACACCACCAAAATAATTTAAACCATATTATTTTAATATTATTAAATAAATAAATACATACATACATATTTGTTTTTAACCTTTTCTTGCATGAAATATAAAAAAATGCTGGAATAGGTAGTTTTGGACACAAAATATATTTTTCATTGAATACGGGAGAAAAATTGCATCCTCATAGTCATGCATTTGCATCATCCATATGTCCCCATATCAAGATTAGAAGAGAGATTTTTGTATCAGTACCCATATGAGGGTGCCATGCATGATCTTGTATGTATTAGCTATATATTTTGTCTTACATAAAAGTGAAATACTGAATATATATATATATATATATATATATATATTATATATATATATATTATATATATATATATATATATTATATATATATATAATATATAAATATATATATATATATATATATATATATATGAACCCATATAATGCATGGTTATAGACCAGAGTGGTGTCATATTTCTGAAGCATTAAAGTCAGGAAGACAGTGGGTAGTGTTGCATATATAAATATTTATTACATCCTTCCATTTATTTCCTCGAGTCTGTACAGTACATGTGACTATTTAGTGGTAATGCCCTCAAACCTGACTAAGCAGACAGTACGACTCAAGCAATCGACTGACCACAAAAGACCATGTCACAAAATCAATGCCACTGGGCTTGATCCAGCTCTCTGGCATTGGAAAAAACAATGCCACAAATAGCTTATACATACATTCTCGTTTACTGTCTCAACTGAAATTCACACTTAGAGAAGCAACCCACAATCCATGTGAAAAGGGAATACTCTAGACCCACACCACAAGCACAATTTGTATTTGGCCCAAT